>NC_136408.1:106757788-107127788 GCF_051521515.1 Lactuca serriola
GCATTGATCCTCTTGTAATAATTATGCACAAAATCAGAAAGACTTGACAACAATCATTACAGAGTATTCCAAAGGAGATCAGCTCCTTGGAAACACCCTTCTTGCATTAAGTTTCCTAATCTTAAATAGATTGAAAATTCTAACTTTGAAACATTTCCAGATTCCATTTTGACTATCACTTCTGAACAAGAGTTGCCTCCTTACAGATTATGTCAATATGGTCCTTCCAAAATTATCACTATACTTCCAACTGTCCTTGAGCACCCAATCTTTGGTAAACCTTAGATTGTCCTCGACAATTGTTTAATCCTTTTAGTCATATCCAGCTCTAAACCTTTTCCCTTCTTAATGCCCCAGACATTTGGCAAATTTTAGAAAGGATGAATATAGCACATGTAATCGATCCTATATCCGAAGCATATGGGAATCGATTCATGATGTCTCACATAAAGACTAAACCAGTCTTTTGCTATAACATTTCCATTTCAATTTGCCAAGTTCTCATAATTCAGATTATGAAAAGGGATGTCGTAATCATAATCGAATTTTAGAAAGCAAATAATGGACTCATATACAAAATTTCCTTATGTTGAGCCATTCCAACATGAAATTCATATATATCCTTGACTAAATTATTAAAACCTCACGATCTAAGCTTATAGATTTGAGATGAAGTATAATTTCCTCTCCCTTAATTATAGCAAAACAACTCTTTCCCAATTGAAACTTTTGTTTTCTATATTTAACATTGCTAACTTGCAATACTTATCATAATTATCATGCTCCCACTAACATGATGATTATTAGCATAACACTTATGCTCCCACTAGCTTTCACATGTACTTAGAAATCAGCTGACTTTCTTACCAAAGTTCATATTTCTGATACTAGATTGTTTTGATAAGACTTTATCAAAATCATACACCTTCCCTTATATAGTACACTTGTGTGTCTAAACAATTATGAAGAGGGATGCCGTAATCAAAATGGTTAGACCTTTTTGCCACTTCTCACAAGTCTAGGTTAGTGTGCCGGTAAACCACACACGCTCCACTAACGACTTTGAGAATGCAAATATCACAATTGCTATCTAGCTAAAATCTACTTAGTGAAAGTGTTTCCTCACCATCATTTTCATGAATCGGAGAGAAACCTTATGACACTTAGATTTAATGGTGTATGTGTTCTTATCCATGTGAATTGTCAAAACCATAGACACAAGACAAGGATAATGTCAAATCCACACTCATATGGATTGAACTCAATCTTAATTTCTTGCCACCTGGCAGCTCAAGGGGCTGCCATTGCTTCCAAGTTGTTGTGCAACTAATTGAGAACTCTAAGAACTCATATGCAAAGCCAACTTTAACTGGAATGGGCACAGAATATGTCAACACGGTAGGTTATAAACCTCAAGTCGTGTGCTAGTGAAAAACTTCAAGTTTTATTCTTGATTAGTTCTTGAGACTTTCAAGACCTTTAAGACTCCCACTGTCCTCTTGACATATAAGACTTTCTTGTCAGTTAATCAAGAGATAGTGTGGGTTCTAATCAAGACAAACACTTCACAAAATTGGCCTACGTTGGTCTTTGTTTTATCCAAAACATCACAACTTACCAATTTCAAATGTACAAGAGTAGAAAACTTTTACTCTTACATTTGACAAGTGTTTTAAACATTCTTTAAGACATGTCACTCAAGTTACAATCTTGGAGTATGACTCTAAGACTTGTATTGGAACGAAGTATGACTCATCTTCTTGATTTAACCATTTCAACAATTCAAGATTCCTTGTCTTAGTCATAAGAATGCACTAAGATTTCCTTAGAGAACTAATTGTGCTATGGTTTCTTAATCATTAAGATAATCACAAAACTGATACTAAAGTACTCTCCCATCTTTTCAGATTTGAGAAACTTTTATACTTCTACCTAATTTGATTCTTCTTATTCGCTCTGTCATACATTGGAACCTTTTCCAATGTCTCAGAATTACACTTAAGCCTGTAAGTATAACCATATTTACTAAGCTTTAGTAAATTATGACGAATAATCTTATCGATCTTTTGTGGTGGACTTAATCAGTGCATAAGAATGTGTACTCGATCCCTTAGTCCGTTACTTGACTCACACATCCACGTGAACAAGTAGTTAGTCTTAATTTTCCAATACTTGAAAGTTCTCATTCATCATGCTCTACAACTTGCATTATTCCAAGTTCCCGTCCAATTGAAACTTGGGTGATGAGAATCTTTCCTTATTTGGTAAATTTAGACATTACCACAAATGAAAGAATCAATTTCATATTTCCACTCTTGCTATTAATGGAATCTTATAAGCAACAAAAATTTCCACAAATGCCATTGTAAGGATATTTTTAAAATAAATAAAATCAAAATTTTCCTTTTATTTTAAACTTTGCGGAAAAAACTATCCTTACAGTGCAAAAGCACATGAACACTTTGTTGCTATCCATTCCTAAGCAATATATCATAACTCCTAAGAAGTGGCTCAAGAATCCAATCTTCAAACTATGCGATAGAAATCCATCTACGCGATCAGATTCAGCATATTCTTTCTTTAAGTTTCTTCACTTTTCTTTGATTCTTAAAACATCACCATGTGACCCAATCATATCATGTATCAAGAATCTCACAATAGAAACTTAGCAGAGTTAGATAGTGGACTTTACCTGAACTAGTGTCAAACTTATTGACATTAACATCCTTAGGTAAATTTGGCAGCTTCGCAACCAATGCCCCTTTCTTTGGCAATATAAACATATGGACCCTTTGATAATGGTACACAGGACTATCACAGACTTAGCTTTTCTCTTTACCATTTGGTCAACCGAGTTGACTATGGCCGATCCCTTTCCATTGGGAAGAGAATGCTTTTCTGGATTTCCTGTGTCACTATTGTCAATGTCCATCAAGTTTTAAGGAAGTTGATCTTAACAAATAGATAAGATCATTAAGGGTCTTGTCATAGTCTGTTTCATAGGTGTCCTAAAGGAACTCACTATCTGACTTAGAAAGTGATTGAACCACCAACTTTCTCAAGACTTTGACACCCAACTCTCCCGGCTTGTCAATATGTGACTACATCTCCAAGACGTGACCACACCTAGACCTTGCCGTGCCAGTAGGGCTTGAGTGACCTTAAACTTTTCAAGAACTTGTGGGTTAGGGAGAATAATTGGAGGAGGTGAAAGAAGTATGATTTCCAAGGGACATCATCTTCATTTAGGAAAGCTTGTTTCAAGAGATTTGGGAAGATCATAACTGTCTAAACCAGACATCTTTTGGGAGATATTCAAGATAGTTGATCTTAATTCCTTAATATGACACCCAATATGAAATATTAAGGATAGGACCCAACAAACTATTTTATAACTTAGAAGAGGTATGCCGTAATCCAAGCTATAAAATATTTGAAGGTAGGTGAATGACGATTCACCAGTTTCCACCAAGATAAACGAAATGTATTATTAGGTTTTAATTGGTTTTGAAACTCCTAGATCTTTGAGATTTATTGAACCGTTCAATGGCATGTTTCAATATCGAGTGTTCCCTTCAGGTTTTGTGACTAGGATGCCTAGGATCACAAAACAAGGTGTGAAGTAACCATGCAAATTACTTGGTACCCTTAAGTATTTACCCCTTAATCGATGTGCCGGTTAACCACACACGTTCCATCGATACTATGATAAACATCAAGTTACCCTTTGCCTACCTTGTTAAATACGAGTTAGTGTGCCGGTTAACCACACACGCTCCACTAACCGACTTAAACAAAGTGCAAAGTGTACTTTCATGGATTAGCACCTTATTCACATTTTCCTAAGTAACTAACATTAGGTATTATTAAGAGTTTAGTTACTTAGTATTTATCATTCATACTTTTAATGAAGGGAGAATTCTAGTCCTGTCAAACCCGTTCGGCTAACGACCCTCCACCAGTCAAGCAAGCGGTGGGTGAGAGTGGACACCCATTAAGTTGCCATTTTATAGGCAACAACCTTATACCCACCTTATAGACCGGCTTCGTGAATGAGGCGTACTAGCGGTAAGACTGACTTTACTCTTATACATATATATATTATTAACTTATAGTATTATAAAGTATAAGGGTTGAATTTTAACTTTTAAAATTCTAAGGGCTAACTTGGAATTAAAGTATTCATAAGTGAAAACTTTTCAAATTCCAAAACTTGAGGGCAAGTTTTGAAACTATTCAAAACTAATTAATTCCATAACTTATGTGTGTAAAGTAGTTTTAATCCAAAAACTCTTCAAGTTCCATAATTTGAGGACAAGTTATGGAAGACTTTAAACTAATAAAAGAATTAACTTTTCTTTATTTTATAACTTATGGAATTAATAAAAGAATTAACCACACAACACCAAATACACTTGGAATAACTTGAGAGAATTTTACACTTCATGAAATCGGCTAGCCCTTTCTTACTCTCTCTAGTGGCCGATTTTGTCAAGAATAAGATCTTTATATAGTGTTACAATTAGGGTAAACCCTAATTGTCATGACTTTCCATCTCCTTGGATCCATGGGTTCAAATACACCATGGGGCATCCATGGACCATCCTATGGGTTTTAGCCCAACTTGATTATCCATGGAGCATTAGCCCACTATACAAGGATGGATGATTTACACAATCAACCCATATATTTAATTAGTCTTCTTTTGATCACTTAATTAATCCTAGATTAATTCTTGATCAATACTAATTAAATAATCTTATTATTCTTATTATTAATATACTAGAACTTATAATATATTAATAACCATAAGTGTCTTATTTCTCTCATTATAGTCTATCCAAGTGCATGATGGCATGAAACCCAAATGGACCATACCGGGTCGGGTCAAGTCTTACCAATTATAGTTATGGACTTAGACATTAATCCAACAATAACAACATACTAAGATACTATAACGGAAAGAACATACTAAATGCTATAGCATATAACAACACAAGATCTACCTATACCAATAATCACTAACGCATTGTTCTAAACAAAAAGTGATAACATATTTGGTATACATGATCATATAACTATAGTGTGCGATCAACACGACATAGCAATTTGTTTGCTGAAGTTGTGTTTGGTAACCAGAATCTCTTGAAGGGAGAGCATATAGTATGGGTACTACACATCACATTATGATAGTAATAAACCAAACTAGTTTCATGGTATTCAACACCTTAGTTGGTCAATTCAAAAGTCAACTGCAAGCTCACATTCATTCAAGCGACAAACAGAACAATCGAGTTATATTACATTTAATAGAAAGGGCTTATAATGCTAACTTTATGATTCCTTAGTTTATACATCAGGATATATATATATATATATATATATATATATATATATATATATATATATATATATATATATATATGAATCAGGCCCATTAGATAATAGGATGTGTGCTTTCCGCTTCATTTCCTGTTCCTTGTTTGGTTGTAGGATTATGTGACAACCCGAAGTTTTCTATCATGTACAGTCAAACACTTCATTTAAAGTCAAACTTACTCCTGCTAACTTTTAGCAAAGTTTAGAGTCTGTTTGAGCATTCTGAGCTTTAATACATTAAAGGATAAAGCGAATGAGTGTGTGAGTTGAACTTGTAACCTGTTAAACGAGCCATAAACCCTCAAAAAAGGAGTTTACGGCTAACACCTTGGAGTTTACGGCCGTAAACTCAAGGTGGCCGTAAACTCCATGCCTATATATGAAAAACTTGGCCATTTTCATTCATTTTTACACTTTCGAGCCTAGAACTCGGGTTTTCTCTCAAGTATCATCAAGAACTTTCCTTCCAATCTTCCATTCATGTAAGTAAATCCCTTCATCTAAGTGTTATACCTCACTTATTCTTGATTCACACATGATTTCATCCATGAAATCTCTTCTTTTGGATAGATCTTCAAATGTTCTTCAAAACACCAAAAACACACACTAGTGTTCTTGAACCTTAAACACTCTTGCAAGCTTCCTATAAGTAAGTACACTCCTCCTATTTAGTTATATGCTTAGATTACTTGCTAAACCTTTAAAAAAACTCCAAAAATTCCCAAGAACACATGGGTTTACGGCCAAGGAAATCTCCTTGGGCCGTAAACACCATTAGGTGTTGCATATGTGCTTCCATTAGCTCCTAAGGCTTGGATATTGGACTGGGACCCTTCATACTTAAGCTATAGACCTTAATCTACGAAATGGTAGGAGTTGTCATGGGTTTACGACCGTAAGCCCACTAGGGCCGTAAACTCTAGGCCATGAACTCCATGGGGTTTGGTCCTTCGACCGTAAACTCTAAAGCAAGATCTTACAATCCTAAGATCAACCCTTTAGTACTTATAACACTTGAATCAAAGTGTTTTCCACGTTTTAGGGTGTTTATACTTGCTTAATTAGTGTTATAATCACTAATTAGTTACATATATATGTCTTTATATGTTATTAGGATCATTGTGTGTGTTCAAGTCTTCACTTGACACCTAGCACCTTGTCCAACACTTCCATCCAATCCACTCACTACAGGTGAGTTCATACCCCTTAATCAACCTTTTAAATGTTTTAAATTGCTTTTATGGGGGGAATACAAGTTGAATCATTATATTTATTATATCAATCACATGTGATTAATAACTATAAATAAATGAATTTACTACACTTTAGCTGCTTTACCGAGCAAACTACTTCAAAACATTTTCTCAAACGTTTTTACATGTTAAACTCTTTATCAAATTGTTTTATATACTAAATCTTTCCTTTGAAATTCTGAAGGATGAAACTAGTGGTGTTAAGAACATCTACGTATAACACCCTATCATTCTAAACAACCCTCCCTTAAAAATCAATCTAACATATGTTACAATAAGAAGTCTAACATCATCATTTGACATTGGCTGGCTTGATCCTCACCATACCAATTCCATGCGCTGCGAAGAGACCTTTCGCCTTACCCGACCGATTAAAGAAACTTTTTCAACCTATAACAGCAAACCTCTAGATCGATCTCATGCATCCGGACACATACGTACCTATTCAAGAGGTACCACACTCTTTCATAGCCCACAGTAGAAATAGGAAACAAGAAGCAAAGGACATTGAAAGTAACCAAGGGATTTATAACCTTTCCGAAGTAGTTCGCAGAAGGTCTTTTGGAAATATAACCTATGTGCTAAGTTGAGTTCAGAATCAACTCAACTCTTGGAGCCATTCCCATAACCAAATCCCCAATGCCACCTAGCACCAACATAAAAACAGAAAGTGTCCGGTCGATGGAACGACCCAATAAGTAAGGAAATTATCAGACCAAGACTCGTACCTCAGAAAGCACCCATCCGACTCATAAAGAGGAAAAGCTAATTTTCCATAGGACCATTGATTACTAAGAGTTAAACAAGCCCATCATCAAGGATCGATATCCCCTATTCCGAATCAACAGCCTAATCAGCCAACTTTAACGAACAAGAAAAAGTTGATACACCACTAGCTCGAAACTTCGTAGGAAGGAACTCCCGAGGCAACTTAATAATTTTAAGGCCAACTACACCACACACAACCTTAACTTTGGTGACAATAGTCTTCACCTTAAGGTTTAGAGACACTACTCTTGGGGCGTCAAGTACACAAATACTCAATAGCCATGACCATACATTCACTTCACCATGTAGGACGCAAATGTAGGCCATCCCTGTGTTGGGCTGAGATGACCAAATACAAAACTAGCAAAAGGGTAAGAACCCGACGATGCTATCATGTGACAACCCAAGTTGTTCCGTTACATTTCTCCGTTACCGTTAACGGAATATTCCAGTTTATAAAAGTTCCGTTAATTAGAGGTCGTCAATTAAATAAACATTTCAGTTGTTTCATTTAATATGCTGTTAAGTCGTGATAAAAGGAAATAAAAACACATATTTCCATTTAATTGGAAAAGTTAGTTTTTATTATTACGACCACTAAATCGGGCGCGACCAAAAGCCCCGTTTAACGGCAGTATTGGGTAGAATTCCACTGAGCTCCAACTCCCACCCATATATATATATATATATATATATATATATATATATATATATATATATATATATATATATATATATATATATATATATATATATATATAGGGGAGTAAACGCCATTTGGAGCTTTTCCACCCTCTCTCTCTATACTCTCTCTAGACTCGTTTTCGCCCCGAATCCACAACCAAACGCTTCCAAATCGTAATTCCGCTTACCCTAGCTTATTCTAAACATTATGATTTGTGTTTATAGCCCAAAAATCGGACTTAGAAGCTTTGGAAGAGGAGTTTACGGCCTAAGCTCCTCCTTAGGCCGTAAACACCTTAAATGAGGCAAAAATGACCCCAAAATGTCCCTAAAGGCTTGGAAATAAATTAAGGGATTAGCCTAGGAGTGTTTGATCAATTAAAACAATCATTTTGAGGCATAAAAGAGAGTTTACAGCCCAGGCATATGCCAAGGCCGTAAACACCTCTTAAACATATTAAAATGCCCCAAAAACACTCCTAAAACACCCTTGGACTTAATACATAAATTAGGGGCTTATCCTTTTGGGTTTAGATCATCCAAACACAAGGAAATGGGGGATTAAAGGGAGTTTACGGCCCATGCATGTACCACGGCCGTAAACACCCCCAAACTTGCCCAAATGATAGCTTTTATTCCCCTAAATGGCATCACACTTCATTATAAATTACTAGCAAGGTATTAGGGGCTTGAAACTTCAATAAACTCAAAGAAAGAGAGTTTACGGCCATAAACTCCCTTAGGAGTTGTCCTTGGGCCGTAAACTCCCTAATGAAGCCCTTAAAGACCTTAAACCCACTCATGCCTTTTTGGAATTGGACTTAGAAAAATCCCACTAACAAGATAGAGCCTTGAAACACACTAGAACCCCTCACCATGAGTTTACGGCCGTAAAATCATGGTGAGATGTCCCTGGGCCATAAACTAAGCTTTGGGAGTTTATTCTCGGAGAGTAAACTCCATACCTAAGCCATACACACCTTTAGACGCTACCCGGGACACCCAAACACTTAACCAAAGTGTTTTCCGCTCCTTTGAGCGCGTATACTTGTTTAATTAGTATTAAATATACTAATTGTATGTGAACATATGTTATGATATGTTAAATAGGTCATTGTGTGTGTTCGAGTCCTTACGTGACAACGACCGCCCAAACGGCACCTTCGCCGGACCTACTTACACCAGGTGAGTTCATACCCCTGAATGAACCTTTTAAATGTTTTTACATGTTTTATAGGGGGGGAATACAAGTTAAACATGCCAGTTATCATATCAATCACATGTGATTGATAACCCGCGTGCACAAGATTTTACCACACTGTATACTGCTTTACCGAGTAGGACACTATAATGACTTTCAAAAAGGTTTTCAAACTGTTTCAAACTCTTACTTATACTCTTTTATTCAAAATCATTTCAAACCGATTTATAAAGTTTCCAAAGATTTCTAAAGGTTTTCACACTTATTTTACCAAAGAATACAAAATGCGATTTTCCTAAATATAAAGGTTTTCCAAGGTTTTCATCAAATTTCTCTTTCACGTCGAATACTTATACTTGTTAATTACCGCTGCTTCGCTTTCACTTATTGTAAACTCCTACTTGATAACGCTTTCACTTCCTGATACGCTTATACCTGTTATTGCCTCTACTTCGCTTATACTTGTAGTCACTTATACTTGATAGACGCTCTTACTTCACTTATTGTCGTCTCTACTTCGTGATACACTTACACTTGTTCGACACTCCTACTTCACTTGCGACCGCTCCTACTTCACTTGTTAGACACTCCTACTTCACAAGAACCACTTCTACTTGATACACACTCAATCATAGTTAGATGTATGTTTGTACTTATATAGGTGCATATAAGTAATGATTGAAAGACTTAGGAAGGCTTGTCCTCCCTATTTCCTTTTCTTCGTTGAAATGTGGTCTGGTGGGATCGGATGGCCGTCCGAAGGTCATTTGATTCATTAGTTATATATTGTGTATATGAGTATGGACATACAGGAATTTTCTAGTCAGTTCAGTTAAGAGTCTCTACCTCTAGTCTACACTTACATTAGAAACACACTACCTACTATTTGGAAGTCTCTACCTCTAGTTCAGCACTTACACACTACCCACTATTTGGAAGTCTCTACCGACTATTTGGGATGCATCTTCAGGACACGGCCTTCTCCGTCGTCTATTTGGTAACCAGAATCTCCTGTAGGGAGAGCGGACATTCTGCGTATAGATCTATACGTGATTGACAACCCCGCACCCAGACTGCTAGCTACAGTCCCGGCCTACCAATCCAACGGGTGACAAATGTCATATTTTAGACGCTTGTAGGGCCTCTGGTACTCTAGTCAGTATGGTTACGAGTATCCCGGGTTACCTTATAATTCATTGGCTTTAAGGTAACGGTATTTCACCGGCAATTTACACTATATGCCGGTAATTCATTTTCAGAGTCACACTGTTTTGACCTTACAAGACGTATCTTTCATTTGATACTGTCTGGGGTCTGTTTTCTCTGTTTTGACCTTACAAGACATATCTTTCATTTGATACTGTGTGGGGTCTGTTCTCTTTGCTTTCACCTTACAAGACGTATCTTTCATTCGATACTGTCTGGTTTCTGTTTTTCACTGTTTTAGACCTTACCAGTTGTACCTGTCATTTGGTACCTTCTGGGGTGTGAGTATCTATTTGTTAGACTGAACCAGGCGTGTCGTTTGTTCGATACCCTCCTGGAGTCTATGATTCCTTGCCTTAGTCAGCAGTCCTCACTGCTGAGGCATATGTTATTCCCTGATGTCGTTTGCTTTCCTAAATAATCAAATTCAGTATTTTGATAATGATAGCAATTTAGGGAAAATGACTTTTTACCACATAACACTGACCAGTCTTGGTAGAAGGCTGCTTTTATTAACAAAATATAGGATTTTCTTGAAAGAACTCTAATACACAAAAAACACTTAACTACTACTTATTAAAGTTATTTGATTGAAACGTCACTAAATGCTTATGAACTCACCAACATTTGTAAAAATTTTGATACTCGCTTTTCAAATAACTTGTATTCTCAGGTTAGCATTAGACAGGTACACCCTCGGAGTTGTTGATGAAGACGGCTTAGTACCTTACTGTACTTATTATATTTGTTTGTATATTTTGATGTATTGTAAAGTAACCATGTAAACTATTACTATTAATGCAATGTTTTGTTGTACTTTGATTACTATAATGCATGTGTTGTGATACTTGACATGACATCATCCACCCCAGAACGTTTCCGCCGTTCCGGTTTTGGGGTGTGACAGATTGGTATCAGAGCATTGTTTATAGTGAGCTAAGTATATCAATTCATAAAAGATATACAACATATAAACACAAAGGGATAAAACACTCTGACCAAGAATTATACTTTAAAATATAACCATATTTTACCAAAGTATAATAACATCCAGAATCTAAACACTTGAACAAAAGTATCACAAGAAGAACAAGAATAAAAGTCTTCGAATGTTGAACATTTCCGTCAAACCTGGGCAGTTATGTAATCGTAAGCTGGAATAAATGTAACATGATCAACTACATTTATTCGAGATGCGATGAACGTGTGCTCGGGAGTGATAGTGGTGTGCAGCAGGTCTGAAACTTACCAACTAGGAATGCTAGAGCCAAACATAAAGTTAAAAAAATACTATAGGAGTATTTTAGAACAATAAAAGATCCACACTAATCCCAGAATGAAACTCAGAAGATAAGAAACAAACAAGAATTAAAATACCATAGGGGTATTTTAGAATCCATAAACAACCTTGCGTGAATAACTAAAAAGATCCTTATTGATATACCTACAACTACAGAGGGTGTACTCCCAAGGTTATATATAATAAGGATCCCATAGGCTAAGAATGTGTGGTTTCGCTCTATTTCCTTTTCCTCGTTGGGATGTGGTTCTAGAGTAGTATCACATATTCGAAGGCCTATCGGATCTAAGTTATATATGATTTGTATACCCTGTGTAATCGTAGCAGGACTCGATATGGATCATACAGTGAAATGTTAATAATCTCTTAGGATTCTTTAGACATTTCCATTCTCGCACGAACCCTGTGGACAACCCTATCCACTTCAATGCTTGATAGAAGAGTTGATGCAGACCCAGAAGAGGTTCATTGAGAAGATTTCTTGTTCGGAAATAAATGAACTGGGTTGAGACTATTGAATTCACCAAGTGCCTATATCTTTTAGGGACATCGGTGAAAAACTCGCCTAAACTTCTGAGATTCCAGTCATCCGTCATGAAACGGTGACACCCAGAGTCGGAATCAGAAGGAAGGCGGAGTAGAAATACAATATGTCCATACGAGAAGAGAACCCTAGGAAACTACCTGAAGGAAAGCAACGCCGATTCCAGTCAAAGATACGAGGCAGACCGAGGGAGCCAGTACATGGAACCGGAATTGTCTTTTCCTCGTGTTCCTCACGCTAATACACCCATAAAATAATACAATTTAGTGAGTTAGTGGTTACATTACTCACGCTATGTGTTAGGTAAAATCGTCATTTCCCGTTGCCAGATACACGATTAGGGCAGACCCCCGCATCTCTATTGAGAGAATTTTAGCCATCTGCCCTCGCGAGCCTCTCTTTCCACAGTTTAGTTCCGAACCGTTCTCAAATCTCTCCATGCCGGAGAGTGAAACCTTTCCCAGTATAAAGGTAACTTAGTAGGAACGACTCACATCTTGTGGCCTTTTTCCGATACTCATACACCCACTTCGATTACCAGGACTACATCATAGGGATGTAGGTCGACACTCAGACGACCAGTATCCAAGGCGCAGGAAAAATTTATTCCTAATACGTTCAGGACAGAAATGTCTAGGGTTAACCATCGTCTCTCATTACCTTGTATTCCTTTCTGTGTAGGAAAACCATGCCACCGAAGAAGCGTAACCAATCCACAAGCAAGAAGCCTGCTCTCTTATTCGATGAAGCTACGTTCCAAGCTGCAGTCTCAGCAGCCATAGCAGCTGTCATGGCTCACCTGAATGCTAACACCGCCAATGTTAGAAAGGGCCCTGTCGGGATTTCCAATCCTGGCGATGGACAGCAGCAACCAACACTTTCATACAAAGTCACCCAAGAACCTTCACCAAACCCACTAAAGAGAAAACTCAAGATTGAGGAGGGAAGTACCTCGGCTCAAGGACCTTCTGAAAGGCGACGAGCTGAGGCAGTCTATACCCCTGTAAATCCTTCCCTCCCGACCTCAAGAAGACCATACCTAGGAGACCTTCCCCACTGCATCAAGTGTAGCTACCATCATCATGGTGCCTGCCGGGAACTCTTATGTGCTAGGTGCAACATGAAGGGGGCATACTGCTCGTGTATGCAGAACTCCGGTGGAGCGTATTGCATCGATCACTAATGCGGCGACCAATCCCGTTTGTCACCTATGTGGCGAAATGGGACATTTCAAGAAGGATTGCCCAGTTGAAGGAAACAACCAAGACACAGGAGGAGCCTAACTCTACTGCTTAGAGAGAAGCATCAAGGAACTCGTTAGATTTTGGTACGTCTCTCGATCTCGGGTAACTAAACTAAAAACAATAAAAAACTAATTCAAATGTAAATTCTTCCCAGTAAGGCGAAAGTTGCAGCACTGTTTTAAAATTTAAAAATTCATCAGGTAAAACTATAATGGCTAAACATATACGTTACAGCCATGTATATTTAAGATGGACAAACCTAGAGTGAGCGAATGCCGCCTCATTTCCTGTTCCTCGTTTGGTTGTGGATTTAGGGCGGGGTCGCTCAGTCAACAGTCCTCCCCACCTTAAATATACATGACTAGTATATGTGAGGAGATTATAGAAATGCCTTGTGAAAATCCATTCATGAAAAGATACTCTATTCAGAAACACTTAGAACGCTCTATAGTTCTGCGTCGACTCTATCGGTCCAAGTATCCGCGGTAGTGATACATAGGACGAAACCTGAGATGCCTAGAACTTGTGTGCCTGTTCGACACATGACTCTATCGATCTTCATTATATATCATGTCGGAGTGTGCCAACTTCGACGACTCTATTGATCATGGTTCGACTATGTGCAACCATGTGTACATTCTTAGTGCTGTGTAAAAAGAACTTTCCCTGGAGCCATGTCGGCAAATAAAGGTTCTTCCGAACCTAAACCTAACACAAATAAATCAAACCTAATGCGATCCGTCAATTGTCCCTCTTATCTCAAACCTTCCGAAGTACCCAAGAGAGGGTACCACACGCCGTTGACCGACCCCTCGTAGTCAGATGGAAACCGAAGCGAAAGACACTGTAGATACTCCAGAAGATGATAACCATCCGAAGCATACTTCATAGTTTCCCCAAAAAGACCCTTCGCACCTCGCACGTCGGGTTTGTAAACATAGAGATTAGAACTCATAAGGAAGGACCACCATAACCAGGTATATGCGTAAAGGTGGTATATAATTGAGATCAAAAAGATTTAAGGTGTGTGTTTCCTCCCTCCTCCCTGTTGCTCGTTGGGTTGTGGGTTTGGGGTGGAGTCGCACAGCTGAACATCCTGCCGACCTCAATTGTATACTGCTTTCATACACCAAGTACTGGTGGTTAAGCCAAGCATGAGATCTACCACGAACCTCTTCGTAAAACACTTTCACCCTATTCCATAACATAGGAGCCGGAGTCAAGAGAATCACTGCGGGTTAAGCTAGTAAAGTTCCGAGTGATGAGACCCTGTACTCACTAGAATTGACCTAGACCGAGGAAACATAGAACCTTCGGAAGAGTAGTTGCAGTAGATGCTCTTACTACTCAGGCACTTTGCCCACCCTGTTATAGACAGGTAGTGCCTATCACCCTCCACCCTCTCGCATGGAGGAAATCATCGTCGCCCTGTAGACGATGAAATACACTCTCCGAAGTGAACACTAGGATTCCGAGAACCACAGAATAAACCAAAGTCTTAGAGGTTAATTGGACTATTAGGTGCTCCACAAATACTATCTCACGCAAAGATAGTAGAACCACCTCCCGAGATAGTCCAACACTCGTCTGGTGAAACCCTATCTCCCTGACCCTCAGGGTTTCCGTATCTCAAGGATCGTTAGTGCAGGTTCATTTTGCACGAGCTTGGGATAGACACTCTACAGCAGACTGATAATCATAGTCACGCAACCCACTCGACGATCTAGAAAGTCTCTATCATCCAGTTGACAGAAAACACGAAACCAAAGACCACTCACGATTCCTAAGAACCAACCTGAAGGACTACACATAGAGTACGAGTAAGAACATTAGGAACTTCGGAATGGCGATCACACCAGTGATGATCTTGCCACAGAAGTACACTATGTTCTAAGTGTTGAAAAGCTCTACCATTCCAAGAGCTTAGGACCATATGAGGATTCCCATGGAGACTTGGTCCAACCCTTTTCAGTCCGCTACTACCTTCGGATATACCACAAGATTCACACTCGATCGATCCACTTCTTAGACTTGATATGTGATTTCCCGACAACACTCTTCGTGCCTCACTCATCTTGATAGAATCCATTGAGAACCCTAACCTTGTAGATACACCTGTTGGAACCCACTAGCTACAGGAGACGGAATCCGCATCCCGTACGTGAAGGTCTGTTGGAATGACAAACACAGAATAGAGTTCACTTGGGAATGCGAGGACAACCGTATAGGAAGTACTCTCATACCTCTACTTGGCCATTCATACGTACTTCCTTGCCTAGACCTGAATTTCGGGACGAAATTCCCTCTAACGGGGGGATGATGTGACAACCCAAGTTGTTCCGTTACATTTCCCCGTTACCGTTAACGGAATATTCCAGTTTATAAAAGTTCCGTTAATTAGAGGTCGTCAATTAAATAAACATTTCAGTTGTTTCATTTAATATGCCGTTAAGTCGTGATAAAAGGAAATAAAAACACATATTTCCATTTAATTGGAAAAGTTAGTTTTTATTATTACGACCACTAAATCGGGCGCGACCAAATGCCCCGTTTAACGGCAGTATTGGGTAGAATTCCACTGAGCTCCAACTCCCACCCATATATATAGGGGAGTAAACTCCATTTGGAGCTTTTCCACCCTCTCTCTCTATACTCTCTCTCTAGACTCGTTTTCGCCCCGAATCCGCAACCAAACGCTTCCAAATCGTAAGTCCGCTTACCCTAGCTTATTCTAAACATTATGATTTGTGTTTATAGCCCAAAAATCAGACTTAGAAGCTTTGGAAGAGGAGTTTACAACCTAAGCTCCTCCTTAGGCCGTAAACACCTTAAATGAGGCCAAAATGACCCCAAAATGTCCCTAAAGGCTTGGAAATAAATTAAGGGATTAGCCTAGGAGTGTTTGATCAATTAAAACAATCATTTTGAGGCATAAAAGAGAGTTTACGGCCCAGGCATATGCCAAGGCCGTAAACACCTCTTAAACATATTAAAATGCCCCAAAAACACTCCTAAAACACCCTTGGACTTAATAAATAAATTAGGGGCTTATCCTTTTGGGTTTAGATCATCCAAACACAAGGAAATGGGGGATTAAAGGGAGTTTACAGCCCAGGCATGTACCAAGGCCGTCAACACCCCCAAACATGTCCAAATGATAGCTTTTATTCCCCTAAATGGCCTCACACTTCATTATAAATTACTAGCAAGGTATTAGGGGCTTGAAACTTCAATAAACTCAAAGAATGAGATTTCACGGCCGTAAACTCCCTTAGGAGTTGTCCTTGGGCCGTAAACTCCCTAATGAAGCCCTTAAAGACCTTAAACCCACTCATGCCTTTATGGAATTGGACTTAGAAAAATCCCATTAACAAGATAGAGCCTTGAAACACACTAGAACCCCTCACCATGAGTTTACGGCCGTAAACTCATGGTGAGATGTCCCTGGGCCATAAACTAAGCTTTGGGAGTTTACTCTCGGAGAGTAAACTCCATACCTAAGCCATACACACCTTTAGACACTACCCGGGACACCCAAACACTTAACCAAAGTGTTTTCCGCTCCTTTGAGCGCGTATACTTGTTTAATTAGTATTAAATATACTAATTGTATGTGAACATATGTAATCATATGTTAAATAGGTCATTGTGTGTGTTCGAGTCCTTACGTGACAACGACCGCCCAAACGGCACCTTCGCTGGACCTACTTACACCAGGTGAGTCCATACCCCTAAATGAACCTTTTAAATGTTTTTACATGTTTTATAGGGGGAATACAAGTTAAACATGCCAGTTATCATATCAATCACATGTGATTGATAACCCGCATGTACAAGATTTTACCATACTGTATACTGCTTTACCGAGTAGGACAGTATAATGACTTTCAAAAAGGTTTTCAAACTGTTTCAAACTCTTACTTATACTCTTTTATTCAAAATCATTTCAAACCGATTTATAAAGTTTCCAAAGATTTCTAAAGGTTTTCACACTTATACTTGTTAATTACCGCAGCTTCGCTTTCACTTATTGTAAACTCCTACTTGATAACGCTTTCACTTCCTGATACGCTTATACCTGTTATTGCCTCTACTTCGCTTATACTTGTAGTCACTTATACTTGATAGACGCTCTTACTTCACTTATTGTCGTCTCTACTTCGTGATACGCTTATACTTGTTCGACACTCCTACTTCACTTGCGACCGCTCCTACTTCACTTGTTAGACACTCCTACTTCACAAGAACCACTTCTACTTGATACACACTCAGCCATAGTTAGATGTATGTCTGTACTTATATAGGTGCATATAATTAATGATTGAAAGACTTAGGAAGGCTCGTCCGCCCTATTTCCTTTTCTTCGTTGAGATGTGGTCTGGTGGGATCGGATGGCCGTCCGAAGGTCATTTGATTCATTAGTTATATATTATGTATATGAGTATGGACATACAGGAATTCTCTAGTCAGTTCAGTTAAGAGTCTCTACCTCTAGTCTACACTTACATTAGAAACACACTACCCACTATTTGGAAGTCTCTACCTCTAGTTCAGCACTTACACACTACCCACTATTTGGAAGTCTCTACCCACTATTTGGGATGCATCTTCAGGACACGGCCTTCTCCGTCGTCTAGTTGGTAACCAAAATCTCCTGTAGGGAGAGCGAACATCTGTGTATAGATCTATACGTGATTGACAACCCCGCACCCAGACTGCTAGCTACAGTCCCGGCCTACCAAGCCAGCGGGTGACAAATGTCATATTTTAGACGCCTGTAGGGCATCTGGTACTCTAGTCAGTATGGTTACGAGTATCTCGGGTTACCTTATAATTCATTGGCTTTAAGGTAACGGTATTTCACCGGCAATTTACACTGTATGCCGGTAATTCATTTTCAGAGTCACACTGTTTTGACCTTACAAAACGTATCTTTCATTTGATACTGTCTGGGGTCTGTTTTCTCTGTTTTGACCTTACAAGACGTATCTTTCATTTGATATTGTGTGGGGTCTGTTCTCTCTGCTTTCACCTTACAAGACGTATCTTTCATTTGATACTGTCTAGGGTCTGTTTTTCATTGTTTTAGACCTTACCAGCTGTACCTTTCATTTGGTACCTTCTGGGATCTGAGTCTCTATTTGTTAGACTTAACCAGGCGTGTCGTTTGTTCGATACCCTCCTGGAGTCTATGATTCCTTGCCTTAGTCAGCAGTCCTCACTGCTGAGGCATATGTTATTCCCTGATGTCGTTTGCTTTCCTAAATAATCAAATTCAGCATTTTGATAATGATAGCAATTTAGGGAAAATGACTTTTTACCACATAACACTGACCAGACTTGGTAGAAGGCTGCTTTTATTAAAGAAAATATAGGATTTTATGGAAAGAACTCTAATACACAGAAAACACTTAACTACTACTTATTAAAGTTATTTGATTGAAACGTCACTAAATGCTTATGAACTCACCATCATTTGTAAAAATGTTGATACTCGCTTTTCAAATAACTTGTATTCTCAGGTTAGCATTAGACATGTACACCCCCGGAGCTGTTGATGAAGATAGCTTAGTACCTTACTGTACTTATTATATTTGTTTGTATACTTTGATGTATTGTAAAGTAACCATGTAAACTATTACTATTAATGCAATGTTTTGTTGTACTTTGATTACTATAATGCATGTGTTGTGATACTTGACATGACGTCATCCACACAGAACGTTTCCGCCGTTCCGGTTTTGGGGTGTGACATATCACCAGCCCGAGATCATCAGAGAGACAACCAAAAAGGTCACCCAAATTCGATCACGACTAGAGGTATCTAGAAATAGAAAAAGAAGCACATAAACGAGCGCTTTGGTCGGCTAAGCTAACTAAACTAACAAAAGAGCCATGCGAGTAAGCAACGGAAGCCCTTGGAATGCCAAGTTGGTGATCACGTACTGCTAATGGTCTCTCTTTTGGAAAATGGATGATATGCTTGGAAAAGCATGGAATATTGAAACCAAGATACATCAGACACTGGAAGTCCTTGCTAGAACTGGTCCGATGGCTTATAAACTCCAACTATCACTTGAACTCAGCAATCTTGTCATTCAATCGTCAATCTAAAGAAACTCCTACCTAGCGAAACTCTCGCTCTCCCACTTGATTTGATTGAGGTAGATGAACACCATCACTGCGTCAAGGAACCCACATAAATATTGGACAGAGAAGTGAAGCGATCAAAGCAAAGTCGCATTCCCACCGTGACGACCCGATGGAGTGCCAAGTGAGGGTCAGAGTTCACCTGGGAACGCAAAGACCAAAGATGAAAATGAACCCTCATCTATTCTCTAAGTTCTTAAGGGCCACTCTAGAACAAATTTTGGGACGAAGTTCCCTTTAACGGGAGGAGGATGTCACAACTAGCAATTTAGGGTTTAAGATGCGAAGCTTGTTCATAACAAATCCCTCTATGTAACCTTGTTGTGACTTACTAATAAAATTCAAACTACAATGTTATTCTAATTCATACGTACATACATTGTTTTTCAAGTTGAAATAGCCTCATGCAAGTCCAAAACACGATCCAGTAGCTAAGTCCAATCAATTTTGGGCCTTAGCCCAAGAATTCTCGGCCCAACACCCAATTGGACCAAAACTTTTTCTTTGGGCCTTATTGGGCTGAAAACCTTTCTTTGGGCCTTATCGGGCCGAAAACTTCTATTTAGCATTCCATTTGGCCGATAACCCTTTATTGGGCCTTGTTAGGCCAAAAACCTCCATTAGGCCTTCCGTTGGCCCAAAAACCATTCCTTAGGCCTTATTGGGCCAAAAACCCCTACCTTTGGGCTTTAATGGACTGAGGACTCCTATTGGACCAAGCCCAAAATCGAAACCCACTCTTTTTGGTCCACCCTTTGGGCCGAGAACTCTAGGGTTTGGTTAAGGCTTATCAAAAAAAAAGGAAAAAGGAATGGAAAAGGAGTTTCCACCCCCTTATTACCCCTACACATCAAATCTATGGGCCTCCATATCTCAATGCTAGCTTCACATCAACTAAGATCAAAGTCAACACTTTTTCCATCTCTCCCTCCTATCTCTCGGCCAAACGTACACCCTCACACACACCACACTCACTTGTAATTCATCACTCTCCAAACTCTCTTAAATCCTCTCATTTTTTCTCTCAAAAATTTTGTGTATATGTGTGTGTTCTTCAATGGATTTTCTCCAAAAGCTCATAAACTTGGTAATTGTTCTTGTTAACCTCAAGTATTCTTACATCTTTCCAAGCTAAAATTCTTATTTACACACTTTTATTGTGTGATAAACTCTTAGAACCCTTGAAATTTTGAGAATATCATCAAGAGGTGCAAGGCTAAGCTCGAATATATCATCACTCCCCTTTCTCCCTACCACACAAAATCAACCAATATGAGCTTCATACCCCTATATGTTTCGTATTTTTCATATTTTCGGGGGGAGGATACAAGTCAAATCTTGTTTAACCATTAGATAATTGCATATACCAGTGTGTAATGTGTTTAACCTTTAGGAAATAGCATGCATCTTATATATTGTGGTTGAAATGTTGAATACCTCATGCTAACACACCATAAACTCGAGATTTACAAGTTCTCAAGTAAAAAAAGGTGCTTAATGTATGTTAAAAATCAAAGAAAATGTTAATAACATAATTTTGTTGTAAAAGTTTGTAGGGTCATGTTAACACACCTAAAATGGCGAAAGTATGGGTGTTATACTCATATATGCATTTTTAACACTTATACATACATCAATATTTGGATGTAACAAATTTCAAGATTTTATGTGTATTTTGTAGAAATCATAACTTGTTGGGGCCACAACAAAATGGAATGTGTTGTTTTACAAAACTCTCAACCAAATTTTGGTATGTTGAACAAACAACAAAAATTGTTTATTTTGTTAAAAATGAGTTTTCTTGTAAAATGGTCGTAATATGTTGTCAACATTTTAATGGTGTAAAAATTTAGAGGATTATGTTATTTACACAACATATATTACAAGTAGACAAGTCCATTAATGATTATTTATAAAAAGTGTTATAAATAATTCAACTAAAACGATATACAAAACAGAATTTTTACGACAGAAATATTGCATCTCATAATCTGTCCGTCATAAAGCTTTTAAAAGTATAAGTTATAAGTTGTATGTCATAAAGTTGTAAAACGCGTGTCATAAAACTTCAGTCATAAATTTACACTAGTAACGTCGTTTTCATTATTCAACGAGTGGAGACAAAGTTCGCATAAATTAGTTAACGCTATTGTGAGACTTTTTCTTCGTCGTACGTACCTAGCATACACCGTAAGTACTGCGTTATAACCAGAGTCTCCTGGAGGGGGGACGAGACCATTGTGTATAGATCTATATGGGATTGACAACCCCACACCTCAGTTGTGCGCCACAGTTAGACCAACGTGTCTAGGGTGACAAAGGTCCCTCCGGCTACGACGCTTGAAGAACGTCGTGTTCAGGCATATCAGTCACATTAGTATGTCTATAAGAAATCACACAGGGATTAACATATTATTTCTGTTTATGAGAAGCTTACACTTCGTTTGTTTTTCTAAAAGATATAACGACACACTATTGTTCAGTACAACAACTCTCATACATTTTTGGTCTTAGGGTTTTAAGAATACAGTTCTTCATACATTAGAAAATATTGGATTTTCAAGGAACACACTCTTTACAATTACAAACAAAAGAAAACAAAGGATATACAGGCATATATTTATGGTTTTCGAACGAGACTTACAAATGATTTTCATACAAAATATTGGATTTTCTGAAAGTAGTACGAGAACTATTTTGAACAAGTGCAAAACCATTTTTGTACAAAAATGCATATAAAATCACCAACTTTTTAGTTGAATCTTTTCAAAACGACCTGTATTCTCAAGGATCCAGTAACAGGTAATTAGCTCTGCTACAAGATCAAGTGGTGCAAACTTACGCAATTTTGCTTTTGTCACTGTTGTGTAACTAGTGAACAAGTACAATATGTAAACTATGTAAGTGTGTATTTTCAATGTATGTCGCTTGTAATGTTATGTTTCATTTATATTTACTTGTGATGATAATATACAATGACGTCATCCGCCCCCGAACGTTTCCGTCGTCCTGGTTTGGGGGTGTGACATAATTCACACACTTAGGTTTATGATCTAATTTATTTGGACTACAACTTCATGGATTAACTCATAAGCTTAGCTCATCAACAAATCAATCGTGGATCATTAGCCCAATCCACATGTATGACTGATTTACATAATCAGTCCCCGTTAATTTAATTAGTCTCTTTTGGTCACTAAATTAATTCCAAATTAATTCTTGATCAATACTAATTAAATAATATGATTTCTCAATTAATATGTTATACTTATAATATATTAATAAATCACAAATAATTCTTTCTCAAATGTCCATCTCATCAAATTTCTTTGATGAATGCAACCCAAATGTACTATGCTACTATCAGGTCAAGTACATACCAAATATAGTTATGGGCTTAGATACCTAATCCAACAGATCATACCTGCATCCAAAAAGCCTCATGATTTCTTTCTTTACTACCTCCATCATGGGTGGGCTCAAACTTCTTTGTGCCTCTTGGGTTAGTTTGAAGTCTTCCTCCATGACAATGTTATGCATTCATAAGGAGGAACTCAACCCCTTTATGACAGCAATTGTCCACCCAATAGCCTTCTTATACATTTTCAGCAAAGTCACCAACTCATATTCTTTTGCAATAGATAACTTGTTGGAGATAATGACAGGAAAAGTCTTATTTTCTCCAAGATATACTTACTTCAAATGATCTGGAAGAACCTTCAATTCTAGCTTGGGTGCCTACACAATAAATGGAAGTAGTTTTGTGACAGTCAATTTCACATTGGTATTATCATACCTCATTTTCTTCATCTCTTCCATGAACTTCACAGCTTCCAGCAACTCTTCATCTAACTTGAAAATTTCTAGAATCTCTTTGACCGAATTGTTATCAAAATTCCTGCTCAAAACTAACTCTGACAAATCATGGTTAGTGAACTCAAAACACCTTTCAGTCAAAGGTTGGATCGTATAAACAAAATTTATATAATGAACATCAATTGGCTACGTCATTGCTTCATAGATATAGAAGTTGATGACCTCCCCATCGAATTCCATAGACAATGTACCATTGTTGACATCAATTTTTGTTATTCCTATTTTTAAGAATGGTCTACCTAAAAGTATGGAACTTAAGGATGGGTGGTCATCATCTACCATATCAAGCACATAAAAATCTACAAGAAAGACAAGTTCATTAACTTGCACTAAAACACCCTTTAATACACCTTTTGGGTGTACTATAGAACAATCTGCAAGTTGGATAATCACCCTGGTTTTTGTTAAAGTGTCTATGCCAATAGATTTATAAACAGAATATGACAAAACATTAATTGAAGCTCTTAAATCTAGAATAGCATGGGGGATATAAAGGTTTCCCAATTGACAAGGAATGGTGAAAACACTTAGATCCTTGCACTTTGGGGGCATCCTTTTCTACAAAATTGTAGAAGCATTTTCACATACTTTCATTGTCTCATTACCTTGCAGCTTCTTTTTAGATGTGCAAAGTGAAGGGTTTTGAGAATTCTAACACTCCTAAGGTGTACATGCAACCCTAGATACCTTGGATCTATGTTTTTTTTCCTCTATTATACATGCAAACTTTCAATTTTCCAAGGTATCACCCTAACTCGCATATTATGGAGTATATGCACTACAAAAATCTAGTTAGATGAGTGACCTTTGTTTTAGCTTTGATACCTTAAGCCTTTAAGATCCTAGCACCCCAAGTGTGATGCCTCGAATGCTTCACACAACACCACTAACAATGGAGGAACTTGAGAGGAGGTTATTTTCACTCACGAAATTGGCTAGCACTCTTGTGTATCTCTTAGGTGCGGATTTTGGTAGCCATGAGGTTCCTTATATAGTGTGACACAACTAGGGTTACACCATGCAAACCCTAATGTGCATGACATTCCACATTCCTCATGATCCATGGGTTCTAGCCTCCATGGAGTATCTCTGGGTCACCACATGGGTTTAGCCCAACATAAAGAATTATGGATCATAAGCCCACCTTATAAGAATGAATGATTTACACAATCAATCATCATATATTTAATTAGTGTATTTTGATCACAAAATTAATTCAAAATTAATTCTTGATCAATACTAAGGTGGTGTTTGTTTTTTGTCTGCAGATATGTGTGGCCACTTCTGTCTGTGCCGCGCTGACCACGCGCAGACATTAGCCTTCGCAGACTGTTTGTTTAAGACTGCAGACCTAAAAATGTTTGTGCACCCTCTTCTTAGCGCAGATATGGACCAGAGTCTTCTAACATCTTCAGACATCTTCTAGCCTAAAAAAACACATATATCTTTACTTTTTTAAAGTTTTTTTTAGTTATATTTTTTCCAACTTTATTAATGATAAGCAATTTGAAAAAAAAAATTACAAAGCTTAAAAAGAAAACGTTCGACGATACAAACATGATATTTTTGACAAATTTATAAATAAATAATTATTACAATAATAGTCGTTGAAGTTGTTTATATAAATATGAAAAAAAATCATAATATATATTCTTATATTTCTTTGCCAAATTTTGTAAAACATTATTTAATATTGTATCTTCAAATTATCGAGAGAATGTTTATGGTACGTTTTTAATGGATTTAATTAAAAAAATCGAAGCTTATTTCCATCCATTTATGTATCAAGTTATTTGATCCCAAATTATAATGTTTAGTTATTACTTTGCAACCAAAGTTGTTGGTTTTTTTATCAAATATATACATTAATTCATACCATTTTTATTTTTATTTTTTATACAATAATATATGAAAGTTGATCTAAATTTGTTAATTATTTATAACAAAGTCATAAAAATATTCAAAAATCACTTTGAAGTTTAAAAAAAACCCAGTTTATTTGGATTTCAGTTTATTTTAGTAGCCCGCAGATGTTAAAAAAAACAAACTGTCTTCTTTTATCAGACTGCAGATGTTTGGTCCACGTCTTCTACTGCAGTGGTCTACAGATGTGCTCCGCAGACTGTAGACATATTACCTTAGAAAAAACAAACATCACCTAATTATATAATATGATTTCATATTAATATATTAGAACTTATAATATATTAAAAAATCACAAATATCCTCTTCTCAAAAGTCCATCCTTACAATTTGTTCCGATGCTATGCAACCCAAATTGACCATGCTACTCTTAGGTCAAGTACATACCAATTATAGTTATAGGCTTAGACACTACATCCAACAGTATCCTACTTGGATAAGTCTAATAACTATAACTGCAAGTGCGATTTAAAACACCGACTAGCAATCATAGCTCTTAAAAGCCTCTGTCAAATTGAGACACTCCATTTTAGATAAATGATCATATAATCCTCTGTTCTCAAGATATCAGTCGGACAAATATATGGAACAACGTCATATTTATTGTTCAACAGTTTGTTTCTCGATCTTCGATTTGTTTGATATAGAACTTAATCGAACACATCAATTGACTTCTGACCGGGCCCGACACATAAGTCAAAACTAAATCATCGAGGGGTCCAAGATATCACTTTTAATCCTCCAAGGACTAAAAGGAACAAATAAACATTTGAATCATATGCTTGTACGAACTACTCATCAAATTGTGCACAATAGAACGTTTTATAGCGTCAAGTTACTGAAGCGGTTTCGTACTATCAATGCACAACCAAATCATAGTCAACAACTCATATCTCTTGGTTTGAAGACTTGTATGATATGATCATCTCGCGATCACTCGAGATAAATTCCATGAAGTGATACAACTGAGCGTGGGTTTAATCCAATACTCAGACCTTATGAGCACTCACGAATGTTGCCACAAATTTTTCTATGTCTAATAGAATTCAAACAAATCTACAAGCCAAATTCATAACAGTCTTGCTTCAATACCTACTTCCAACATATGATCGATTGTGGATTGTTTGAATAATATAATTATTCTGGAAGTCAAAACATGTGATGTGTGTAAAACTAACTAGTTTTAATCCTACTAACTTAAACACAAAGACAAACACACGAAAGGCAGTGTACCTATCGATTAGCAGTTTAGTTCAGGTAAGTAGGGTATCGAACACAGGGAACGGTAAACAATTAAAATAAATGTTAATATTATCTAAATAAAACAATTAATAGAAAGGGGGGTTTTCTCTAGTTTTTCAAGACTAGAAACTTAAACAATTAACTAAAATTTAAACTAAGAAACTAAGAACTAGATAAACAAAGATTCAACTAAATTCAATAACGAAGGGAACTTCTGTTTAGGTTCAACCAATTCACTCCTATGGTTATTTTGAATTTATGATAGATTAATTGCTATTGGTTACCAACTATAGTGGTTAGGTTCATGTTCATTACTACTAACCCTTAGACAATCAATTAATTCAAGCAGTGATCAAGTGTTTAAACTAATTAATTCCCTAGTTTAATTATTTGGATTAAATAAGATTTGTAATTGGTTAATCAAATTGGTGTTTCAATTAACCTCTTGTTTGTTGGTTTCTCAAACAAGCTCACACATTAATTTACCCATTCTCTTGTTAATCTTAGTTTCATATTCATTATTCCTAAGCATATGATAAAGTGTTCACATAGACATATGAGGTTAACAACTAAGAGATGTTCATGCAGCTTAATTGTCTTCCAATTAACAGAAAACAGTTGTGATTAATGCATAAGGTTCTTTAACGAACTTAATTTAATAGATCACCAATAAACAATCAATCAAAAAGTAAGAATTAAACCATAGGAGTTACTTGGTCTTCCCCAAACAGAAACAAAAATGAATTTAGTTCATAGTTGCAGTAAAAGAAAACACAAAAACAAGTTCAACTAAGCTAAACATGATTAATCTCTAAGATCAAGTGGATTGTATCACCTAAATTGACTTGATTCTTCAAAGGATTGAAAACTAGGGTTTCTCAGCTCCTCCAAGGTTTCTTCAATCGCAGATGCACCTTCCAAAATGCCAGAAAAGTCCCCAATTCGGATAAAGGCTTGGTATTTATAGTTATCACAAAACAGGGGCTACTCAGCGAGTAGATCGCCCAACTTGCCGAGTAGAAGCATGGAATCCACGTTTGTCCAGGATTCTTGGCTTATCTTCGGGAATCTTCTTGGGTACTCGCCGAGTAAGCTCGCCTACTCGCCGAGTAGGAGTGTGTTATTCCTTCATTCTTCAATTTTTGGTCTCTAACTGCTTCTCCTTGTTCCTTTTACTTCCAATCATGCCTTTTTGGACTGAAAACATAATTTAAGCATTATTAAGTACCTTTTGTCCATAATATACACATAATTAGCTAAAAATGAATAAAATGTATGTTAAACATATGACTAATTATGCACATATCAAAATACCCCACACTTGACTTTTGCTTGCCCCCAAGGAAAACTGAATTTTAACATATTAGAACCACATAGGACAACTTCAATCTAACCCAACCATTATGCCAAGACCGCAACGCATGCATTTGTGTCTAAATTTTTTCCTAAGTACCCCCATATTCTAAGTACTCACAATCCTCATAAACATTCACCCACGTTTCCCGAACAATGCTCATTTTATGCATCCCTCCGAATCCATCCCCAGAAAATCTCTTATCCTCAAGGTATTTTTGGTTGAGCAACCCAAGCATATATAATCTAGAATTACAATATATGATACCAAACTAGAGTTCTTTGGAATTCTTCTCTTCTTTGGAATTTGATCTTGATTTCTTTGAATTCACCATCTTCTTTGATCTTTGGTATCTTCAATTTCAATTTTTTTTAATTTTCAGAATTTTAAATTTTTTTCTTCACTTTGAAAGCTCCAAAATTCTTCAAACTTTTCTTGTAACTCTCTGTTTTTTTTAACATGTATCTCACTTTTTTTCACTCAAAACCCTACATGCTTAAGCAGGGGCACTCAACTTCAACCTTTATTGGCTAAAATAACAATTTTTCTGGATACATTTCAAGTACATGATGCTAAACATATTGCATCCCTCGGGATAAGCAAGGTCGTGTTTTTGTTCCATGATTTCACTAGAATAAGGGAGGCCACAAATGCATTATAACGTATATAGGCTCAACTAAATATTTGGGTGTTCATGCAATTATCAACACAATTCTAACATGAAATCCTAATTATTATTTTTTTACCAAAATTTTCTAAATTAATTCCTAAGTCATATTTTTGGTATGCAATTTTTTTTTAAAATTAGCCTAAATTAAGATTCTAGAATTACTAATATGTGACCAACCCCCTACCCCACACTTATTTTATGCAATTCCCTCATTGCATATCATGCAAAAAAAATGCAAACTATAGAGAGAATTGGAACAAACTCCCCTGGGGTAGCAGTCGATAGGTTGATAACTCTTCTTTTCACCTCCATCTTCAATTGACTTTAGACATGGGAACAGCTCATCCATTTCTTGGGTGTCATTCATCTCGTGTGGTTGACAGCTCGAAAATATCAAGGAAAAAGCTTCTTAGAAATCTCCAGTAACAATTCTTCACGACAAACGGACAAGTACTACAGTGAAAATGCCCAACACAACTCTGGAACTTGAAAATTTTCAATCTACTCGGCGAGTTTATTGCCAAATTGTAGTTGAATCGCGTATTTACCCATGGACTCGCCGAGTATAAATTGTGCACTCGGCGAGTAGGCGCTGTATTGCCAAAACTGATCCAACTTGTGTTCTTTTTGATTCAGGTTTTGAATTTGAATAATTCATTGACCCTTTCTCTAAACCTTTCAGCAGCAACACCCTCCATTACTCTCAACTCTAACGGACTCAATCCTAAGGACAAAACGTCACACTCTCATTTGAAAATTCCTCACTTTAACTTTGACCTTTAAGACTTATATATGCATCCTAGCCTTCCAAACCTGAAAAATCAAATGCAACCAAAAGTGAAAGCAACCACATAAAAATCCTAAAAAAAATAATCATCCAAGTTTACAAGTTGTCCAAATCAAACACCATCAAAATAAATAAAAACACAAAAAAAACACTCTCATTCTTCATCATCCATTTCGTTTCCTCCAGCTCCACTTCCTCCTCCTTCATTTCCTCTTCTCATCCTTTCTTCCCAACTCATAATGTAGGGGTAACCGGCCCCGGGTCTCGGCGCGATATTCATTTGTTGGAAGAGGTATTCAAATGATTGATTGTTATAGTTGACCCCTCTTCCAATATCATCCAAATAGCGTCGGTACTCGACTTGATTCCATCCATCATTCTCTTCCTCCACCGGAATAACCGGTGGGTCTTCTCGTACCCGTTCGCTCTGTTGTCTCACCCGCCTTCCCGGCTCCTCGGGGATAGCCGACTCATCCGCATGAGGAATAGAAAAAAAATCACCAAACTTTTCCACAATACTTGCCCTCCTATATAATGCAGTGTTGAACGGAGGGGGATAAATGAGCGTTAGTGCCCTTGACTCTTGCAAATCTAATACCTCAAATGACCTTGCCAGCCTCTTCACAAACATCCCTCCATTGATCTTGGATTTCATCTTCTCCTTAATAGCTCCTTCTGCAAGATACTTAGCTATGAAATAGGGGAGATTGTAGAAAACATCGGGAGTAATAATACTCCAAAGATAAAAGATGTCAAGGGTCGGAACCTTGTCCCAGTCCTTCCTCATATTGATCCTGCTTGCAACGAACCGATGAATGAGATGGTGGATCGGTGAACGTATATAACCCTCTTGTGCGGTAGATGGGATGTACACCCGGTTAGCAATAGTGTTCCACCAGGTAGAAGCAACCACTTCCTCGGTAAGATCCTTGTGGCAATTATCTAAAAAGGCTTCAAAATCTTCATTCAACATGGTGTTTTGCTCATAGATTCCAAGCCTCCATGAAAATTCTGACATGCTGCATTGTCGCAGCTCCCCACCCAGAGAAAAAGAAATTATATTGGGATTGTAGTGCTCACTACCACCTCGGAATGAGATGGTAGCAAAAAACTCCCAACATAATTCAGCATAGACCGGTTCTTGAATTTTGAATAGCTGTAACCAACCATCACATATGATGGTTGAATCCCCCAAAGTGCATTCTTTCACTAAATAAGGTGTCATCTCTTCTTCCAAACCAACTCCCCAACCAATCCTAATCCACTGCATTGGGTAAATGAATCTCCTTCTGTTTCAAAGCCTCCAACTTGTTTTTTGCACGGGATTCAGACGATTTGGATGTGATTTGGCGGAACGAGAGCCACAGGATGTCCCCTTGGCTTCCCCCTCTTGAAGACTGACCCCTTCTAGACATGGTACTGTTGGGTTAAGAGCATTCTAACACTCCTAAGTGTACATGCAACCCTAAATACCTTGGATCTATGTTTTCTCTATTATACATGCAAATAAGAACTTCCAAGGTATTATCCTAATCTAGCATACAAAACAATGAATGTAACAAGATAGAATACATACCTCTTTGATGTAGAAAGTCTTCATGAAGCTTGAGTGCCTAGTGCCCCAAGTGTGACACCTCAAATGGTTCACACAACACCAAATACACTTGGAATAACTTGAGAGAATTCTACACTTCATGAAAATCGGCTAGCCCTCTCTAGATCATACTAGTCGCCGATTTTTGTCAATAATAAGATCTTTATATAGTGTTACAATTAGGGTAAACCCTATTTGTCATGACTTTCCATTTCCTTGGATCCATGGGTTCAAATACACCATGGAGCATCCATGGACCATCCTATGGGTTTTAGCCCAACTTGATTATCCATGGAGCATTAGCCCACTATACAAGTATGGATGATTTACACAATCAACCCATATATTTAATTAGTCTTCTTTTGATCACTTAATTAATCCTAGATTAATTCTTGATGAATACTAATTAAATAATCTTATTATTCTTATTATTAATATACTAGAACTTATAATATATTAATAACCATAAGTGTCTTATTTCTCTCATTATAGTCTATCCAAGTGCATGATGCCATGCAACCCAAATGGACCATGCCGGGTCGGGTTAAGTCTTACCAATTATAGTTATGGACTTAGACATTAATCCAATAGTCTCCCACTTGGATAAGTCTAAAACTATTATTGCATACGACTTTAGGAACCAACTGGCAATCGTAGCTCTCAAAAGCTTCTGTCGAACTCTGACCTTGTCGATGAACTCTGACCTTTGTCAATGACTTGTCCATTAGATAAGGGATCATATATTCCTCCATTCTAGATATCATATGGACTGAGACATGGATTATAATCATTCTCTCTGTCCATTTGTTGTTTCTCGATTTCCGATTTATGACGACTGACTAATTGAACAAATCAAATTAGTCCTGGCCCGGCCGAGCACTTCCATGTGTCATCATCAAATCATCGAGGGGCCCACAGATATCGCTTTTATCCGGAAGGTAAAAGGAATGGATAAACTTCGACTCATATGGCTTGTTCTACTACTTGTTGAATCAAACACAAAGACACGTTTTATAGCACTGAGTTACCAAATGCGTTTTCGTGCAATCAATGTACAACCAACTCATAGTAACAACTAATATCTCTAGGTTTGAAGAATATAAGATATTATCATCTCATGATCACTCGTGATAAAATCCATGAAGTGATTCCAATGAGCGCGAGTTAAATCCAATACTCAAAACTTATGAGCACACATGAGTGTTGTAGCCCTTTGTCCAACACCTTAGACCTCTACAAGCCAACTCATGACAGTCTTAATTCATATCTACTTCCAACATATGACCGAATGTGGATAGTTTGAATAACTTAGTCATTCCGGAAGAATAACCTAGTTTATTCGGGAAGTCAAAACATGCAAAGTGAAACACAATAATAATTGAATCTAATATGGTATCAAAACCTATGAACATAAATAAAAACACCTTTTATTTATCACCATATGATTACACATTATTCATTGTATACTGTTTCAGCTATCAACTTTATTCTTGAATTTAAAACAATAGTTGTCCCATGCTCCAAGCATGTACACTATGTTTTCTAAACACTAGTCATGCCATACACCAAGTATGCATACTATGTTTGTCTATGATCTTTACTTTGTGAACTAGATCCATTGAACATAACTTCAATGATTCTCTTTTCACACTCCCAAATCCTTACTGTAAATACTAGAATTCCAAATTCATGTCATTTACTGAAATCTGTTGGATTCTAAACTTATATGCATTGATCTTCTTGTAATGATTATGCACAAAGTTAGAAAGACTTGACAACAATCATTACAGAGTATTCCAAAGGAGATCAGCTCCTTAGAAACAACCTTCTTGCATTAAGTTTCCTAATCTCAAACAGATTGAAAATTCTAACTTTGAAACATTTCCATATTCCATTTTGACTTATCCCTTCTGAACAAGAGTTGCCTCCTTACAGACTATGTCAATATGGTCCTTCCAAAATTATCATTATACTTCCAACTGTCCTTGAGCACCCAATCTTTGGTAAACCTTAGATTGTCCTTGACAATTTTTTAATCCTTTTAGTCATATCCAGTTCTAAACCTTTTCCCTTCTTAATGCCCCAGGCATTTGGAAAATTTTAGAAAATATGAATATAGCACATGTAATCGATCCTATATCCGAAGCATATGGGACACGATAAATGATGTCTCACATAAAGAATCAAGCAGTCTTTTGCTATAATATTTCCACTTCTATTTGCCAAGTTCTCATAATTCAGATTATGAAAAGGGATGCCGTAATCATAATCGAATTTTAGAATGCAAATAATGGACCCATATATAGAATTTCCTTATGTTGAGCCATTCCAACATGAAATATATATATATATATATATATATATATATATATATATATATATCCTTGACTAAATGATTAAAACCTCAATCTAAGCTTTTAGATTTGAGATGAAGTATAATTTCCTCTCCCTTAATTATAGCAAAACAACTTTTTCCCAATTGAAACCTTTTGTTTTCTATAATTAACATTGCTAACTTGCAACCTTTATCATAATTACCATGCTCCCACTAACATGATGATTATTAGCATAACACTTATGCTCCCACTACCTTTGACATGTACACAAAAACCAGCTGACTTTCTTACCAAAGTTAAAATTTCTGATACTAGATTGTTTTTATAAAACTTTATCAAAATCATACACCTTCCCTTAGATAGCACACTTGTGTGTCTAAACAATTATGAAGAGGGATGCCGTAATCATAATGGTTAGACCTTTTTGTCACTTCTCACAAGTCCAGGTTAGTGTTCCGGTAAACCACACACGCTCCACTAACGACTTTGAGAATGCAAATATTACAATTGCTATCTAGCTAAAATCTGCTTAGTGAAAGTGTTTCCTCACCATCATTTTCATGAATCGGAGAGAAACCTTATGACACTTAGATTTTTATGGTGTATGAGTTCATCCTTCCTTGTCTTGTGACTCTTGTTTTGACAATTCACATGGATAAGAAATGAGTTCCTACCCATATGAATTGACAGGATAATGACAAATCCAAACTCATATGGATTGAACTCAATCTTAAATTCTTGCCACCTGGCAGCTCAAGGGCCTGCCATTGCTTCCAAGTTGTTGTGCAACCAATTGAGAACTCTAAGAACTCATATGCAAAGCCAACTTTAACTGGAATGGGCACAGAATATGTCAACACGATAGGTTATAAACCTCAAGTTATGCGCTAGTGAAGAACTTTAGGTTTTATTCTTGATTAGTTCTTGAGACTTTCAAGACTTTTAAGACTCCCACTGTCCTCTTGACATATAAGACTTTCTTCTCAGTTATTCAAGAGATAGTGTGGATTCTAATCAAGACAAACACTTCACACAATTGGCCTAAGTTGGTCTTTGTTTTATCCAAAACATCACAACTTACCAATTTCAAATGTACAAGAGTAGAAAACTTTTACTCTTACATTTGACAAGTGTTTTAAACCTTCTTTGAGACATGTCACTCAAGTTACAATCTTGGAGTATAACTCTAAGACTTGTATTGGAACGAAGTATGACTCATCTTCTTGATTTAACCATTTCAACAACTCAAGATCCCTCTTCTTAGTCATAAGAATGAACTAAGATTTCCTTAGAGAACTAATTATGCTATGGTTTCTTAATCATTAAGATGATCACAAAACTGATACTAAAGTACTCTCCCATCTTTTCAGACTTGAGAAACTTCTATCCTTCTGCCTAATTTGATTCTTCTTATTCGCTCTGCCTTACATTGGAACCTTTTCCAATGTCTCATAATTACACTTAAGCTTGTAAGTATAACCATATTTACTGAGCTTTAGTAAATTATGACGAATAATCTTATCGATCTTTTGTGGTGCACTTGACCAGTGCACAAGAATGTGTACTCGATCCCTTAGTCCATTACACAAGTAATTAGTCTTAATTTTCCAATACTTGAAAGTTCTCATTCATCATGCTATACAACTTGCATGATTCCAAGTTCCGGTCCAATTGAAACTTGGGTGATGAGAATCTTTCCTTATTTGGTAAATTTAGACATTACCACAAATGAAAGAATCAATTTCATATTTCCACTCTTGCTATTAATGGAATCATATAAGCAACAATTTTTCCTCAAATGCCATTGTAAGGATATTTTAAAATAAAATCTAAAATTTTCTTTTATTTTAAAACTATGCGGAATAACTTATCCTCACAATCCATATGAAAACTTGTTGTTATCCATTCCTAAGCAATATCTCATAACTCCTAAGAAGTAGCTCAAGAAACCGATCTTCAAACTATGCGATAGAAATCCATCTACACCATCAGATTCAACATATTCTTTCTTTAAGTTTCTTCACTTTTCTTTGATTCTTAAAACATCACCATGTGACCCAGTCACATCATGTATCGAGAATCTCATAATAGAAACTTAGCAGAGTTAGATAGTGGACTTTACCTGAAGTAGAGTCAAACTTATTGACTTTAACATCCTTAGGTAAATTTGGCAGCTTCACGACCAATGCCCCTTCCTTTGGCAATATAAACATATGAACCCTTTGATAATGGTACACGGTACTATCACAGACTTAGCTTTTCTCTTTACCATTTGGTCAACCGAGTTGACTATGGCCGATCCCTTTCCATTAGGAAGAGAATGCTTTTCTGGATTTCCTGTGTCACTATTGTCAATGTCCATCAAATTTTAAGGAAGTTGATCTTAACAAATAGATAAGATCATTAAGGGTCTTGTCATAGTCTGTTTCATAGGTGTCCCAAAGGAACTCACTATGTGACTTAGAAAGTGATTGAACCACCAACTTTCTCAAGACTTTGACACCCAACTATCCCAGCTTGTCAATATGTGACTACATCTCCAAGATGTGACCACACCTAGACCTTGCCTTTCCAATAGGGCCTGAGTGACCTTAAACTTTTCAAGAACTTGTGGGTTAGGGAGAATAATTTGAAGAGGTGAAGAAGTATGATATCCATGGGACATCATCTTCATTAGGAAAGTTTGTTTCAAGAGATTTGGGAAGATCATAAATGTCTAAACCAGACATCTTTTTGGGAGATATTCAAGATAGTTGATTTTAAGTCCTTAATATGACACCCAATATGAAATATTAAGGCTAGGACCCTACAAACTATTTTATAACTTAGAAGAGGGATGCCGTAATCCAAGCTATAAAATATTTGAAAGTAGGTGAATGACGATTCACCAATTTCCACCAAGATAAACGAAATGTATTATTAGGTTTTAATTGGATTTGAAACTCCTAGATCTTTGAGATTCATTGAACTGTTCAATGGCATGTTTCAATCTCGAGTGTGCCCTTCAGGTTTTGTGACTGGGATGCCGAGGATCACAAAACAAGGTGTGAAGTAACCATGCAAATTACTTGGTCCCCTTAAGTGTTTACCCCTCAATCGATGTGCCGGTTAACCACACACGCTCCACCGATACTATGATAAACATTAAGTTACCCTTTGCCTACCTTGTTAAATACGAGTTAGTGTGCCTGTTAACCACACACGCTCCACTAACCGACTTAAAATAAAGTGCAAAGTGTAATTTCATGGATTAGCACCTTATTCACATTTTCCTAAGTAACTAAGATTGGGTATTAATAAGAGTTTAGTTACTTAGTATTTATCATTAATACTTTTAATGAAGGGAGAATTCTAGTCATGTCAAACCCGTTCGGCTAACGACCCTCCACCAGTCAAGTAAGCGGTGGGTGAGAGTGGACACCCATTAAGTTGCCATTTTATAGGCAACAACCTTATACCCACCTTATAGACCGGCTTCGTGAATGAGGCGTACTAACGGTAAGACTGACTTTACTCTTATACATACATATATATATATATATATATATATATATATATATATATATATTATTAACTTATAATATTATAAAGTATAAGGGTTGAATTTTAACTCTTTAAAATTCTAAAGGCTAACTTGGAATTAAAGTATTCTTAAGTGAAAACTTTTCAAATTCCAAAACTTGAGGGAAAGTTTTGAAACTATTCAAAACTAATTAATTTCTTAACTTACGTGTTTAAAGTAGTTTTAATCCAAAAACTCTTCAAGTTCCATAACTTGAGGACAAGTTATGGAAGACTTTAAACTAATAAAAGAATTAACTTTTCTTTATTTTATAACTTATGGAATTAATTAAGGTGACACCTTTTTTTTAATTTATTATTTAATGAAGAGACTCTTGGTCCTCCATAACTTGAGGACAAATTATGGAATCATAACACCATTTAATTAGAACTAGACTCTTCATTTTGTAACCTTTGCCAACTTTTATGAGTTTTATGAAACTTAAATGTGACTTTTCATATAACTTGAGGACAAGTTACAAAAACACATTTTAGAATCAACTCTTAGATTAATTTGGGTTGAAAACAACTATTTCACTCAACTTTTCTATTAATCTAAGCAACTCATAAGAACAAGATAATTCAAATCAAACTTTTTTCATGTAATTAGTCTAAAACTTAAACTAATACAAAACATGAATCTGTTGACAATTATCTTTGAAATTGGATTAGCATGAACATTACCACATCAAAAACAAGTTTATAAGTCCAAAAACATCTTATGGTAATGTTCCTAGTCCAATTCCAGCCAAAAAAGTCGAATTTGTGTTGTCTGGGGGTCCAACTCGTCGAGTGCACGAACCAACTCGGCGAGTTGGATGCTTTTTGCCTTGGACTCGGCGAGTCCATACATGGACTCGGCGAGAAACTCGATTTTCCAGCTTCTTTTGCAAGTATAACAAGAAAACAAGCCTAGGCTCTGATACCACTGTTGGGTTAAGAGCATTCTAACACTCCTAAGTGTACATGCAACCCTAAATACCTTGGATCTATGTTTTCTCTATTATACATGCAAATAAGAACTTCCAAGGTATTATCCTAATCTAGCATACAAAACAATGAATGTAACAAGATAGAATACATACCTCTTTGATGTAGAAAGTCTTCATGAAGCTTGGGTGCCTAGTGCCCCAAGTGTGACACCTCAAATGGTTCACACAACACCAAATACACTTGGAATAACTTGAGAGAATTATACACTTCATGAAAATTGGCTAGCCCTCTCTAGATCATACTAGTCGCCGATTTTTGTCAATAATAAGATCTTTATATAGTGTTACAATTAGGGTAAACCCTAATTGTCATGACTTTCCATTTCCTTGGATCCATGGGTTCAAATACACCATGGAGCATCCATGGACCATCCTATGGGTTTTAGCCCAACTTGATTATCCATGGAGCATTAGCCCACTATACAAGTATGGATGATTTACACAATCAACCCATATATTTAATTAGTCTTCTTTTGATCACTTAATTAATCCTAGATTAATTCTTGATCAATACTAATTAAATAATCTTATTATTCTTATTATTAATATACTAGAACTTATAATATATTAATAACCATAAGTGTCTTATTTCTCTCATTATAGTCTATCCAAGTGCATGATGCCATGCAACCCAAATGGAGCATGTCGGGTCGGGTCAAGTCTTACCAATTATAGTTATGGACTTAGACATTAATCCAACAGGTACCTACATAACAACATTAAGAAAGCACAAACAAACAACACCCATAAATTAAAATCGAATAAAACAGGTTTGTATAGCCTCTTACTTGCCGAGTTCGTATCCTACTCGGCGACTAGGATGAACATCAAGACCAGAATCTGTCAAACACATATGGGTTGTCCAAAACACCCAATTTTACACAGGGGTTTGATGTACTAAGTCTAATAACCACTGATCCAAAAGAAATTTCTCCTAACATCTCCTAATTCATGGTAAAATCAAAACCCTAGAATTTGAGGAAACCCCCAAATCCGAATTTAGACAAAATGGGGGCAAATCAGTGATAAAGCTTGAATCTTTGATGAGTTTTAAGTGTACAGATCATACCTTTTCCCTTGAAAGTCGAGGATTAAGCCAAAAATCGAAGAAATCACAAAAATCTCTTGAAGGAGACTATGCACGACGAGTGTGTGGGTAAAATGGATGAAAACCCTTTTGTCTCAGATTATATATCGTCTGTGTAAGTTGGCTACTCGCCGAGTAGATAAGATCTACTCACCGAGTAGAACTGCATTTACGCGTTTTTCTTGGGATTCGGGCTTGTACTCGCCGAGTAGATCAGGTGTACTCGGCGAGTAAAGCATGCAGTTTGAACAAAAATTGATTTTTTCTTATCTTTTTTATGCCACCACCCCACACTCTAAGCATTGCTTGCCCTCAAGCAATCATTAAAAACATATTTCTAGAAGAAGAATGAGAATAAAACAAACCCTAAGAAATTAAAAAGAAAATAAAGGGAAAAGAAATGCAAACTCTAAAATTGGGTTGCCTCCCGGAAGCGCTTCTTTTTAAGAAGTCATTAGCTGGACTCATACCCTTCTACGTTGCTGCAGTTCCTTCCAGCAACAACCATTCTTCCACGCCTTCATTTCTTAGGACTCCTTCTTCATACTTTTTGACTCTATGTCCATTGACTTTGAAAGGGGTACCATCTTTTGAAAATAACTCTATAGCACCATGTGGAAACACCTTCTTCACTATAAAAGGACCATCCCATCTTGACTTGAGTTTGGCCGAGAAAATTTTTAGCCTTGAATTAGAAAGCAACACTTTTTGACCTTCATGAAACTCTTTATGATCCTTGATCCTTTTATCATGCCATCTTTTTGTTTTCTCTTTATAAATTAAAGAGCTAGTGTAGGCATCATTCCTTAGCTCTTCAAGAGCATTCATTTGCATTAGTTGGTTATTCTTGAGCTCTTCCATGTTGAAGTTGCACAATTTTAAAGCCCAAAAAGCTTTATGCTCGATCTCCACCGGTAAATGGCATTGCTTTCCATAAACTAGCCTATATGGTGTAGTGCCAATAGGTGTTTTGAAAGCTGTTCAGAAGGCCCATAGTGCGTCTTCTAGTTTCTCCGACCATTCTTTTCGATTGCTCCCCACCGATTTCTCCAAGATTATATTTAATGCTCTATTGGTCACTTCATTTTGTCCACTAGTTTGTGGATGGTAGGATGTAGAAAATTTATGGGTTACCCCATATTTCCTTAGCACCTTCTCTAGTTGATCATTGGCAAAATGAGTGCCTCGATCACTAATAAGAGCTCTTGGGACCCCAAATCTCGAAAATAATTTCTTCAAAAACCGCACCACCACCCGACCATCATTAGTTGGCAAAGCTTGTGCCTCCGCCCACTTGGATACATAATCCATCGCCACTAAAGTATACTTGTTGCCTTTGGACATGGGAAATGGTCCCATGAAATCGATACCCCACACATCAAATACTTCACACAATTGAATGCTTTGTTGTGGCATTTCATTTCGGGATGAAATGTTCCCCGCTCTTTGACATACATCACATTCTTCGACAAATTGGGCTGCATCTTTAAAAATCATGGGCCAATAAAACCCAATGTCAAAGATCTTCTTGGCAGTGTAGTGTGCTCCATGATGTCCACATGTGGGCCCGCTATGACAATGCTCCATAATCTGACAGCTTTCCTTCCCGAACACGCATCTTCGTATGATCTCATCCGCACAGCTCCGGAAGAGGTATGGCTCATCCCAAAAGTAATACTTTAATTCAGAAAAGAATTTCTTCTTTTTTCTACTGCTAAAATCTTTTGGGATGTATTTGGTAGCTAAGTAATTAGTTATATCTGCGAACCATGGCTCTTCTCCCGCGGTCACCATAATGTACTCGTCCGGGAAGTCGTCTCCAACTTTATCTTCTTGCAATTACGGGTTTTCTAGCCTCGATAAATGGTCGGCTGCTACATTCTCCATTCCCTTCTTGTCGCGTATCTCGATATCAAACTCTCGAAGAAGTAGAACCCATCGTATCAATCTTGGCTTGGCATCCTGTTTGGCAAACAAATACTTGATAGCCGAGTGGTCAGTAAAAACAGTTGTTTTGGATAAAACCAAATAAGGGCGGAATTTGTCAAAGGCATACACCACAGCTAATAATTCTTTTTCAGTGGTGGTGTAATTCTCTTGGGCCGGATTTAGAGTTTTACTAGCATAATATATGGGTCGAAAGTGCTTATCAACCCTTTGACCAACGACAACTCCTAATGCAAAATCGCTAGCATCACACATTATTTCAAAAGGTAAATCCCAATTTGGGGCAACAATGATCGGGGCATTAGTCAATTTTTCTTTTAAAAATTCAAATGCCTCTAAACACTCTTTAGTAAAATTAAATGGTGCATCCTTTAGAAGTAATTGTGTTAGAGGTCTAGTTATTTTAGAAAAATCTTTTATAAATCGCCGGTAAAAACCCGCGTGTCCTAGAAAGCTTCTTATGCCCTTCACATTAGTTGGTGGGGTAATTTGGCAATGGTGTCAATCTTTGCCTTATCCACTTCAATTCCCAATTTGGAAACTTTGTGGCCCAAAACTATACCCTCCTTTACCATAAAGTGACATTTTTCCCAGTTAAGGACCAAGTCAGTGTTTTCACACCTAGCAAGCATTAGGTCAAGATTTGTGGGACAATCATGTAAGGAAGATCCAAAAACAGAAAAATCGTCCATAAATACTTCCATGAATTTTTCCACCATATCGTGGAATATGGATGTCATGCACCTTTGAAATGTCGCAGGTGCATTGCATAACCCAAATGACATGCGGCGATAAGCAAATGTCCAACTTGGGCAAGTAAATGTGGTATTTTCTTGGTCCATTGGGTCTATGGGTATTTGGAAATAACCCGAAAATCCATACAAAAAACAATAATAACTATGGCCTGATAATCGTTCTAGAATTTGATCAATAAAAGGTAAGGGAAAATAGTCTTTACGAGTGGCATCGTTTAACTTGCGATAATCGATGCACACTCTCCAACCGGTTACCGTTCGTGTCGGAATCAGCTCATTCTTCTCGTTGGTTATGACCACCATCCCTCCTTTCTTGGGCACCACTTGGACCGGACTCACCCATGGACTATCAGAAATGGAATATATAATTCCTGCATCTAAAAGCTTGACCACTTCTTTCTTGACCACCTCTTGCATATTAGGATTTAGTCTTCTCTGGTGCTGCACAATAGGCTTGGCTCCTTCTTCTAGGTTTATCTTGTGAGAACAATAAGAGGGGCTTATCCCTTTGATGTCGGCAATGCTCCATGCTATGGCCCGCTTTTACTTCTTCAGAACTTGTACTAGCTCTTCCTTTTCAGATTCAGAGAGGTCAAAAGCTATTATCACTGGTTTTTGATGACCATCTTCAAGGAAAGCATACTATAAGTGATCTGGTAGCGTCTTTAACTCTGATTTTTCAATCTTCATGATAGACTTGTCGAGTGCAGGTAAGGTACTCAGCAAGTTTATAGCTGAATTCACGAATTCTGTTTTTTCTTCACTTGGACTCGGCGAGTATATCGGCCCTACTCGCCGAGTAGACACTTCATATTGCTTCATTAGTTCTTCATACTCAGCTTCTTCCAGCAACCTCTCGATCTCTAGTAAGTCTTTTTCAACATCAAATTCTTCATCAAAAATGGTGGTTATGTAGGAATCTTCATCCTCACCTTCTTCCATCAATTCATCAAGCATGTCGATTGAGAACGCCATGTCGTCACTGTTCCTTGCATGCTTCATAGCTTGATCCACCCCAAAAGTAACCGATTCATCTCCTAGCCACAAAGTGAGCTTCGAATCTCTCGTGTCCACTATAGCACTTGCCGTGTTGAGGAAGGGTCTTCCAAGGATGATTGGGACTTGAGGATCCGCCTCCATGTCTAGAATGATGAAATTAGCGGGAAAGACAAACTTGTCCACTTTGACCAATAAGTCTTCACATATTCCTCTTGGGAAAGTGACTGTCTTGTTTGCTAAATGAATCGCCATACGAATTGGTCTTGGTTCCGGGAGATCCAGCTTCTTGAAGAACGAATAAGGCATTAAATTCACACTTGCTCCTGAATCAGCCAAGCCATGCGTGGTAGCCAAGTTACCAAATTGGCAAGGTAAAGTTAAGCTCCTCGGGTCACCCTTCTTCTTTGGTAGCTTATTTAGCATAGCAGCTAAGCAGTTTTCATTGAGGACTACCTTCTGCACTTCCTCCATCTTCCTTCTATTAGTGAGAAGTTCCATGAGGAACTTTGCATATTTGGCATTTGTACGACAGCTTCGATGAAGGGTATGTTGATTTGAAGAGCCTTGATATGATCTAGAAACTTCTGGTACTCCTCTTCCTGCTTCTTTTTCTTAGCTCGGGCTGGGTATGGCAATGGCGGCTGGTAAAGCTTTTCAGGGGCCTGATCCTTCAGATTTGGCAGTGGACTCGCCGAGTCCATATTTTGAACTCGGCGAGTAGAGCTGTCAGATTGAAGATTTTGATTTTCTGCTTGATTTTCTGCTTCCTCCTCTTGTGATTCTTTGGGTGCTTCATTCTGAATAGGGGCCAGAGGAGTGATTATCTTCCCACTTCTTGTTGTGACTATGTCTATGTGCGCGCCTCGTGGGTTATTTTCGGTTTTGCTAGGAAGTTCGCCCGGTGATCTTTGGTTGATTTGTTGAGCAAGTTGCCCTAGCTGCGTTTCTATATTATGGATAGATGCTTGCTGGTTCCTAAGCATGGTTCTTGTTTCTTGAATTGCAGCATCATGATCACTATGTCTCTTTTCGGAAGCAACCACAAATTTGGTAAACATCTCTTCCAAGCTTGGCTTTCTCTCTTGTACCGGCTCCTCCTTTTGGTAAAAACCTCTTCCTATTTGCCTGAACTTCTCCTCTTTGGCCTTCTTGTACTCTTCATAAGGGAGCCACTCTTTCTTTGGTTTGCGCCAGTCTTCATCATATCGGTCCCCACTTGAGTAACATACTTGCACCTTCTTGTTGCCATTTTCATCTAAATCACAGTCTCTAGTTAGGTGAGGCCCATTGCAGTTTTCACAACCCACCCGTATAGCATGTATTGTTTGGTCCATCTTGTCCATCCTCCTATCCATGTTTTTCAACATAGCCATCACTGCCGACAAGTCTTCTGAAGCTGCATAAGTTGATCCCCATGTCACATCATTTCTTGGATTATGATATTCTCTAGAATGCTTAGAGAATTCTTCAATTAGCTGTTTTATCACTGGGGGTGGCTTCTTCGTGAGTGGACCTTGCGAGTCAAGTAGTTGCCTTGTTGTAACATTTACCCCATCATAAAAGATGGAGACTTCTTACTGGCTATTGAGGTCGTGATGTGGGCAGTTCCTTAGCAAGCTCTTGTACCGCTCCCAGTCTTCATATAGTGACTCTCCAGCTTGTTGTTCAAAATTGGCTATGGCTTTCTTAAGTTTGGATATATTGGATGGTTGGCAGAATTGATCAATGAACTCTTCTTTCAGCTGAGCCCATGTAGTGATGGTTCCGGGTGGTAGTGACTTGAGCCAATCCTTTGCAGAACCCTTCAAAGTAACCGGAAGCATGCAAAGTAGCTGAGTTTCTCGGGGCACGTTGGGAACATTGAAGTAATCAACTACATCATTAAATTCATCCAAGTGCTTGTAGGCGTCTTCTTGATCCTTGCCAGTGAACGGGATCTCCTTAAGTAAAGCTAGGATATGACCCTTCAGCTCAAAAGTAGCAGTTGCGGGAATTGCAGGCTGCACAAGTCCCGGGCCAGTGTCATCTCGCATCCTCTTCTTCCATTCCCCCATGGGGACTTCATCGATATTAGCCACAGTGATAGCTAATTCGTCCTTGAAATAGGATTCGTGCTCGTATGTAGGTTCCTCTTCTTCCTCGGTCTCGTACTCGATGTATTCCTTAACCGGATCTTCGATTACTATAGAGGCAATGGATGCTCCTAATTTGCTGCTCTTTTTCTTCCCAAAAACAGTCTTCAAATTAGACAAAGGTGACTTCTTAGGTGTATTCGAGCTCTCCATGTCCTTTCCTTTGTTCATTTTCAATGCGGATTCGGAATCTTCAAACGGGGGTACCAGCAGAGTGTTTGATCCTCTGGTCATGAAAGTCCTGAAATAGAACAAACTAACTAATTCAATTCAATTCACTAGGTTATTTATTTGGGATCTTCAAACGGGGATCTTCACGTTCGCTGCACTAATCCTTAGAGAACAAACTAACTCAACAGTGGCCAGTTGTCTAATTTAATTCAATTCACTATGTTATTTATTCGGGTTAATTTAGACTTGTAATGGTTAACTAATTTGGTCCTTTAGTTAACCTCTTGTTGATGGTCATCACTCAAGCTCACACATGAATTTACCTATTTTTCTTATTAATTCTATTTTCATGTTCATTAATCCTAGACATATGATAAAGTGTTCACATAGACATATGAGGTTAACAACTAAGAGATGTTCATGCAGCTTAATTGTCTTCCAATTAACAGAACATAGTTGTGGTTAATGCATAAGGTTCTTTAACGAACATAATTTAATAGATCACCAATAAACAATCAATCAAAAAGTAAGAATTAAACCATAGGAGTTACTTGGTCTTCCCCAAACAGAAACAAAAATGAATTTAGTTCATAGTTGCAGTAAAAACAAACACAAAAACAAGTTCAACTAAGCTAAACATGATTAATCTCTCAGATCAAGTGGATTGTATCACCTAGATTGACTTGATTCTTCAAAGGATTGAAAACTAGGGTTTCTCAGCTCCTCCAAGGTTTCTTCAATCGCATATGCACCTTCCAAAAAGCCAGAAAAGTCCCCAATTCGGATAAAGGCTTGGTATTTATAGTTATCACAAAACAGGGGCTACTCGGCGAGTAGATCGCCCAACTCGCCGAGTAGAAGCATGGAATCCACGTTTGACCAGCAGTCTTAGCTTATCTTCGGGAATCTTCTTAGGTACTCGCCGAGTAGGAGTGTGTTATTCCTTAGTTCTTCAATTTTTGGTCTCTGACTACTTCTCCTTGTTCCTTTTACTTCCAATCATGCCTTTTTAGACTGAAAACATAATTTAAGCATTATTCAGTACCTTTTGTCCATAATATGCACATAATTAGCTAAAAATGAATTAAAATGTATGTTAAACATATGACTAATTATGCACATATCAACATGCAAAGTGAAACAATAGTAAATGATTGAGATAAGATTGTGCCATACTAGTAAATAAAAAACACATTTTTATTTAAACATCAAATGTCAATTACATTTCAAATATTACAAGTTTCGAAAGCTATCTAATCATTAAAACTAATATCATCCTTCAGCCCAATACGCCTCGCATGCTGTAAATTCTTAAACCTACTCAGTCCCTTCGTGAGGGGATCTGTTGGGTTCTCATCCGATGATACCCTCTTTCCCACGAGGATTCCTTATTCTATTCAATGTCTAATGAAGTGGTATTTTCTGTCAATGTGTCTGGATCTTCCATGATCCCTTGGTTCCTTGGCTAAGGCAACTACACTTTCGCTGTCACAGAAAATCTCCATAAGCTCTTTTATAGCTGGTACAACTCCAAGGTCTCCGATGAAGTTCTTTAGCCATATTGCCTCCTTCGCTGCCTCGCTTGCTGCTATGTACTCTGATTCACAAGTTGAATCAGCTACAGTTTACTAATTGGAAGAGGGGTGCTGTAATCCAACCTGCAAAATATTTGAAGTGTTGGGTCTATAAATTTGGTTTATACTTTGCTTTTCTAGGAAAATATATTGTCTGTAATTTTATGGTGGTGTACGGCCGTACACGTGTATACAGCCGCACACCCTGTGAACGGCCGTACACAGGGTGTGCGGCTGTACACACGTGTATGGCTGGAGGTCCATATAAATAGATGTAATGGGTAGACGAGTGTAAGGCTAAGGGAGCTTAAGTGTGTGAACTCAAAGGTGTTCTAAAGAGAGAGAGAAGAGAGTGTGTGTTGTGTGTGAATCTTGTATTTGGATCTACATTCTAATCATAAAATAATACAAGATTCATCATCTTCTTCTTCTCCTTCTCTTCTTATTTTGATCTGACATCATCCAATTGATCGATATTCCACACCATCAATTGGATCTGATTGATACACAAGTAAATCTGGGACTTACATGAAGGTAGGTAAATGACGATTTACCAATTTCCACCATGAAAAACGAAATAGTTATTAAGTTTTAATTGGATTGAAATTCCTATATCCTTTGAGATTCATTGAACAATTCAATGGCATGTTTAAATCTCGATTATGCCATTCAGGTTTATGATTGGGATACCAAGGATCACAAATAAGGTGTAAATAACCATGTAAAATGTGCTTGGTACTCCCTATGTCATTTATCACCCAATCAATTTGTCGGTTAACCACACAAGCTCCATTGATCTTGTGATAAACATCGAGCCACCCTTTGCAACCCTTACTAGTCCAAGTTAATGTGCTGGTTAACCACACATGCTCCATTAATGACTTGGTAAGGTGCAAAGTGTAATTTTCATGGATTCGCACCAATTTCACATTTTCCTAAAGTAACTAATATTGGGAATTTATAAAAGGTTTAGTTACATTATTACTATCATTATACTTAATGAGAATTATAGTCATATCCTACCCATTCGGCTAACGACCCTCCACCAGTCAAGGAAGCGGTGTGTGAGAGTGGAAACCCATTAAACTGTCATTTTATAGGCAGTAACCTTATCCCCCGCTTATAGACCGGCTTCGTGAATGAGGCCTACTAACGGTAACACTGACTTGTCTCATACATATATATATATATATATATATATATATATATATATATATATATATATATATATATTAAACCTATAATATTATAATAGTATAAGGGTTGAATGTTAATTCTTCAGATATTCTAAGGTTTGGAAATAAAGTATGCAAAAGTGTAACTTTACAAATTCCAAAACTTGAGCGCAAGTATTGAAACTTGTCAAAACTTTTCAAGTCCAAAACCTATGAGCTTTAATACCTTTTAAAGAAGTGACTTTTCATTTTCCATAACTTGAGTAGAAGTTATGGAGCACATCAAAGGTCATTAAGATCATCAATTAAAGTAACAAGCATCTCAATTAATGTCCATGATCTAGATCCATGATCTAGATTAAAATCATATGAACAAGACAATTCGTATCAAACAAATTTCATGTAATTAGCCTAACCATATAAATTAATAAAAAAGATGAAACATTGATAATTATCTTTTAAATTGGATAAGAATGATCATATGAACAAGACAATTCGTATCAAACAAATTTCATGTAATTAGCCTAACCATATAAATTAATAAAAAAGATGAAACATTGATAATTATCTTTTAAATTGGATAAGAATGATCATTACCACATCAAAAATAGGTTTATAAGTTCAAAAACAGTTTACGGTAATGATCCTAGTCCAATTCTAGCTTTAAAAGTCGAAATTCTGCATTGTGGAGCACCAACTCGTCGAGTGCATGAACTGACTTTGCGAGTTGGTCATTTTATAGGGTGGACTCGTCGAGTTCCCCAATGGACTCGACGGGTTCACTGACCAGAAAAGCAGAAAATCGATTTTCCAAGCTTTGAAAACAAGTAGCATCAAGTATAATGGAAAACAATCCTAGGCTCTGATACCAATGAAGGGTTATGAGCATTCTAACACTCCTAAGGTGTACATGCAACCCTAGATACCTTGGATCTATGTTTTCTCTATTATACATGCAAACTTCAAATTTTCCAAGGTGTCGCCCTAACTAGCATACTATGGAGTATATACACTACAAAAATCTAGTTAAATGAATTACCTTTGTTGTAGCTTTGAAACCTTCATCCTTTAAAAGCCTAGCACCCCAAGTGTGATGCCTCAAATGCTTCACACAACACCACCAACAATGGAGGAACTTGAGAGGAGGTTACTTGCACTAACAAAATTGGCTAGCACTCTTGTGTATCTCTTAGGTGCCGATTTTGGTAGCCTTGAGGTTCCTTATATAGTGTGACACAACTAGGGTTACACCATGAAAACCCTAATTTGCATGACCTTCCATATTCCTCATGCTCCATGGGTTTAACCTCCATTAAGTATCCATGGGTCACCATATGTGTTTAGCCCAACATAAACAACTATGGATCATAAGCCCACTTTATAAGAATGAATAATTTACACAATCAATCCTCATATATTTAATTAGTCTCTTTTGATCACAAAATTAATTCGGAATTAATTCTTGATCAATACTAATTAAATAATATGATTTCATATTAATATATTAGAACTTATAATATATTAACAAATCACAAATATCCTCTTCTCAAAAGTCAATCCTTACAAATTGTTCTGATGACATGCAACCCAAATGGACCATGCTACTCTCAGGTCAAGTACATACTAATTATAGTTATGGGCTTAAACACTAAATCCAACACAAAGTTCCTTAAGGAACTTAGGATATCTAGGTACCTGTTTGATCGCATCTGAGAGAGCGATGTTGACTTCAACTTTCCAGAACATTGCCATGATTTTTATATCTTCCCTCTCTTTTTTTGTTGCTTAATCTTTATGGAAAGGTAGGGGTGTGATCTTTGCTTCAATCTCTTCCAGTGTCTTTTTCTCCACCATTTTTTCTTTCTATTCATCTTTCTATGGTGGTTCTTCTATCATTAAATCTTCTTATTCTTCTTCTTCTTCTTCTTCCTTGGGCTTCTTCGAGCCATCATATTTCTTTCCACTCCTCAAGCTAATTGCACAAGAATTGTGCTTTGAGTTCTTTTCGGTTTGAAGGGGAATCTTTCCTTGATTCTCCATTTTGCTCACTGATTGAGCAAGCTATGCTATTTGGTGCTCAAGATTCTTAATGCTTGTCTTGGTTTCTTCCTGAAAACATTGCGTTCTAGTGGAAAGGATTTTGATTATGTCTTCTAAGGACATGCTTGAGGATCCGGCTTGTTGAGGAGGAGGTCGCGGTTGCCTCTGTTGGTAATTTTGTTGTGGAAATAGCAGCCTTGTTTGGTAATGGGGTGGTTGTCTTTGTTGATATCCCATATTTCGGTTGTTGTTCCACTCTTTATTTTCTCGGGAATGATCATAAGTTCTTTGATTATCCCTGGAATTGCCTCTCATAGCATTTGCTTCTTCATATACTTCTTCTTGCAATTAAGGACACATATCGGCCGGGTGTCCCACTTAAGTGCAAATACCACAACGACGGGGTGTGGATTGCACACCTTTGTACTTAGCAAGCATCATTGCCACCTTAATCAACTCGGGTAGTTGAGATTCGATTTGAGGAGTGTGCACCTCTTTTACGCCTTAGGGTGCATCTGTGTACCAATCTTCATCTTGACTAGTATGCTTTGAATCCTCCGCTATGTTTTTATGAGATCCCGAATCTCATTTGGGGTTTTATCGGTCAAAGATCTTCCAATTGAAGAATTAAGAAGTATTCTTTCCCTAGGAGTCATGCCTTCAATGAAGTATTGGAGAATTTGATACTCACTAATACCATGCTTTGGGAAACGGGCACAAAGCTTTTTGAACCTCTCCTAATATGTATGAAAGGCTTCTCTCTTGTGTTGTTTGATCCCAAATATGTCTTTTCTTTGGGTTGAAGCTTTCATTTTTGGGAAGTATTTTTCTAAGAAAAGGAGTGCAAGGTCCACCCATATGTTGACCATCCCCGGTGGAAGGTCACCAATCTTTTGTTGAGTCCTGCACTGCAAAGGGGAATGCCCTATGCTTGATTTGTTCTTCTGTGACATTGTGTGGTTTCATGCCAACACACACAACATTGTGTGGATTATTAGAGGTTGAAATGATTACTTGAGTGCATCAAAAACTTACTCTGATACCAATTTAACATTTTTATTGATCGGATACCCTTCAAGTATAAAGAACAAAAGTAAACTAATCTAAGCAAACAAAGAATATAAACTAAATAACACAGGGAGTTCTCCAAATTGTCTTTCACCAAGAAAGGGTTTGTCTTTAGCAAGAAGACGGTTTGTCACAAAGACGGTCACCAAGACAAACTCCACATTAGGGTTTACCCAAATGTTGATTATATACTAATCTAAACAAGTATATCCCTTGATTGAAGGGATTGTATCTAATCTATACTAAGAACTGATCCTCATCATAAGGATACCAGATGGCTATCTATTCTATATTTATCTATATCATTATCTAATATACAAAATATTACCTAGAATAACGGTACTAAATTATGACGTATATGGACTTAATACGTTGGTGCTGACGGTGATGTAGACGTTGACGTTGATATAAAGCATGTAGAGTGTTTGACTAACCATGTCATAAGGTGTGACCTTAGAGTTTTTAAATGATCTCACGCATAATCAATATTTTGACCATGTCTTTGATACCATTTATGGTTTTGTATATTTCGAAAAATCATGTACATGCATGGAAATAAACACTTAACAATCAAGGGTACATGCAACCTATAAGGATTTATGTCTTCACATTAGAAAGCAACACACAATGAACATTAAGAACCCTAGTAAAATCGAAATCATTAAATCTAGGGTTACATACCTTTAAATTGTGCAAACTATTCTATCAATTCCCTTGCAGATCTATGAAAAGCTTTAGCACCAAAAAGTTGATGCACCTAAAGCTAGAAACTAGATGACATGAGAGGGGAGAGGAGGAGATGAAGGATTTTTAGCTTACGGACTCTTAGAACAGATGGCTGCAAATTCCAAGGCATTGGTCCCTTTATATAGCTATATAGCTGCAAGGAAATACCATATTTGAACATAAAATGATATTATTTCAAATTTTAGTGATTATCTACTTTTCTTACATTAAACTGAGCATTCTAGATTACCTTAAAAAGCATCTTAACACTGTCCATCATAGGAGGTTTCTCGAACCTCTCCTTTGCTCAACTATTTAGGAATACAAAGCAACCCTTGCACTTCTAATTAATTTTAATTGGTCCCAAATTAATTCTATACTAATTATGATAAATTATTAATAAATTTAATCTATTTCTAATTAATTTATTAATCATATAATAAACTAATAAATTATTTTATCTCTCTATAAATGTCATTCTAGTCGGTTTGTAGTTATGGAGGCAACCTAAAAAGGGCTTTACTTCTAATTACAAGTTTATACCAATTTAGTTATGAGCTTAGACACCATAATCTAACAATGGTATTGATCGAAAATGCATAAATTCTAACCTCTAATTTTCATTCAATATTATATTAATATTTCATGATCAACTTGTTCAGATCATACCGATTTACAAAAAACATGATGTGAACAATTTATTAGACTTAGAAAAGCTACTTCTTTTACTTTTAAAAACTTATCACCATTGGTTTTTAAATTATCATTTTATTTTGGTCAATTTTGAAAATGGTGGTTGGTGACATACACATATCATGTTCACATAAAAAGTGAAGATCGTTCCTAAAGACTCTTCAATTTCAAAATCATCACTTTCAGAATTTGTTTTAAAGAAGAAAAATTTTGTTCAAATCTTCTTCAATTTCGCTGAAAATTATCACTAAGATTTTCAAAATTGTCTAGTTTATTAGATTCATTGTCATTATTTGAACTTGAACATTTAAGTATCAAATTTTGTCCTAAAATTGTTAAGCATTTTTTCATAAGTTTAAACGAACTTTCAAATCCAAATTCTTTTCGATGAGAACAATCATATAAGTGTAAGATAAATTAGGTATCAAATCAAAACATATCATGATTTCACAATTATGTGTAATGTCGTCAACAAAATTAGGTATAAATTCAAGATATGGCAAAAGCATCCGATGATCTCATTCATAGATAACACAACTATTAAAAAAAATTTCCTTTGAGAATTAAGGGTTTTCGCTATTTTATAAAAATATTTCTTTGTTTCATAAGTAATTCATTATCCATTCTAAGAATTGTTTTATCATTCTTTATTATATCTAAACATCTCTCTATATTTTCAATTTTGACTTTTCTCCTCTTCTACCAGACATTGTACAAAAAACATTCTTCTCTTGCGTTTTCTTTCTCGCCTCTATTCGTCAAAAAAAAATGCCCAACCTTTTTCTATACAATCACCCCAAATTTATTTAATTTCATTGTTCTATTTGTAAGAGAGAAACATTATTTAATTTTTAAATTGAGATTACATGCTAAGGAATTATTGGCCTTTGCATGTTTGTAGCTAAGAACTTTCCACTCCTTCCTCCACTCACATTACCATCATGAATTCACATCACCTAAAAACGAGTAGGTCTTCACATCTCTTTATCATAAAAATCTTGAAGACCACACCTATATCTCAACTCAATCATTTGTTATCATTAACGAAAGGTGTATAGTCACCTCATGCATTTCTTTAAGTTTCAAAGTAGTATGCTACATCCTTGTGCTTTTCCTTCATTTCATGGTGATTTTTCAACATTCAATAATTTACAAAGTGATTCTTTCCATGACAGTAATTTTACATCAAAACCCGAGTCTCACAAAAAATTATTTTCTTTCTAGATATCTCTTAGCATCAAAATTAGATTTCATATTTGAATTCCCTGCATACTTATTTCCAGATTGATTAATGAAAATTTTTGAGTTCATGCTTGTTATAAAATTTGAAGAATCTGAACTAGAGTTTCTATAGAATTACTTTTCAATACTAGCCATAAAAGGACGATCATCTTTATCTGGACTTTCTTCTTTGTCTTCTTCCATCAGATACTTGTTGTTGATTTTAGTATTACTAGGACATTTTGTGTAGTTGCGACTTACATGTGAGCTAAGGGCCTTTATAATTTGTACTCTAATATATTTTTGGGTATGTGCAAAGCTCATGTATGTATAAGGTCGAATTAGAAGCCATTTCGATGACAAATTGGGGGTCTGGGGTCCCCGCCCCCGGGTTTGGGGTTTCTAAAGGGGCAGTGCCCCTTTAGCAGGGTCTAGGTATAGCTCCCTTATTGGGGTCCAAAGGGAAGAGCCCTTGGCTAGGGCCCCTTGATTTTTTTCCAAATAAACCTTGAGTTGATTTCACTAGTGGATACATAGTGGAAAAGTTGAATTCTTGAGGGAGATTATGGTAAAACTAACTAAGATCTTTAGTTTTGGATGAATCCATTATTGTGTCAAGTGTAATTAACAAACTTCGATCATATTTGAATAATTTAAGACATAACCGAAAACATCAAAAGGAGTAACTGTCATTGGTTTAACTTATTACTCATATTCATATTAAAGAATCTCTTCTTGCGAAGGAAATCGAGAAATCTGATAAAACCAAAAGGAAAGTTAAATATAAATAGCCCTCTATTCATATGGTTGAAAATAAAGCCAGGAACCCGAACCATAAAGGATACGACATACATAAGTAGGAACATGTCCCAAATAACTCCAACAAAAAAGAAAAATGACCTAGATTAATCCCAACCTTTAACATGACTTCTGATAAATGTAAAATATGCATGCTTACTAAAGTGGCAAAACAACCATTTCCTAGTTTCAGTAGAAGTTCGGCTATTTTGGAACTTATACATAGTGACCGATGTGATTTTCACTCCACTCCATCATTGGGAAATAAAAAGTATGCAATCACCTTCATTGATGATTGCACTCAGTTTTACTATGTCTATTTTTTACATTCTAAGGATGAATTCTTTGATAAACTCAAAATATACAAAACCGAGGTGGAATGAGAATTGGACAATCCGGTTAAATGTCATAGGACTGTTAGGAGAGGTGAATATATTGATCCCATCTACTTCGAATTAGTGGGTATCATTCATGACACCATGACACCTTATTTGCCCCAACAGAATGGAATTGATGAATGCAAAAATCGAGTTTTAAAGGAGAAGCGATCCTGTCATACTCGGGATTGAGGGATGGATTCTGGGGAGAGGCCACGTTAACAACTTCTATTTATTAAATAAGGTTCCAAATAAAAAGAAAAAATTAGTCCCATATGAAATTTGGTTCAAGAAAAAGCTAAATTTAAGTTACTTTTGAGTTTAGGGATGTCGGACAGTTGTAAAACTAGCCGAACCTAAAAGGAAAATTTTGACAGAATGTGGAACAGATTGTATATTCATTGGATATTCTAAACATTCCAAGGCATACAGGTTCTACATAATTGAACGTAATGATTCAGTATCGGTTAACACCGTTATTAAGTCACGTGATACAATTTTTGATGAGATGTGTTTTGCATCTATTAAATGGCCTAAGGATTTGAATTTGGCACTAATGAAGTTAAAAATCCATAAAGTTCAGATTGTGTTACTAAACCAAAACACAAGAGCTGGGAAAATCAAAAGAGGCCAAATTCCAAAAAAAATCGGTTCCAACTTCCAAATATACTTGGTCGAAGGAATAAGGGACGAGGAGGGTCTTCAATACTCTTATTGTTACAGTATTAAGGTTGATCCAAAGACATTTCAGGAGGCCATGCAGTCTCGAGATGTAATATTTTGGAAAGAAGCGATTAATGATGAAATGTCAACAATTCTTGAAAATAATACTTAATTGGGTGTGGACTGATTTGCCTCCAAATACTAAAACATTTGGTTGTAAATGAATTTTCAAAAAGGGAATGAATTTTAATGGGACTATTGACAAGTTCAAAGCCCATTTAGTCATTCAAGGTTTTAGATAAAAAACCGGTGTTGACTATTTTGATACGCATGCTCTGGTTGCATGTATTGCTATTATTAGATTGTTGATTGCCTTGGAAAGTATCCACGATCTAGCTATTCATCAAATGCATGTGAAAACAACCTTTATGAGTGGTGAAATTGGTGAGGGGTTTACATAAAACAACAAGATGGTTTCATTATGCCCGGTAAAGAGCATATGGTTAGTAAACTTGTCAAATCTTTGTATGGGCTGAAACAAGTGCCTAAACAATGGCATCAAAAGTTTAATAAGTTTATTTTGTCTTCTATTTTCAAGATTATCTATTATGAAAAATGTGTTTATAGTAGATTTGATGATGCTACTATTTCTAGAGTTCATTTGCTTATATGTAGATGACATGTTAATTTTTGATACCAACCAAAATCAAGTAGATGAAACAAAGAAATTGTTATCATCTAAATTTTCCATGAAAGATTTAGGATAGGCTGATATAATTCTTGGAATAAGAATGAAAAGGACGAACAAAGGCTTAGTAATGACTCAAGTCATTATATTGAGAAAATTCTCAAGCGGTTTAATTTTACTTATCTTGTGAGCACTCCTATAGATCCAAGTGTGAAATTGATGGAAAACATCGGAATTCCTAATTCATATTTGTAATAATCTAAAGCCATTGGTAGTTTTATGTATACAATGACATGTACCAGGCCTGATATTTCTTTTACCGATTGTTCTCCTGGAAGCAGGTACACTAAAAATCATAATGTTCAACATTGGAAAGCAGTGAATAGATTGTTTAAGTATATCAAGGGAACCATGGATTATGGCTTGAGTTACTTGGGATATCCTTCGGTTTTTGAAAGACATTCAGATGTAAGTTGGATAACCAACCTGGAGGATCATTCCTTAACGACTAGATTGGTATTCTTTGTTGGGGAGGTGCCATATCATGGGCTTCCAATAGGCAAATTTGCATTACAAACTCAAGAATGGAATCTGAGTTTGTTGCGTTACATTCTGTTGCTAAAGAAATTAAATGGCTATGGAACTTAGTTTATGAAATTCCTGTGTGGTTAAAACCAATACCACATATTTCTATCCATGATGATAACGTTGCCCGCTTTGGGCAAGGACTATACTCATGTATGTAATGAAAAGTGTCGACACTTAGGGGTCCGACAAATTATGGTTAGAGAACTAATCATGGATGGTGTAATTTCGGTTGAGTTTGTGAAATCACAACATAATTTGGCAGATCATTTGACTAAGGGTCTGTCAAGAGACTAACTCCACAAGTCTATAATTAGGATGGGATTAAAGTCCATCTAAAATTTGTAATGGTGAGACACCCAATTCCCTTCAAATATTACATTAGGAGTTGAATCCGATGTGGAAAGCTCACACATATAATTGGAACACAAGAAGTATACATTCCAGGTAACGTGTTCAGTTCTATAGTTGACCAGTTTGAAATTAAACTTCTTAATAGTTCCTTTGATTAAATGTATATATAGATACATGGAAAGGAATTACCTACGTGATTGTGAAGTATAGCTTCATTTCAAGAGGTTGTTGACTTGGCCTTGATACGATCATGAGAGGATTAGGACATGCGTTTTAATAATAGTGTCAAGTTGTACTTTGCTAGAAATTTCAATAAACTAGTATGTATTTTACTTTCTAGCATTCAAATGGGTTGACGGGTTCAATTCTTAGAACACCCTAATTCTCGAATATTTGTAAGAGTATAATACTAAGTGGAAATTCAATCGTTGCAAAATTTTGATTTATGTACTAGTTTGGTTTTGTTTTGATAATGTTATGTTTGTTCCAGGGTTACACTAAAATGGGGGATAATTTTTAGTGATTTTAGTATCACCATGACATTTTGTGTAATTGGAATTTACATGTGAACTAATGCGCTTTGTAATTTGTACTTTAATATATGTTTGGGTATATGTGGAGTACACACACGTATAAGATCAAATTAGAAGCCGGTTCGAAGACAAGTCGGGAGTCTGAGGACAGTGCCCCCAGGTTATGGGTTTCCAAAGGGATAGCGCCCATTTGGCGGGGTTTAGGGGCAACACCTCTAGCAGGGTCCAAGGGGCAAAGCCACTAGATGGGGCCCTGCTGAAGGAGAAGATATGACTTCTTCGGATTTTACTAGTGGACACATTGTGGAAAAATCGAATTCCTGAGGACAATTATGATAAAACTCACTAAGATCTTTAGTTTTCGAAACCATTGAATTCCTCATTAATTTCGGATTCCCTTGATTTGTTTCCAAAGAAACCCATGACGACCAACCCTAAAAAAAACCATACATCTTGTTTTATATATAAACGGATCTCCTTTTGAAGGAGAAGAGATGAGCTCTTAGCTTTCGTTTTTCTTCATACGAACTCAAAAATTCTCTAGCAATTTGGCTTATTTTTTCTGCACCTAGAATCATTAGTGTCCCCTTGTGACTAGCTTAGGCTGAATTTCTTGTAACTTGGACATAGGGTAGAAATATCAGTTCGAAAACTGTTTACACGATCCGAGGGATATCCAGATCTCCACTATAAACCCTACCAAATTTCTAACAATACTTCCAAAGTAATTTCTTTTTTTAACATGTTTCGATCAAGTTGATTTTTCTTTGCATATCAACTCTAGCGGACTTCCATATGAGTTTCCTTTCAAATATTCCATAACACAATCTTCATGTGATTTTAAAACTCATTATAAGTCAAATAAAGTGTAGGAATCTATATTTTCATGTCCTTTGATATTTGTTGTCACCTTTTTGCTTGAAAATTCAAAACTCAAAATGAATGTTCGTAAATATTTTCTTCTTTCTTTTTCAAGTTCGCTCATACAAATTCTTCAAACGAATCCATATGTTTTGTGCATATTAGCAATTTCGTATATGTACAAATATGTTTGGTGGATGACTATACATAAGTTCTCTTTTACAATGGATATCAATCTGAATCTTCTTATTTTCTACTATGAGAGTTATTTCATGATATTTGAAGCATTTCGATCAGGTGGTCCAAGCTCAATCGATCTACACATTTCTTCATCAAGAGCATAAAAGTAATTTTGAATCCTAGTCGCCCATTAATCACATTCTTATGAAATAAGCATTTGTGCTATGGTGTTTCGTCCAACGCTATTTTTTGGATTGTAGAGAACTTGAATACTTAATTTTTCATTGCAAAGAACTCTCGGGGTTCCAATACCGGCACGATATGGCCAGTGATGTTTTCGTCGACATATGTAAATATGTCTGGGTTTCCACCAAGAAAAAGGCTCCTATGAATTTCTTGACTGACCTGACAGAAGGAATAACCCTTAAATCGGCTGACGTTTTGATTTTTAGATTGGTTTGAGGGAAACACATATGTGTGGACCTTACAGGGGTATCCCGTCTCGTGGGCTTAACGGCCGGTGATTTCACGGCGGGAAAGACTGCATTAAAAGATGCAAAATGCAAGGTCACCAAACATAAAAAACCGTGCGTGAAAAATCAACACGTGTGCATACCATTTTCATTTGATACGTTTGGTTTATTTGCACCGGATACGGTGGAGCTTCTTATTAAAGTATCACATATCATGCATGACAATGTTATATCCCCTAAATCTATGGATATAGCCTTCAAAATAGTTAACTTTAACATAAAAAAAAAAGATTTAACAGCACAACTTAAGAATGAATTTTATTAAGAAAAACTAGATCTAAAACCAGAAGAGATATAAAATGTAAAATGAAATGATTTCCCAAAAGGATTAAGGAATCCCACAATGGTATGTTAGGACAAGAATTTAATAGGGAGTAAAATACGGAAAATATAACGAACACTCATACAACAAAATACGATTTAGGTTCTGTTGATTGACGAAAGCATCACTCTAACCCTCATTAACCTACCTACAATAACCAACACATGGTCGGTAAATGACACATTTTGTGTTAATGTGAAACGATAAACCAATGTCGAAGCTTTACTTTCGACATACAAAATATCTTTTGATAATTGATTATTGAAACACCTTTCAAAGCATCTAAGACTATCACCACCGTATAAAAACTTGGTCTTCTACATATTACACCGTTCTATATTTTCATGCACGTATGGTTTGCTCGAGATTGCCATCATCAATAACTATATGTCGACATTAATTGTCACTATATGTCGACCATTATTATAACGACACTAATATGTTACCTTATCCAACATTGTTTACCTACCTTTGTGCAACGTTATGTCAACCTTGGAATAATATTACGCAGGACCAACAAATAAGCTACAATCTAACTCTCACAAACATCTTGATTATCCGCAAAAAAATTCAACTTTTTTTATCCAGATAATGTAGATGGCTTTATTAACATAATATATCTTGTTATTAAGAATATTTAACAAACAAATTCCATGACAAAAAAAAATAATCAAATAGAAACCTTGTTAAAAAACTGTATATTGGTTTTGGCGTTTTGTAAGAAAATGGTAGGCGTAGAAAAGCCTATGGGTTAATGGATAGCAAGGAGCTTCACGGACTTCAAACTACAGCCACAAATTATATAATTTAATTTTTCATTTATTTATATAACTATTCGTTATATATAGGTTCAGGTTCATTTGAGACCATTCTAATTTTCTGAGACCGTAAGACCAAATCTAAAAATAATCTTAAAATGCAAAATAAATTGAAAAATCCAAAAATTCTTTTCTTTAAATATTATTTTCGGAACTTGAATTAACTAAAAAAATAATAAATAAATAAAATATAAAAAAAAACAAAAAAAAATCCCTTTTTTTTTTAAAAAATACGTGAAATATTTTAATAGAATATTAGACTGTATATTTTATAAAAAATAATTTTAAAATGCAAAATAAATGGAAAATTCCAAAAACTATTTTTTTAAATATTATTTTCGGAACTTGAATTAACTAAAAAAAATAAAAATAAAAATTCCATTTTTTTTTTAAAAGACGTGAAACATTATAATAAAATAATATACTGTACATATTCTAAAAAATAATTTTAAATTGGAAAATAAATGGAAAAATCCAAAAATTCTTTTTTTAAATATTATTTTCGGAACTTGAATTAACTAAAAAAAATTAAAAAAAAACCCTTTTTTTTGAAAAATACGTGAAATATTCTAATAGAATATTACTAGAATATGTAAAAAAATGTATTTTTTTTAATTTTTTTTGGTTTTTTTAATTTGGAAAATATATATTTCGAAAATAATATTCGAAAAAAAATTCGAAAAATTTCAATTATTTTGCATTTTAAAAATGTTTTTGTTTTATCTACTAAATGAGTGACTAGGATTGCGCCTCACAGCCTCACAAAATTAGGTCGAGAATATACATTACAGCCCCACCTAAACTTAGGTACTAAACCTCTAGATTATGTAGTTTTATATAAGTTAATATAAGCGATTCAGTTTTCACTTGGTAAATATACAATTCCCCATTGCATTTCTTTCCTCAATTATCGTTTAACCATACATCTTTTCTTTCTTTTCTTATCGTTTATTACTTCATGTAATGTATTCCACCATCACGAAGGTCAAAGATAATTAATATTTTTGCTTCCCTATCAAAATTATTACTTCAATGTTGAATCTGCAACATCAAGTGTTCATCAAGGTCGATCCTTTGATTTTGAGGACCTTGTGCGGAAAAAAAATAGGCCCCTAAAATTTATATATATATATATATATATATATATATATATATATATATATATATATATAAATGAAAATTTTATTAATAGAAATTAAGATATGTTAGGAGGAGTTAAAAGAAGAAAGAGAAGAATAAAAGGAAAAAGAAAAAAAATAGAAACGATTAATTTGAAAATGAAAATGTTTGTTGCCAAGAATTGAGCATTGGTCTTTTACAATAAACTTAAAAAAGCAGAGTCACTGACCAGGCAAACTACAAACTTGTTTTGCATCAAATAGTAATATATAAAGGAATTGATAGAAAAAAGAAAGGGAAAATGACTCTTGAGGGTAATTAACTTTTGCGTTTGTACTCATTTGGTCCCTTTTCTTTTTTTTGTATTCAATATACCATCGAACTTGTTGTTGGTGTTTACCATAGCCCTTTTGACCGGCTTTTGACCTGTGATAGCCGGTCAAAGGGTTATGGTGAACACAGACAACAAGTTCGATGGTATATTGAGTACAAAAAAAAGAAAAGGGACCAAATGAGAACAAACGCAACAGTTGGTTACCCTCCTGATTCATTTTCCCTTTACTCATTTACAACAAATCCCACATCATCTCCTACTGATATTAATAACTTTTATGAGATTCATTCTTGCTTCTCTTCAAAACATAACCTACGAAAGGACATTATTCATACATGTACAACTTTGTAATGCACTTGAATATTTATTAGGGGAATCTTGACTAAGTAGACGCATTTCATGACTACATTTACATTTCCAATCAAATGATTTATCGTATCATGGATTCTAGACAAGTCTACAAACGAGTGGAATCACAAGTGCTATGATTTTTGAGTTTACTTAGCTTTAAGATCGAACTCATGGGATAAGATACAACATCAATATGTACAATACACCATAATATTGTACATATTGATATTGTATCTTATCCCATGAGTTCGATCTTAAAGCTAAGTAAACTCAAAAATCATAGCACTTGTGATTCCACTCGTTTGTAGACTTGTCTAGAATCCATGATACGATAAATCATTTGATTGGAAATGTAAATGTAGTCATGAAATGCGTCTACTTAGTCAAGATTCCCCTAATAAATATTCAAGTGCATTACAAAGTTGTACATGTATGAATAATGTCCTTTCGTAGGTTATGTTTTGAAGAGAAGCAAGAATGAATCTCATAAAAGTTATTAATATCAGTAGGAGATGATGTGGGATTTGTTGTAAATGAGTAAAGGGAAAATGAATCAGGAGGGTAACCAACTGTTGCGTTTGTTCTCATTTGGTCCCTTTTCTTTTTTTTGTACTCAATATACCATCGAACTTGTTGTCTGTGTTCACCATAACCCTTTGACCGGCTATCACAGGTCAAAAGCCGGTCAAAAGGGCTATGGTAAACACCAACAACAAGTTCGATGGTATATTGAATACAAAAAAAAGAAAAGGGACCAAATGAGTACAAACGCAAAAGTTAATTACCCTCAAGAGTCATTTTCCGAAAAAGAAACGAAGACGTGAGAGGATTTGAACCTTGGTCATCTTGGCGGAGGTGTAAGGTGTGACTCTTACCAGCGGAATTAAAGATCAATTTTCAAAATTTTTACATAATATATTATATATTAATAAGTTAAAAATATAATATGGCTAAAATTCGGGCCTTATTTTTTTTTTCGGAGCCCTGTGCGGTTACTCATGTTGCAAACCCCTAGGATCGGGCCTGATATATATATATATATATATATATATATATATATATATATATATATCTTCAAAAGATATATAACTTAACTATACAAACTCACCATAATATGTCGTTTTATATCATATATAAAATATAATATTGTTAAACTTGAATCTCAAATTTGAATTATTTTTAAGATTTTTCTAAATTTCATTATGATTCTCATGTAACATCACATCTTTATGTCGAACAGCTACCAGTGGCGAGATTAGAATGTTAGACCATATGGTTCACTATTTAAGTGTAACCGATAAAAAATAGGGAAAAAATACTAGTTGCTGGTTTGGGTTGGTGGTGGCGGAGGTTGGCGTCCAACGTACGACATTGGGCGATTTCTTATTTGTGTTGATCGATGATTTTTTATTTGAATAATTATGTATCATGATATTATCGTATCCAGTGAAATGGGAGAAGAATGAAGTGTGGAGAATGTATTTTTTATTGGTTTTTTTTCCTTTAATTATTTAATTATCTTTAATTTATATTGGACTATTTTTTATTGCATTTTACCTTAAATGAGTTGGGTATTATGCCTTATAAAATATTGGTTTTTGCAATCTTGATTTATACGTATTTTTTGTTGCCAAAAATAATATGGTAGTTCATTCTAAATTTTTAAGGTAGATCACCATTTATTTTTAGTATTATCTCCTATAAATATAAAATAAAAAGGTAGGTCAAGTGACCTACCTTCACGATGAATAGACTCGGTCCAGATTATAATATATATATATATATATATATATATATATATATATATATATATATATATATATATATATATATATATATATATATTATGGTTGAAAATGAAAAATTATGTAAGAGAGTAAGTACAAAATTTATAAAAGTATTGGAAGTATATTAAGTTAGGAGTTGAATTTTAAAAACTTTAGACGATTACAATATATATATATATATATATGAGTTCAATAGAGAACTATTATCAATGGTTTCCAAAGAAGCAAATATTTATTTTTTCCAATTTTTAGAACTTAATTTTTATCTAAAGAAAAAAAACTAAAAATATCTATATTTATATCTTCACATTGTGAATGCTTATATATATTTGCAATTCACAGTATATATTCATATTCACATAGTAAATCTGCACATATTCACACTATAAATTTGACGGAAAAAAATTATCAAATTTGATATCATTGGAAAAATAATAAAAAATTATGAATTTTTGTATTTTAATTTTTTTTTTGATAAAAATTAACTTCTAAAAGTTGAAAGAAAAAATTGGTTCCTTAGTTCCATTAATAATATTGGTTCTCTATTGCACATCACCTTATATATAAATATATATATATATATATATATATATATATATATATATATATATATATATATATATATATATATATATATATATACACACACCTCCTTAGAGAGAGAGAGAGAGGGGGAGATGGAGGATTGATAGAGAACCACCAATGAACCAACCATTAGCGTCACAAACCATAATGATCAACGGACAACGAAATAGTTGTAGATTTCTATATTAGACGCATATAAACCGGATTATACCAAAAAATCTACGTTTTTTTACGATAAAAGATTTTTTGTCATGTTATATATATATATATATATATATATATATATATATATATATATATATATATATATATATATATATATATATATATATATATATATATACCTCATTATTTAATTAACTAGATAATTGTAAAATTTGTTATATCCCTTCCTTATTTTTAGAAATTAGGGGAGTGGATTAGCTTAAATTATCTTGATTAATTTAATTAGTCAATCCTCATCTGATTTAATAAATTAATTAAATGTTTAATTAAGATTATTATTAAATTAAGTGGTTTAATTTTAAATTGAATTAAAGGTTTTAATTTTCTAAATTAATAATTAAACCAAGTATTTTGAAATATTTAAAATACATACTTATGGATATTATTATTAATTTAATTAAATGATTAATTCAAAGATAATCAATAAATTCATAAGATGATTTAAATGTAATTTAATTAAAAGTTTAATTTATTAAAAGATTGAACTCTTGGAATTTTAAAATATTTTAAAAAATACCTTATACTATATATAAAATCAAATATTTAATATTTACTGTATGTAAGTCGAACCGCTAGTAAGCCTCATTCGCGAAGCCGATCTATGAGAGGAGTTTAAGAGACACTACAAACCAAAAACCATTTAGTGGCACACAAAAAGTGCTACTAAATTCCTAACAATATGCCACTAAAGGTCTCTTAGAGAATCAGCGGCACAATTGAAAAGTGTCACTAGTAACGCTCCAACTAAAACGCTCTAGTAGCACTTTCTTGTTTTGCTGCTGCAACTTTATAGGTTTTTAGTGACACTTTTTTATTTGTCATAGTAGATGAAATGTATTTTGTGGCACATATTTTGTGTCGTAATAACTCATTTGCTACTAGAATTTATGCCACTTTTAGTGACATTTTGTAACATCCGGATTCCCAGGTATTATTTTTATTCTTTTATTTTTTGGGTGATGTGAGGAGACTCGGCGAGTTGGAGTCTAAACTCGCCGAGTAAGATCGCGGTTTTGCACGCGGGTTCGTGTCGGGACTCAGCGAGTCCAAAAGTGGACTCGGCGAGTCCACACTGTTTAATGAAACCCTAATTTCCAGGGTTTGAGACCTATTTAAAGGGGCTTAAGGCCGTCATTTGCGGCCACCAACCCCAGAGAGAAACCCTAAAGAGATCTTGAGCATTTTGGGAGAGAGAGGAGGCCATTGTTAACCTTTGAAGCATTGTTTGGAAAGGCAAAGGAGGTTCTAGCTAAGAGGAGGCAAGGGAGGTGGACATCCTTCGAATTTGGAGCCCAGAGCATCACTTTGGAGGTAATATTTTGGCTCCCTTTCTGTTGTTATGTTGAACATGGGGGTTTAGGGTTTCTTGACCCCTTTGTTGGTTAGATTTGATGTCCATTTCGTCCCTATTTGTGATGAGGCTTGAAATGGGATCCATAGAGGTCCAGAGAAGCTTTATGAGGATTCATGGGAGTTTTAACCAAGGGTTATGAGATATAGGGCTAAAACAACATATAGGAGCAAATAGATGTTGTTTGAGCATCAAGGTTTGGGCTTTACGTGATTATCATGCTTGGGGAGGCCAGATCTATGATTGTATGGAACAGATCTGACCTCAGAAGTGGTTTTGAGTTTATGCATGGCATGAACTCGCCGAGTCTGAAGAACAAACTCGACGAGTAGTATGAAGTTTGCCCAAAATCACTCAGTGAGTGGTCTTGTCGAGTTGAGGGAACGGGTCAGTGAGTCAGGGTGAGTCGGGGGGACTGAGTCAAGTCGGAACTCACCGAGTTGTTCTTGAGGCTCGGCGAGTTGAGTCGTGGTGGCCCCGCGATTCATGCCAGGTGGAACTCGTCGAGTCAGGGAGGTACTCGGCGAGTCAACAGAGGATCCAAAAGAGTCAGTGGACACGTATAGACTCGCCGAGTCGCCCTAGTGCACTCGCCGAGTCCGGTCAAAGTTGACCGTTGACCTTGTTGACTTTTAGGGTTGAGTACAGTTGTATTTATGAGTGTATTACTTTGTGTGATTAGGCGGAGGCTAGATCACATTTATTCCGAGTCAGATACTTACCGAGACATTGAGGTGAGTCTTCTCACTATACTTACCTAGAGTGGTATATTGTGTAGACCAGAGGGTCTTATGTGTTATGTATGAGATTATGTGCTATGTGTTATGTGTATGTTGTATGTTGTTATAGACCGGACCGAAGGGTCCAACGATACAGACCGGGCCGGAGGGCCCAACGAGCTATGACCGGACCAGAGGGTCCAACGAGCTACGGGACTGGAGGGTCCCACTGAGACATATCGACCGGAGGGTCGTATTATAGCCTTGAGTGCCGTATGTGTTGTATGCGGTATATTTGGGGAACTCAGTAAGCATTTATGCTTACAGTTGTTGTGTGATGTGTTTCAGGTACCAGTGATGAGCGCGGGAAGGCGCCGGCATGATCCGTACACACTTGAGGAGTTTATATTTTGGATTCTGGGGAGATGTCCTTGTAATAAATACATTTGAAACGATATGTTGATGTTATTTTGTGAAAAATGATTGCTTTGAAAATGAAATTTTTTTTTGAAAATTTACGTTGTTACAAGTTGGTATCAGAGCCTTGGTTTGAGGGATTTGGATGCATCTTCGGGCATATCCGAACTCAAACTGAGGAATTGAGGAGAATTTTTATAATAAAATAATTTTTTTGAAAAGAGTAACAGAGTTTTGAGACAAACAAAGCAGAGACGTGTGTACGATCAGCCAGCGCCCGAACGACGAATTCCCCAAAAGTACCCTTACTCTATGTGTTATGAGATATGTGATATTATGCATGCTAGAGTAGGCTAAGTATACATATTAGGACTAGAGTAGCCTGATTTATGATGCCTTAGCCTAGGAGTTTTCTGCTGCTGAGATGCTTTGAGGGCGAGTGATAGCAGTTAGGAGCTCATGAGAATAGAGTACTTGTAATCCAAGATCCAAGGAGGAGGACTTTAAGTGAATGTTGGTGCGGTGTGGTCAGTAGTATTGGGCCCGTACTACTGAAGACACCGGATCAGTGGGCATTTCAAGTAAGAATCTTTTAGACGACGGAGGACAAGTAGGGTTGCGTCATCGAGTATGAACATGTTCGATCGAATCTCTGATAATTTTTGTTGTATTTCAGAGACATCATGGTTGGGACTTGACACACACCTGAGACCAGTGGTGTCAGCGACGAGGAGATCCGTCGGATGATTCATGAGGAGGTGGCTGCTGCCATCCGGGCTGAGATTCCTAAGATGTTGGGGACATCAAGACCACATTGATCGAGACTTTTGATGAACGATACGCAGCGTTGACTGAAGCTGCTGCAGCTGCAGCTACTGCTGCTGTTGCTGCTACCAGACCTCAGAGAGGTGACTCGTTGTTGTTCTGAGAGTTCAGCAACACGAAGCCACCAGAGTTCGACGGGACGCAGGACCCGATTGCCGCTATGAGGTGGATCTCTGACATCGAGGGATGTTTCTATACATGCTCTTGTCCAGAGCACTTGAGGGTTCGGCTCGCCTTGAACCAGCTTCGCCTGGGAGCGAAGGATTGGTGGAAGTTCGTGACGTCGAACTTTACTTTGGCTGAGATTTCTGAGGTGACTTGGGAGAGTTTCACCGCTATGTTCCGAGAGGAGTATGTTCCCCCGATAGAGAGGGAACGGTTGATCCAGGAGTTCTTGATCCTAAAGCAGGGTATTGATTCAGTGACAGTCATCACCAGGAAGTTCCATGAGAGGGTGATGTTTTGCCCTGAGCAGGTGTCGACTGAGCAGGCTCGTATGAGCCGTTATCTAGGTGTTCTGAGGAGAGATATTCGGGAGTTCGTGGCGAACTCGACTTACTGGACATTTGTTGAGCTCCAGGCAAATGCCCGGAATAGGGAGATCGAGCTGGAGACTCAGGACAGGGCAAAGGCCGAGTCTCAGAGGATGGATCGGCAGCCGGCCCAGTCTCAGCCGGCAGCCAAGCGGGCTAGACTCGCTGATTCGAGATCTAGGGGCGCGAAGGGCCGCACTTGTGGGAAGTGCGGTAAGAGCCATGAGGGGTCGTGCAGGGCTGGGGTATGTTACAAGTGTGGGAAGGAGGGGCATATCGCGAGGGAATGCCCCAAGGGATTCTCGGTTTGCTTTCATTGCAACCAGACCGGCCATCGGAAGGCCGAGTGCCCGCAACTTCTTCAGGGATCTGTGCCTGCTGCTAGGGTTACTGAGGCTCGGCCGGTGAAGGCCGAGGCCCCGAGGGCTCGTGGGAGAGCGTTTCAGTTGACCGCGGAGGAGGTCCGCGCAGCGCCCGATGTTGTGCCTGGTATGTGTTTTCTTTTCATCTTTTATTTTAGTTGAGATTTTATGCTTTTATGATCATATGCGTAGGTACTTTTCTTGTGAATTCTGTGCCTGCTTTGGTGTTATTTGACTCGGGTGCGAGTCGGTTGTTTGTTTCCATAGCATTTAGTCAGCATATTCGTACCCGTCGAGAGGCATTAGATCGGCCTCTGCGAGTTTCCATAGCTGATGAACGAGCTGTGTATGCTTCGGATGTGATTCGAGGATGTGTCCTTGAGATCTTCGGTGTGGAGTTTCCGATAGATCTGGTCCCGATCGCGATGGGGACGTGTGTGTCATAGTGGGTATGGATTGGCTGAGCCGTTATGGAGTTGTGATAGACTGCAAGCGTCAATTGGTGTCGATTCGAGACCCTAGTGGGGGAGTTCTTTCGGTGTACGGTGAGGGTACGCGTTCGAGGTTAGTATTTTGTTCGGCCGCCAGAGAGAGACAGAGTCTACAACAGGGCTATAGGGGTTTTGTGGCATATGTGATAGATGTGAGGGCTGATATTGAGAGACCGAAGTCAGTTGATGAGGTCCCGATAGTGCGTGAGTTTCCGGATGTGTTTCTAGAGGACTTGTCGGGTGTGCCTCCGGAGAGGCAGGTAGAGTTCGATATTGAGTTGGTTCTAGGAGTTGCGCCTATCGCTAAGGCGTCGTAACGCCTTGCGCATCCGGAGATGCAAGAGTTGTCCTGACAGCTTCAAGAACTGCTAGGGAAGGGGTTTATCAGGCCGAGCAGTTCGCCTTGGGGAGCGCCTGTCCTTTTTGTCAAGAAGAAGGATGGCTCGCTCCGGATGTGCATCGATTATCGTGAGCTGAATAAGCTAACGGTCAAGAACCGTTACCCGTTGCCAAGGATCGATGATTTGTTTGATCAGTTGCAGGGAGCATCTTGGTTCTCCAAGATCGATTTGAGGTCTAGGTATCATCAGGTGAGGGTGCGGGAGGAGGACGTACAGAAGACAGCCTTCCGGACTCGTTATGGGAATTACAAATTCGTGGTGATGCCTTTCAGACTCACCAACGCACCAGCGGTGTTCATGGACCTCATGAACAGGGTGTGCAGACCAATGTTGGACCGCTCGGTGATCGTGTTCATCGATGACATTCTGGTGTATTCGAGATCCAGAGAGCAGCATGAGGAGCATTTGAGGGAGATCCTCGGAGTTCTGAGATCGGAGAGGCTTTATGCCAAGTTCTCCAAATGTGAGTTTTGGTTACGAGAGGTCCAGTTTTTGGGGCATCTCGTTAACCAGAAGGGGATTTTAGTCGACCCGGCCAATATTGAGGCGGTTATGAGGTGGGAGGTGCTGAGATCACCTACCGAGATTAGGAGTTTTCTAGGATTGGCAGGCTATTATCAGAGATTTATTAAGGATTTCTCCAAGATCGTTGTGCCCCTCACCAATTTGACCCGGAAGGGTGTTGCGTTTTCTTAGGGTCCGGAGCAGCAGACCTTGTTCGACACACTTCGCAGGAAGTTATGCGAAGCCCCAGTGTTAGCCCTTCCGGAAGGGATGGAGGATTTTGTGGCTTATTGTGACGCATCGATATCCGGATTGGGAGCGGTGCTTATGCAGAGGGGTCATGTGATAGCATATGCATCGAGGCAGCTTAAGCCTCGTGAGTCGAGATATCCCACTCATGATTTGGAGCTGGGAGCGGTAGTGTTCGCTCTCAAGATCTAGCGACACTACCTGTACGGGGTTCGATGTATGATATACACGGACCACAAGAGCTTGAAGTATTTGATGCATCAGCCCAACCTAAATATGCGACAGAGGAGGTGGTTGGACGTGGTCAAGGATTATGATTGTGAGATCCTGTACCACCCGGGCAAGGCTAATGTTGTAGCTGATGCACTGAGCTGTAGGGCGGAGAACGCCCCATTGCAAGATGTATGTTTGAGATTGACGGTGATGACCCCGGTTTTGGATGCTATTCAAGGGGCCCAGGCTGAGGCTATGCAACCTGAGAGCCAGAAGAGGGAACGAGTTGTCGGGCTGGTATCGGAGTTCGTTACCGATAGCCGGGGGCTTATGACATTTCAGGGTCGGATTTGGGTACCGTCCGTGGGCGGGATGCTTACCATTTTGATGGAGGAGGCTCATCGATCGAAATTCTCGATCCATCCCGGGGCCACTAAGATGTTTTTGGACCTGAAAAAGGATTATTGGTGGCCCTGTATGAAGAGGGATGTCGCATGGTTTGTAGAGAGATGCTTGACCTGTCACAAGGTTAAGGTCGAGCATCAGCGTCCACATGGTAAGTAGCAGCCATTAGAGATTCCCGAGTGGAAATGGGAACAGATTACCATGGACTTCATCACCAAATTGCCAAGAACTGCGAGGGGTGTCGATGCAATTTGGGTGATTGTGGATAGGTTGACAAAGAGTGCTCACTTCCTGGCCATCAGTGAGAGCTCTTTGGCAGAGAAGTTGGCGGAGATGTACGTGAGAGAGGTGGTATCGCGGCATGGAGTACCGATTTCGATTGTCTCAGATCAAGATGTATGTTTCACTTCTAGATTCTGGAAGAAGTTTCATGAGGAATTGGGTACGAAACTGCATTTTAGTACTGCGTACCACCCAGAGACGGACGGGCAGAGTGAGCGGACGATTCAGACGCTCGAGGACATGCTCCGAGCAAGTGTGTTGGATTTCGGCAGAAGTTGGGACACGTATTTGCCCTTGGCAAAGTTCTCTTACAACAACAGCCATCACTCGAGCATTGGCATGCCGTCCTTTGAGCTGTTATATGGGAGGAGGTGTCGGACCCCTATCTGCTGGGGAGAAGTAGGGCAGTGCGTGATGGGTAGTACCGAGATCGTGCTCCAGACAACAGAGCAGATCCAACATATCATACAGAGGTTGTTGACCGCTCAGAGTCTTCAGAAGAGTTATGCGGATAGATGCCGGTCCGAGCTTGAGTTTCAGGTCAGCGACTTTGTGCTCCTGAAAATCTCTCCTTGGAAAAAGAGTGATTCGATTCAGGAAGAGGGGCAAGTTGGGGCACCGATATATTGGTCCTTTCAGGGTGGTCGCGAGGGTAGGTAGGGTAGCCTATAGTTTGGAGTTGCCAGCAGAGTTGGTTCAGATTCACGACACTTTCCACGTGTCGCAGTTGCGAAAGTGCATAGTCGACGAGTCGGTAGTAGTGCCACTAGAAGATATTCAGGTGGCTGCGAGCCTGAATTATGCTGAGAGACCAGTGGCGATCAGAGATCGGAAGATCAAGGTCCTGAGGAATAAAGAGGTGCCACTAGTGTAGGTCCAGTGGCAGCATCGGAAAGGGTTAGATTTAACTTGGGAGCCGGAGCGTGAGATGCGTGAGCAACATCCAGAGTTATTTGCAGAGTGAGACTTCGAGGGCGAAGTCTGATTCTAGTGGGGGAGAATTGTAACATCCGGATTCCCAGGTATTATTTTTATTCTTTTATTTTTTGGGTGATGTGAGGAGACTCAGCGAGTTGGAGTCTAAACTCGCCGAGTAGGATCGCGGTTTTGCATGCGGGTTCGCGTCTGGACTCGGCGAGTCCAAAAGTGGACTCGGAGATTCCACACTGTTTAATGAAACCCTAATTTCCAGGGTTTGAGACCTATTTAAAGGGGCTTAAGGCCGTCATTTGCGGCCACCAACCCCAGAGAGAAACCCTAAAGAGATCATAAGCGTTTTGGGAGAGAGAGAGGAGGCCATTGTTAACCTTTGAAGCATTGTTTGGCAAGGCAAAGGAGGTTTTAGCTAAGAGGAGGCAAGGGAGGTGGACATCCTTTGAGTTTGGTGCTTAGAGCATCACTTTGGAGGTAATATTTTGGCTCCCTTTCTGTTGTTATGTTGAACATGGGGGTTTAGGGTTTCTTGACCCCTTTGTTGGTTAGATTTGATGTCCATTTCGTCCCTATTTGTGATGAGGCTTGAAATGGGATCCATAGAGGTCCAAAGAAGCTTTATTCCTGAAGCTTTATGAGGATTCATGGGAGTTTTGACCAAGGGTTATGAGATATGGGTCTAAGACATCATATATGAGTAAATAGATGTTGTTTGAGCATCAAGGTTTGGAGTTTACGTGATTATCATGCTTGGGGAGGCCAGATCTATGATTGTATGGAATAGATCTGACCTCAGAAGTGGTTTTGAGTTTATGCATGGCATGAACTCGTCGATTCTGAAGAACAGACTCGGCGAGTAGTATGAAGTTTGCTCGAAATCACACAGTGAGTGGTCTTGTCGAGTTGAGGGAACAACTCAGTGAGTCAGGGTGAGTCGGGGGGACTGAGTCAAGCCGGAACTCGCCGAGTTGTTCTTGAGACTCGGCGAGTTGAGTCGTGGTGGCCCCGAGATTCATGCCAGGTGGAACTCGTCGAGTCAGGGAGGTACTCGGCGTGTCAAGAGAGGATCCAAGAGAGTCAGTGGACACGTATAGACTCGCCGAGTCGCCCTAGTGCACTCGCCGAGTTCGGTCAAAGTTGACCGTTGACCTTGTTGACTTTTAGGGTTGAGTACAGTTGTATTTATGAGTGTATTACTTTGTGTGATTAGGCGGAGGCTAGATCACATTTATTCTGAGTCAGATACTTACCGAGACATCGAGGTGAGTCTTCTCACTATACTTACCTAGAGTGGTATATTGTGTAGACCAGAGGGTCTTATGTGTTATGTATGAGATTATGTGTTATGTGTTATGTGTATGTTGTGTGTTGTTATAGACCGGACCGAAGGGTCCAACGATACAGACCGGGCCTGAGGGCCTAACGAGCTATGACCGGACCAGAGGGTCCAACGAGCTACGGGACTGGAGGGTCCCGCTGAGACATATCGACCGGAGGGTCGTATTATAGCCTTGAGTGGCGTATGTGTTGTATGCGGTATATTTGGGGAACTCAGTAAGCATTTATGCTTACAGTTGTTGTGTGATGTGTTTCAGGTACCAGTGATGAGCGCGGGAAGGCACCGACATGATCCGTACACACTTAAGGAGTTTATATTTTGGATTCTGAGGAGATGTCCTTGTAATAAATACATTTGAAACGATATGTTGATGTTATTTTGTGAAAAATGATTGTTTTGAAAATGAAAATTTTGTTTTGAAAATTTACGTTGTTACACATTTATTATTTGCCACGGTACAAGAAAAAAAATCTTATGACACATATTTTGTGCATGAAAATATCCTTGTGATTCTAGGATTAAAGCTATTTATATCGACACTTTTTTAACTACAATATTAAATATATAAACTAATTACATTGTATTTCATGGAAAATAATAAAATTTTTAGTAAATCAAATGTCTACATAAATGTCGGATAAGTTTAAACGCGAAACCAAATACACACTACACGTAAAAATAACTAACAAAAGTAATATAAAGAACTCGAAACTTTACTACAGTTGAACTTATTCCATAAGCTTCATACTAGCTTGAATAACCTTTTGTTAGGCATAATTTCCCACCAATAAACAAATAAAGACAATTGAAAATACAGTTAAAGAATGCATAATTTAAGTAGGTAAGTAAATATCAAGCATAAATGAACTTTATCTATAATAACAAATAGAAAAAGAAAAGAACAATACCATTTTTATATGGTGCCATATGTTTTTCTGCGTTATACAGTCTATTACCGTAGTATTGTTATCAAGACTCATGACCTTAAGCATCATTCCAAACAACATGTTAAACAAGCAATGGAGCTTTTAGTCTTCCAAAATAGGCATAAATGCAGCAAACAGCAACATACTTTACTTGTTAAACTTGGAATAACATGGAAAATATGGAAAAAAAATATAATCCTAAAGCTAACAAAATTGCATATGGAACCATTTTATCTTTTCTTTCGATTACGTGTCAAACTTGGAGTTCTACTTGTGATATTACCAATATTTAATAAGTATCAAGGTTGATATAAAGGGAATGCTACAAGTTCATAACTTAAAACAAATTTTTGTTACATATATGCATATTAGAGAAATGTTAGATGTTGCTGGTGTACTAGTAGAATTAGGTCTAATTAATTAGTACATATTGTGAGCATATGAAACACCTGGTCTTCCATTTCATGTCAGTTCATGCACTGCATTTTAGAATCAAGAATTAATATATAAACCACTGGAAGAACAATAACACTTGCCTCTTTTGGCATGTAAGACAATAGCATATTCTGTGTGATTCTATTTTCCTCTAAAAACACTAGTCCTTTTCTATAATGAAAACCATGGATATCCACCCTGATATAAAAAAAATTAAAGAAAAAAAGTTAATTGATTGACTAATCCAATTTAACATTTTGCAGTTTGATAAATTTCAGAGCCTTTTTGGGGCCCTTGACATCAACTGAAGGATTGTCCCCTATCATTTACAAAGTTTCAAATTTGTGTGATTTAATAATATCCTTATGGTCTTCATTGAGAAGTTGGTTCTAGATGGACTTTGAAGGATTTGGTTTTCCAAACAAGGTATACTCCATAGGTTTCTTGTCGATACTAAATCAATGTTCATAACATAAATCTTGATGTAATACACATAATTTTAGGAATTAATTTTTTTATTTATTTATTACCCGTTAAAGATGATTTCAAAAGCAATCATGAAAGCCCCCATGCCAAGACGTTCCTAAGGAAATATAGCATGTTCTAAACTTTAATATGTTCAATGAATTATACCAATTAATATTAAAAAATAAATTATGTTATAAAAATTATAAATATTATTATTGACCAGATATTCAAGATCATGAACTGCAAAATACATAGGTGGTTGATGTTGAGACTTCTCTACAGGAAAACCACCTGATTTCATTATGTCACAAAGAACCTACAAAAAATTATGTTGCAAGAAACCCAAATCAAGAATAAATTTGAAAGAAAAAAGATTTAAAAAAAAACAACTACCTGAATATCTCTACTACAGGGTTACTAACAACAAGAGTTTCTTCAACTCTTGCACAAGTGACATCAAAACATGGGACTGATTCACTAGAGCCTTTTCTATCATTTTGATGGCTACTTTGTAGTCCATATTTTATATGGTGATAAAAGATCAATGTTATTGAAGTAAGATGCATATTCTTCTAATGTGATGGCATTTCTGTAGAGTAATTGAAACTAAAAAATTAAGACCACAAGAATTAGTTTTACTCCTACTTTGATGATCAAAATGCTCCATTCATCTTGCAAACACATTGATCTAAACCGATGACCAATATTTTCATTCAGAAATTTCATCGAACACTTGATATACATCTAAAGTTACATCTTTATTTGAGAAGAAACAAGATTATACAAATGACATTAAATAGAGTATCAAGATTATAGAGAAATAAGATAATAAAAGAAAGCAATTCATACCAATTCTCTAAATTCCTCAACTACTCATGATGGATTACCACAGGGCCTTAGTGGTCATTGATTGCAATTTTATGATGAATTAAGAAGTGAAATAGAAGGACCGATCAAACCTGTGAGAGACATTAGGACTAAAAATCAACAAGAAAAACTAAGACCTGAACACTAATAACCATAACCAAATAATTATTGATAAATAGGAAAGTAGTTGTCATGCACTTAAGCATTAAAAATAAGGAAATATAAACATTGATGAGGAGATTCTTCAAAAGAAATGACGATGTTGTCACACCCCCAAACCAGAAAGGCAGAAAAGTTCGGGGGGGGGGGGGGGGGGGGAGGACGTCATGTACAGTATCACAACAATTGCATCATAGTAATCAAAGTAAACACAACCATTACATTGAACGAATAAAGTATTTACATCTATTCGATACATAATTTGTATGACAACAAAATATATAACAAATGTATAAAAGATGCGACTCTAAAAGCTTCGTCTTCTCAAAACCTGCGAGTGTACCTGTCTATCGGTTCCCTGAGAATACAAGTGGTTTTGAAAGTGTATCAACATTTAAGTTGGTGAGTTCATAAGAATGTTTTTTTAAATGAAAACCTATCTTTGAATCTGTGAAAATGTTTGTATGTTTCTCAAGAAAATCCAATATTTTCTTTAGTAGTGTAAAGTAGTCTTAAAACCTAAGACCAATTGTACGTTCGTTACTATATTCTGTAGTTGTATAAGAAATTATTAGTATGTATGCCTGGTTACTACCAGTTTTATTGTATCGTGTTGTTCTGTATGAAAAACCTTTGTATGAAATCCCTAGTTACTTTCAGTAGTGTATAGTATCGTGTTGTTCTGTAGGAAAACCCTGGATACCACCAGTAATGTATGGTATGTTCTGTATGAAAATCCTGGCTACCACCAGTAATGTATAGTATGTTTTGTATGAAAATCCTGGCTACCACCAGTAATGTATAGTATGTTCTGTATGAAAACCCTGGCTACCACCAGTAATATATAGTATGTTCTGTATGAAAACCCTGGTTGCCACCAGTAATGTATAGCAGTTTGATTACTTAAAATAAAACCATGTGTTTGTATTCCCTGGAATCCTCTAGTTGTAGTGTATAGTAGTTCTATTAATTAAAATAAAACTATTTGAAGAATTGAGATCCCATAAACAAGTGGTTAGTTTATACTATTATGAGTTTGGTATAACCATGCTTGATATGACCTAGTAACCTCTATGGCGTTCTTCAGGCATCAAAACAGTATGATATTTGTCACCCCATGTCACACCCCCGAACCAGATGGCGGAAACGTCCGAGGGCTCTTGTGACTTAAATTGAATACCATCACAATGAATATACATGAAGCATAACATAAATCCTCACCATGCATTAAAATAATACAACCGATATTGTTTACATCCAGTACATAGTTTTAGTCATTACAACTTCATAACAAATATTGTCTAGTGGATATCATAGCAAACACCCTAACATTACTTGGTACTTATTCTTCGGTTTACCTGCCACCTGAGAATACAAGTCATTTTTGAAAAACGTCAACATATGAAATGTTGGTGAGTTCATAAGCAATGTTGTGGTAAAATGATTTAAAGTAGTTTGTAAAAACCCAGAAAATCCGATATTTTCTGAAAAGATTATTGTAATAGAAAAACGTGTGAAGATCCATAAATATATGCTCGTTGATTTTTCAAAAACATGTATAATTGTTGAACTTTTGTATAGATCGCGTAAGTGAAAATGTTGAGCTTCCCAGGAAAACTCGATGTTTTACCAATACATAAAGTACAATGATTTCTCTATTGTTATACCGTTACGTCGAATGATTTTGATTACCTGGGTGGCATTGGATTAATTAGGGTTTGTGAGTTGTTATAATCACGCATTAAAGAAAATGACTAGTTTATAACTACAGATTACGAACGATCCTTAAAGGCGTCGGCCATTACTACTCACTTAATCCACCCACCATGATTACTCTTGTTTAACGCCCTGAATATGTTTACTTTGATTTCTCATAAGCCCAACAATTGAGGAGAAAGGGGAGTACGAAGTCCCATTATTTCCGTGAGTTATTCAAGGCTATCGGGAATGCGAAAGACACGTTGGCCCAACTCGCATTTGACTTCTCGACCTTACTAGCAATACTAATGGGCCAATAGGGCCCGATAGCACGTTAGAGCTAGCGAAAGTCCTTTTACATGAAATCGGGTCATAGGAGGCCCAATTACACATAAGCATATTCCCTTTGGGCCCAAAGATTATGTTAATGGGCTAGCAAGGCCCAACAAGCATGATTTGAAACTTTCAAGCCCAAAGTTTGTAAGTTAGCTCATCATAGTTATCGCGTGTTTAACAAATGGCTTTGGTTTAACGGTTTTGTTTTGTTATTGATTCGAGACCGAATCAATTCGTTTATAACGATAATAGTTATTGAGAGTGTATTTGTTTTCCATTTCGTCGGTGGTCGTGGATCTTGTATTTTGAATTGATTTGTTTGAAAATAGAGTTGAACTCTTTTCATTTCCCTTCTTTTATGAAAATAACACTTTTGGTCCTTTTACACAAAAGAATTTCATTTTTAGTCCGTAAAACTCTTTTCTTGACACTTTTGCATTATAATTGTTGAAAACTCGATTTCAACCCAAAATTTACGTTGTTGACAGCTTCAGCCTCTCCAAAATAATGTTTCTCGGTTAGGAACCAATTTTTCACAACTTTTACAGTTTTGGCCCAAATTCTAAAAAAGTTTACATTTTTGGTCCCTTTTGATAGTGAAAAGCATTTTTGACCCTTAAAAACATATTGTTATGCTAATTACCCTATGTTTTATGGAAAGTTACATTTTCAGCCCCTCAACTTATAATTTTTCGCATTTTGAGGTTTAATGGGTCGAGAAGCCCATATTTAACCCATTAAGCTAAAAATTTTCATTTTAAGTCCCTAAAAATTCCTAATGTTCAGAAAAATGTTTATGGAAACTGTTTTAACCCTTTTAATCCTTCAGAAAATCGTGACTTGTTGATTTTTACCCCAAATTTTTATTTTTGACAATTTAAGCCCAAAAATGAGTTATATGTTAGAATATGTTCATCATGACCTTATAAGGTATTATTCTTGATTTGATTAGTGTAAGATAGCTTAGGCTATGTTTGTTTCCTTTCTCATGTATTTGATCTCGAGTTTACACCCCCTTCTTGGTAACATATACATCACAAACACATGAAATCACACACATACATGCATCAAATCATACATAGCATACATATACAAATAGATCTACACATTTTCTTGTATTCTCCCCATAAAACTCATAAAAACCGAAAAGAAAGGGGGTATGAAGCTCACCTTGAGTGTGGTTTCGGTTTTTGAAGAAGATTTGGAGAAGTTTGGTGCTATTTTCGGCCTTAGCAAGTTCCTTGGATGGATCTTGAACTTAGTGGGTTCTAAGATGCAAGATCATGAATTTGAATGGATTAAGAGGTGATTTTTGATGAAAGAAGTAGCTAGATTATGGATCTAAGCAATATCTTACCTTAGATGATGAGTTTTATGGAGAATTTCCTTGAAAGCCTTCTAGATCTCGAAAGTATAGAGAGGAGTGGAGAGAGTTTTCTTTAGAGGATTTTTGAGTGAAGTGTAGGTGTGTGTGTTTGGGTTCGGCCGAGAGCAAAAGAGAAGGGAGAAGAGAGGGTGAGATTGCATGAAAATATGGGAAGTACATGGATGTTTGAAGTGTAATGCTTAGTTATCCCACAAATTAAAATGATGTGGCATGCAAAAGTCAACCCATCTTTTCTTTTTGGGCTTGGGCCGAGAGTAGAGAAGGAAAGAGGAAGAATTTGGGCCTTAAATGTTTAAGCCTAAATTATAGATAATGCTTGGTCCAAATAAATCAAGAAATGATTGTTATGGCCTATTAGGGCTAATTAGGTTAGTTATGGCCCAATAAGGCCCATTTAAGTGTTTTATTTCATTCTAGGCCCAATATGGCCCAAAATATTTAAAATATATGGAATTGGGTCCAATTAGAGCCCATTTAAGAGTTCTAAGCCTAAGATAGTCAAATTGGGAGCTTATTGGCCCTTTGGGCCCAATAAGGAAATCCTAGTCCAGAATGGAATTAAACTGGGATTTCTAGGGTTTCCAATTCTTTGTTGACTATTTGCAGTGCTTGTATGAAGTGTTTAATTGCAATTTTGTTGTTATTGAACAAGCATTCTACATGCTTTCACATTGTTGATTTACATTTTTTATCATTGTTAAATGTTTACAAGGCATCGAATTTCCTAGTTGTGACATCATCCCCCCGTTAGAGGGAATTTCGTCCCGAAATTCTTTTGAAAGCTAGATTTGAGAATGCTAGAATAGATGAGGGTATTCTGCTTTATTTGATCTTCGCGTTCCCACGTGAATTCTGGCGCACGCTTTGCGTTCCACCGTACTTTCACGATCGGAATGCGACTTTGCTTAGTACGCTTCACCTCCCTGTCCATGATTTCGACTGGTTCTTCAACGAACATGAGATTCTCGTTGATTTTAATTTCATCAAGGGGAATGACGAGAGTTTCATGGGATAGGCACATCTTTAGATTGGAAACATAGAACACGGGGTGTACATTGCTGAGCTCAGCGGGTAACTGCAGTCTGTACGCCACTGGACCAATTCGGGCAAGAATCTCGGAAGGTCCAATGTATCGTGGATTCAATTTTCTCCATTTTCCAAAACGAATAACCCCTTTCCAGGGGGGACTTTTAACAACACTCGATCCCCGACCTAAAACTACAACGACTTTCGCCGTTTGTCGGCGTAGCTCTTTTGTCGGTCGCATGATGCTTGTAGTCGAGCTCTAATTTGAACTATCTTTTCCGTGGTTTCACGTATGATCTCCAGTCCCGTTAATGTCTTGTATGATGCTAGTTCCCTCGCTAGCTGGGTGTTGCCCACCTCAGCCCAACACAGCGGTGATCTACACTTTCGTCCATATAGTGCCTCGAAAGGAGAAACTTTGATGCTCGAATGGTAACTGTTGTTGTATGAGAAATCAACTAAGGGTAAGTGGGTATCCTAGGACTTCCCAAAGTCTATCACACATGCGCGAAGCATGTCTTCGAGCGTCTGAATGGTTCGTTCTCTTTGACCATCCGTTTGTGGGTGATAAGCAGTGCTCATGTCGAGATGGGTTCCCAGTGCTTTCTGAAGTGATTGCCAAAAACACGAAGTGAACCTACTATTTCTATCTGAGATGATAGACACTGGCACTCCGTGAAGTCTCACGATTTCTCGAATGTATATTCTTGTCAATCTCTCCGTCTTGTAGGATTCTTTTATTTGCAGGAAATGTGCGGATTTCGTCAGTCGGTCGACTATTACCCATATAGTGTCCGATCCATCTGACGACTTGGGTAGCTTGGTCACAAAATCCATAGTAATCCCTTCCCATTTCCACTCGGGAATTACTAGTTGTTGTAATAACCCCGAGGGCTTCTGGTATTCCACCTTTACTTTGGCGCAAGTAAGGCATTTGCTAACATACGTGGCAATTTCTGCCTTCATGTTAGGCCACCAATAATGTTGTTTAATATCCAAGTACATTTTGTCCGAACCCGGATGGATGGAGTATCACGTCTTGTGAGCTTCATTCATGAATACCTACCTAAATCCTCCAAGTTTAGGGACCCAAATAAGGTTCATGAAATAATATACTCCGCCCTCTTTCACCTCGAGATTCTTCTCCATTCCGTGTAACGCTTCGCTCGTTCTGTTTTCCGCCTTCATAACATCTGACTGTGCTGCCCTGATCTGAGTGGTTAGGTGAGATTGGATGGTTATTGAGAGAGTTTTCACACGACGATTAGAGTACTCTTTCCGACTCAAAGCATCGGCTACCACGTTAGCCTTGCCTGGGTGGTATTTGATTTCACACTGATAATCGTTTAATAGTTCAACCCATCTTCGTTGCCTCATACTTAGCTCTTTTTGATTCAAGATGTGCTCGAGACTCTTGTGGTCCGTGAAGATGGTGCACTTCATACCATAAATGTAGTGCCTCCAAATCTTCAGGGCGAAGACCACTGCCCCCAATTCCAGATCGTGGGTTGTATAATTTACTTCATGTGCCTTTAGCTGCCGGGACGCGTAAGCGATAACCTTTCCATGCTGCATGAGAACGCAACCTAAACCCTGATTTGGTGCGTCACAGTAGACTACGAAATCTTCCGTTCCCTCTGGTAGTGATAGTACCGGGGCACTGCAGAGTGCTTGCTTCAGAGTTCAGAATGCAACTTTTTGTTTGTCCGTCCATTTGAAGGGTACGCCCTTTTGTGTAAGCGAGGTAAGTGGCTTGGCGGTCTTAGAGAAGTTTTGAATGAACCTCCTGTAGTAACCTGCTAGGCCTAAGAATTGGCTAATTTCTATGGGTGTTGTTGGGACTGCCCATCCTTCGATGGTTTTGACCTTAGAAGGATCCACATGTATTCCTTCCTGACTCACAACATGACCCAAAAAAGTTCACACTACGGAGCCAGAACTCACACTTGGAGAATTTTGCGTATACCTTCTCAGTTCGCAGGGTTTCCAGGATTTGTCGGAGATGTTGGCCATGCTCTTCTTCGCTTCGGGAATAAACTAGAATGTCGTCAATGAAAACAATAACAAAGTTGTCGAGAAATGGTCGGCAGATTCGATTCATTAGGTCCATGAATGCGGCAGCGGCATTCGTTAGACCGAAGGGCATTACGACAAATTCATAATGTTTGTATCGAGTTCGGAAGGCGGTTTTGGGAATATCCTCTTCCCGGACCTTGAGTTGATGGCATCCGGATCGCAGATCTATCTTAGAGAAGTAACTAGCTCCTTGGAGCTGGTCAAATAGATCGTCAATTCGTGGGAGTGGATAGCGATTTTTGACAGTGAGCTTGTTTAGTTCCCTATAATCGATGCACATCCTAAAAGATCCGTCCTTCTTTTTGACAAAGAGAACTGGAGCTCCCCAAGGCGAGAAGTTGGGTCGGATGAATCCCTTGTCCAGGAGTTCACTGAATAGGCTGGACAATTCCTGCATCTCAGCAGGAGCCAATCTGTAAGGTGATTTAGCGATGGGAGTAGCTCCTGGCACCAGGTCAATTTGAAACTCAACTTGTCTTTCTGGGGGTACTCCAGGAAGATCTTAAGGAAAGATGTCTGGGAATTCACAAGCTACAGGAATGTCTTGAATGTTAATCTCTTCTTTGGCTTTATCCACTATGTGTTCCAGGAACGTCAAATCTTTCTTTCCCAAATGCTTCTGTGCCTGGACGCATGAGATGAGACGAAGATTCGTGCTGGGTTTGTCTCCGTAAATAACTAGGGTTTCATGGTTTGGAAGGTGAAGGCGAACGGCCTTCTCGTGACACATAATTTCAGCATGGTGGGGGCTTAACCAGTCCATGCCAATAATCACATCAAAACTCCTAATGGAAACAGGCATTAAGTTTATTCGAAAGACGTGTTGATTTAGGGTTAGGGTACATCCGATATAGATCTCCCTAGTGGATTCTGTCTTCCCATTGGCCATTTCCACCATAAAGGTTTCATTGAGCTTCTGGGGTTGTTGTTTTAACAAATGCTTAAATTTATTGCTCACAAAACTTTGTTCTGCTCCGGTATCAAATAGGATGCATGCATAAATGTGGTTTAGGAGGAACGTACCGGTAACGACAGCGGGATCCTGAACCGCTTCTCCCTGACCCATGGTCAGCACCCTTTCTGTCCCTCCATTTCCGGGATTGTTGTTGTTGGGGCAATTTCGACGGAAATGCCCAGTCCGTCGACATCCATAGCAGGTGTGGGTTGGTCCTGCATTGTTGCCGCCATTGTCGGTGTTGTTGTTGTTGCGGTTATTGTTGTTGTTGTTTCCCTGTTGTTGGTTCTGAGGAGGGTAGGTTCTGCAATACTTTGCCGTGTGCCCCTTCCAATTGCAACTGGTGCACTGCATCTCCCTGCATTCTCCATTATGATGGAGACCGCACTTGTTGCACTTGGGAAGATTACCGGAATAAGGCCTAGGGGCACTTGGAGCAGCTGAGGCTGGAGCATGTAGTGCAGGTGGAACTTGAGTGGTTGCAACATTAACTGCCACTGTTTCATGGATGATTCGGAGCCTTGACGTCTATGACAACCGTCAAATTCTGGTCAATTCAAAGTCAAATAAAGTCAACAAATCAAACCGGTCAACCCAACTAACCCTTGTGTGCTAGGGCTTACGTTATGTATTTACTAAACAACTCGCTATTCTAATGGGAGATCATAAATCGAAAAGTACGTACATCTAGATCTCCTTAACCTAAAACTGTGGTAAGTGACGAGCAAACCGATAAAACAATGTTGCATACTCATCGGGAGTGTGTAAGATCCTTAAACAAGGCTTAACAGGGTTTACGGACCTTGCATTGCAAAGCCGAACACTCAAAAAGGTCACAAATGAAAACTCTCTCAATCGTTTTCACTCTATCTCTCTATTTAGAAATCTCTCCCAAATCTCTCCAAGAATGTGAAATCTCTCCCAAATATCTCTTTGTATGTGAAATCTTTCCAAGAATGTCAAATCTCTCCCAAATCTCTCCAAGAATGTGAAATCTCTCCAAAATATCTCTTTGTATGTGAAATCTCTCCAAAATATCTCTTTGTATGTGAAATCTCTCCAAGAATGTCAAATCTCTCCCAAATCTCTCCAAGAATGTGAAATCTCTCCCAAATATCTCTTTGTATGTGAAATCTCTCCAAGAATGTCAAATCTCTCCCAAATCTCTCCAAGAATGTGAAATCTGTCCCAAATCTCTCTCAAAAGTTTCCGTAACTTTTTGAAGTCATTCGGGTCATTCCGACCCTTAAACGGGTCAAAAACGGCTTAAAACGGGGCAAAAACGGACAAAACGGGCTTAAGGACCCGAAACCCCCCTTAAGGACCCGAAACCCCTCTTAGGGCCGAAAGTCCTCTTAGAACCGAAGGTCTCTATAGGGACCGAACCTGCTATGAACCGAAGCTGGAAGAGCCGAACCCGAGAGCCTTCTCAGAACCAAACCCGAAGGGTCCTCTCAGGACCTAACCTCGCGCACACACACCCGGACCCGAAGGTACTGTTCACTTCGGTCTCCTCGCTTCTCACCCTTCGGACCGAGCCTGACCCTCGCTTGCTGATCTGCTCCGCTTTGCTTCTCGCCCAGCCTCAGGAGGACTGAACCTCGGCCAGGACCGAGAGGTCTCGCTGGGAAGCTTCTTTTCTCCCGGTTTTCAAGTAGTTTCGCATTTTAGCTGCGTTTTTAATTATTTTAACGCGGGATTTTCACCCAAAATCATATTTTAACATAATGAACCCTAAATATACATAATTTAATCATATTTTCATGAAAAGCTTTATTTAAATAATAAAATCTAGTGGGTAAAGTACAAAGAAGTGGAGTGTTGACTTAGCTTTACCTTATGACACAAGCAACCACTCCCACACCCACTCTATGACCAGCCACACCTCCCCCACCTTACCTAGGTCACTTCAATGTCCTTTCCACTCAATTATCACCCTTTCCCACGTTTTAGAGCTGGAACAAACCATTCTCTCTCCTCACTTCTCTCATTTTCTCTCATTTCACCGAGGATCCAACTCCACTTTTCTCTCAAACTTTCTCCATCTAAATTCGGGATTCAAGGCTAAGTATCAAGCTTTCTCACATTCTTGGTAAGTATAATTCACCCTCCTGGTGATTATTGCTCTTCATTCTACTCAAATCATTGATTTCTTACACAAACATCATCACATTCTTGTTAGATCTTCGAACCTTCAAGTGATTCTCCCAAGTGTTCTTGAGTTGAACACTTCTTTTCTCCATCATCCATCTACTGAAACCACTCGAGATTAGTTCATACCCCTACATTTTCATGTTTTCTCAAGTTTTTAGGGGGGGGGGGGGGGAATACAAGTTAAAACACCAAGAACATAACTAAACTTTTCTTACAGCCTTCATTAGAAAAGTTCAACTCCATTCACGGACTGTTTTGGACAACTTAAACATTTTAGTTTTCAAAACTGTTTTAGGTGCAAGTAGTTCCACTTCTTTGCTTCAAAATGACTACTTGCACATCTCCATAAGATTTTTCTACAATTTATGGTGATTTTTACAAAACTGCCTATCATTTCAAACATCAATCCGGACCAGTTTGTGATTATGGACTTTATAATAAAAATTATGAACAAACTAGACTCATTTTCCAAACTCTCAGAAGTTACAGAACTTGATTTGGACATTTTATGATTTTTCTACAAATTTTCCAATAACAGTTACAGAAAATGTTATTAACAGAAAAACACTATAAATTTCATTTCACCTTGTAACATGTTGAGCAAGGTATACATCATTATGTGATTATGTGTTGTTGCAATATATGAAATTTTTGTATTCATATCTATATATACACCAATTAACAAATGGATTCTTACCTCCATAAGTATGGTAAATATATAAATGATATTACAAGGCTATATCCATTAAAATACAAACATTGGTAAACTTTAACAAGTAAGGCTTATGATCACTACCCAAACAAATATTTAATAAACTATAATAGGTATAGTTTAGGGTTCTTTTACATAACAAACACATTATTAAAGGTGTTACACATACAAAAGAGTTATTACCACTATGAATAATTATGATAAACTATAATAAGTATAGTTAAGCCATTATACCCCCACAAACGAACACGCTAGTTATAATCGGTATAGTTATGGCACATATATACTACAAACAAAGTGATAAACTATAATAGGTATAGTTTATGATTCATCTACACTACGAGCTTAATTACCAGAAAGGAATTCACCATCACCACCACTTTTGGTAAACTATAATATGCATAGTTAATGTTCACTACCACTATCACTATTTGATGAACTATGATATGTATAGGTTATATTCACAATCACCACCACTTTGGTAAACTATAATATGCATAGTACATATTCACTAGTCACTATCACTATCCGATGAACTATGATATGTATAGTTTATGTTCACAGTCATTGTTACTATTTCGTACACTACACTAGGGTTTGGTTCCGGTTTTTGGATTTAAGTCCACATTCAATTTCGCATTGTTAGTTTTCAGCTATAATTTCTAAGTGTATATGCTAGAGTTATATAGAACCTGAAAAGACCTAAGATCAATCAATTTATCAAACAATGACAGTAAATAAGAACAATAAGGTTTCACAAAGAAAAACTTTCACTAAGAAAGATAATCTCACAAAGAGATTATCGTATGCACAAAGCGGCTATTAGGGTTTGTGAAAGGCGTGACTTTCACAAACCGATACAAAAGAATATATACATCAATTCTAGACAATCCCTACAAATCAGGGATATACAGCTAACTAGACTATGATATCTAAGGAAACAAGATAAATACAAGATCTATTGCGACATATTGAATAAAGCTATATATATATATATATATATATATATATATATATATATATATATATATATGTATATATATATATGCTGAGCTAATATGATGCTGATGCTGATGCTGAGTTATACGCTGATGCTGAAAGACTTCAAACATCATCATATTTCAAGGTTTGACCTTACAATCTCCCCCAATATGATGATGTTCAAAACCAACTAAATTAAAACACCTCTGGACAAGAATTCCTCATATTCAGCTTCAGCTTCTATCTTCACAGGCCAGTAAGGACTATCCAACAGCTCCTGTCTTCTGTTCAGTAGTTCCATAGCAATAAGGATGTGAAACTCACCGGATAGATCTTGATGACTCATGCACATTTGCCTTAAGCCAACTAGATGAGTTGTTGGAGCCCTTGGAATCTCAGTAGTTCGCTGAAAACACATTTTTCTGTTTTTGTCGAGATAGAACATCCCGTGTTCAGGAACTGAGATAAATTTATGTTGAATCGGATCAACACCGATAGGAAGAGAGTTTTTTATTCCTCCGGTACCAAAATTTAGAACCAACACATCTTCACCATCAACTTGAAATTTGGTTCTTCGGATTCTAGGAGCTGATGAACTTTGACCTTGATGCTGTGGACGTTCTTTTGGAACAAGGTCCAAACGCTGAACTTTCTTGATTAGTAGATGAAGAGCACATGTCAGTTCAGAGGAGAGAACTGAAGTTTGCTTGGAAGCTAATTCGAGTAATTCTGTCCATTCAGAATATCCATATTTGATCAGCTCGTCCCTCTTGACAACTTCAGTGTATGAATGTTGAGGACCTTGACGAGTGATCAGCTGTGTAAGAATTTTCTCATTGCACGGTTTAGAAGCTTTAACTTTGAAGATTTTATCACTACACACTCGTCGTTTACAAACGTCTTGAAATATCTTTTGGTCAATCCTGTCAAGAACACTATCAGTCTTAGACTGACTGCAGCTGAGAGAAGGCTGAGAAGACTTGGATTTAGACTGATATTCCAAAAATTTCTGCAACTGAGTTTCAAAGGATCCTTTTACCTAAAGTTGATGCTGAATAAGAGATTCATCAGCTTGAGCAATATTCTTTAGCAGCTGAGCTTGATTAGCTTCATCAAGAATCTGCTTGACTTGATCAGAAGACATGTTCCATTCAGTTGCCAAGTTGGAAATGCTGACAATGGACTTAGGTTTCTTGCCAGGCAGAGAGGTATCAGTGTGTGATGAAACCAAGGTAGTGTCTGCTGCCTTGCGCTTGCGAGAAAGAGGTTGAGTATCCTCACTGGCTATATCTGAATCTTCTCCTTGAACTGGTATAATAGGATTAATGAAATTCATGTCCAACATTTGACACTCATCATCCTGTTTTTCTTCATCATCAGGCTCACCACTATCTTCAACGAACTTTTCAGTATTGCCAGGCTCCACACAATCAGACTTGTGCACAGGCTGTGGTGACTCAGTATCTCTCTCCTTTGGATTATGATCAGAGTCTCTCTCCTTTGGATTATAAGAGTCTCCCTCATTAGAGTCGTTATCAGTGTATCCTCCTTTTTGAGCATCATCATTTTGTAGGCCAGGATTAGGAGTGGACAGAATAACCCCTTTTAGTTGTTGAACGTCAGCTTCAATTCGAAGGAGACGCTGACTCATGTCTCGAGTCAGTATAAGAAGTTTATTAAAAGCTGAGGATGGGATTTGGATGAACTGAGGACCTAGAAGCTGTTGGGATTGATGTTGTGACCTTTGAGAAGGTTGCTCCCCCTGAGAAGGTTGCTCCCCCTGAAATGGTTGCTCCTCCTGAGATGGTTGCTCCCCCTGAGCAGATGGCTCCCTCTGAGTTGAGTGAATCTGTTTAGTGACAGAGATGGTATGATGAGAAAGTTGAGGAGAGGGATGTCCATCATCTTGTGATTCTTTATCGGCATGATCTTCATTGTTACCATTAGCTCCTTCATCAGTATCAGCGGTGAGGGAAGGAACAGTATATGGATTTGCAATCCATTCTCTCATCCGATCAGAAATGCCAATGTCAGTATCCAACGGATCATCTTGATACATTTGATTTGACATACGTGGACATTGGATGGGGTTTCCAGAGTGTGAGTAATAATTTGCAGCGAAAAATTTATCTAATACCAGAGCAATCCAGCGTGGAAAGGGAACATGATCAGCACGTACATTTGCACGATGGAGTTGAACAAGTTTATCAAAGAAGAAAGCTCCATAGTCAAGCCTTTTGTTGAGAAGAAGAGACAGACGACTTGTTGCTCATAAGTGCTCAGTTGATCACCACTTCGAGACTTATGACCCACACATTTGCACAGAGCACCTGTGAAGAATTTCCATCCTGGGGTCATACACTGACGCAGAATAAGAGCTGATCGAGTCCCAGCCTTTGAGTGATCATATCCCAGTTGATCAAAGAGACGTCGACAACGTTCAATAGGAGGGAGTTCAGAGAAGAGATCAAAAATTGGTAACCGGAGCGCAACACTGAGGAGGTCAATAGTAATAAAGACTGTGTGTCTTCCACGACCAATAGTCCCGGAGATGACATTGTGTTCATCATTGATTGTTGCAGTGTAGTAGAACTCACAGACTTGTTCAGGAAAGAACTCTGATGGAACGTCGCTGATTGTGTATCGGAGTCGGCATGAGGCTAAGAAGTTAACAAAATCATCAAGTCCAAGACCTCGATGAACATCTGGAATGTCAGGATTGAAGACAACGTTGGTGGCTTTGATGTATATTGGAAGAGGAGGAGAGTTTGGGGCAGGGATTACCCTTCGTGAAGTAGAGGAGAAAGTGAATAATGATGCCGCCATTAAAGAATGTTAGGAATCTAGGGTTTTGAAAATAAGCGGAGGAAATTTGAATTGTGGAAGGAAGGTTGGAAATAGGGGTGGAAAGAGGTTTAAATATGGAACTAAACGGGCTTTTAAAAGGCAATGATTATCTTCTTCAAAAATAAATACGTATTGTAACAAGCTGTCAAATCAGAAAAATAGCCGTTGGGTAAAAGGAGCCGTTGGACTGAAGATGAAACGACAATCAGTGTCTGCGGAAGCGCTGAGATCAGTGTCACAAAAGTTACATGCTGAGGATGGTTCTCCGTCAATTCAATGTACAACTTGCTGGATTAAGGTTAGCAAGGAGGTTGGTGCGTGTGATAGATACTAGTTATATTATCTAACCATCGGCACAGAGTGTTGTGTCTTTATCAGTGAGTGGTTTATCTTACTAAATCATTAGACGCTGAGTGAGAAGAAGGTAAAGAGAGGGTTGTTGCGTGTGATAGACCTTGGTGTTTTGGTCTAACCATCGGCAAAGATTGTTAAATTCTCATCAACGTGTGTTTTGTCACACTGAATCACGGAATCAGTGTAAGATTGGTAAGAAGAGTTAGTTGCATGTGATAGATCTTGGTGTTTTGATCTAACCATCGGCAAAGAGTTTCAAGTTGTTATCAGTGTATGGTTTAATACAGTGAATCATTCAACTTTAGTTTAGAAGATTTGAAGAAGAGAGAGAGATAGGAGATCAAACCAAGTACTCAGTATGCAAATATCATCAGCATGTCATCATCAGCAAAATGTACATCAGCTTATAAGACAATACCAAACATTAGCAAAATTAATTACAAAGTAATCATTCCAAGTTCTCCAATAATGTAAGCAGTTGTTTGAGAATCCAGTGCCTTGGTGAAGATATCAGCTAGTTGTTCTGAAGTCTTGACACGTTCAAGAACAACCTTACCCTTCTCAACATTATCTCTGATGAAGTGATGTCTGATTTCGATATGCTTTGTCTGTGAGTGCTGAACAGGGTTTTGTGTGATATGAATGACACTGGTGTTATCACAGTATATGGGAGTCTTGGAGAACTTGATCCCATAGTCTAGAAGCTGATTTTGAATCCATAAGACCTGAGCACAACATCTTCCAACAGCAACATACTCAGCTTCTGCAGTCGAGATGGCTACTGATGTTTGCTTTTTGCTAGACCAACTGATGAGATGATTTCCAAGGAAATGACATCCACCTGACGTACTCTTTTTGTCTAAGTTGCATCCTGCATAGTCTGAATCAGTGTATCCAAAAAGTTCAAATGCTGAGTCGCGAGGATACCACAATGCTAGGTTCTGAGTCCCCTTCAAGTATCGAAAAATACGTTTGACGGCCATGAGATGAGACTCCTTGGGATTAGCTTGGAATCGAGCATAGAGAATGGTTCCAAACATGATATCAGGACGACTTGCCGTGAGATACAGAAGAGATCCAATCATTCCTCGATAAAGAGAGTGATTGACATCAGTGCCAGTTGGATCAGCGTGCATCTTATCAGTCTTGGACACTGGAGTAGAGGCTGGTTTGCAGTCATTGAAAGAATACTTAACAAGCAGGTCAGAAATATATTTACTTTGGCAAATAGAAATACCTGATCTTTGTTGCTGAACTTCATGACCTAAGAAAAAGGTCATCTTCCCCATCATGCTCATTTCGAACCTTTGAGACATGATCTCTGCAAATTCCTTGCTCAGTTTCTCATTTAAAGAGCCAAAAATGATGTCATCGACATAAATTTGAACAAGAATCATGTCTGAGCCTTTGTTTTTGATGAAGAGAGTGTTGTCGATTGCTCCTCGTCTGTATCCATTTTCAAGAAGATACGATGTTAGGGTCTCATACCAAGCCCTGGGAGCTTGCTTCAGTCCATAAACAACTTTGTCTAGTCGGTACACATAATCCGGGTGATCTTTGTCAACAAAGCCTGGGGGCTGATTGAGGAATACTTCTTCATCTAACACACCATGAAGAAATGATGTCTTCACATCCATCTGATAAAGAATGAAATTCATGTAGGATGCGTATGCGAGAAACAGTCTGATTGCTTCAATGCGAGCAACTGGAGCAAAGGTTTCCCCGTAGTCGATGGATTCAATTTGAGTGAACCCTTGAGCGACAAGCCTTTCCTTGTTGCGAGTATTGATTCCATCTTTATCAACCTTGTTGCGATAAACCCAGCGTGTTCCGGTGATGGTCTTTCCTGATGTTCTGGGAACAAGAGTCCAAACCTTGTGCCTTTCGAACTCATTCAGTTCTTCTTGCATGGCTTTAATCCAGTCAGCATCTTGAAGAGCTGAGTGTATCTTGTCAGGTAAGATCATTGAAACGAAATTAACATACATACAAAAATTATTAGATACACGAGATCTGGTTCGGATACCATCATGAATATTCCCAATAATTTGATCAACAGGGTGATATCGATGTTCAGAAACTGATGCTGATTCCAATGGATTTGACACTGACGAGTTATTACTGAGAGGAACATCAGTTGCAGGAGAATCTTCAGCTTCAAGGGTTTCATCAGCACCTGATGAATTATTTGATGATCTAGCTGCAGTATCTTGATTCAAGGAACTTGGAACTGGAACGACAGAATCAGAAATAGTAGCTTCATCTTCAGCATGAGGAACTTCATCATATGGGCAAGAGAGAAGCTCTTGAAAAATAGAGGAAGAATGAGTGACTTTTTCATCAGTGTATGATTCCTCATCAAACTTCACATGAATGGATTCTTCAATGCATTGCCTGTTCACATGAAAAACACGAAAAGCCTTTGAAATAGATGAGTACCCAACAAAAATACCTTTGTCAGCCTTAGGTTCAAATTTTGATCTTGGGTCACGCTGATTAAGAATATAACAAATACATCCGAACACGTGAAAGAAGGATACGTCTGGCTTTTGACCTTTCAGCATTTCATATGGTGTCTTCTTGTGAATCCTGTGAATTAGAGATCGATTTTGAGTATAGTATGCTGTATTAACAACTTCAGCCCAAAATGACATAGGAAGACCATCATGAATCATTAAGGTCCTTCCTGCCTCAATCAGTGTTCTATTTCTTCGTTCAGCAACTCCATTTTGTTGAGGAGTGCGAGGAGCTGAGAAGTTTTGCCCAATGCCTTTATGATCACAAAATTCTTCAAGAGTTGAATTCCGGAACTCAGTGCCATGATCACTTCTTAGCTGCTTAACTTTGAGACCCGTCAGTGTCTCATTTCTACGAATCAGTGAGATAATTTCCTGTGCAGCATGACTCTTCTTCTTCTTCTTCTTCAGAAAAACCACCCATGTAAATTGAGTGAACTCATCAACAACCACTAGAGTATACTTATTTCCTCCTTGAGAACGAACAGGAATAGGTCCAAACAAGTCCATGTGTAGTAAATGAAGAGGAGCAGATATGCTGGAACATGATTTGGGTTTGAATGATGACTTCGTTTGTTTTCCTTGTTCACACGCTGAGCACATCTTGTCTTTTACAACGCTGAATTTTGGGAGACCTCTAACTAGATCTTGATTGGATATTTTGGATAGATTCTTAAAGTTCAAATGAGAGAACCTTTTGTGCCAAATCCAGCTGAGATTGGCTTGAGACTTTGTAAAGAAGCATTGCATTAGTGCCTTGTCACTTGAAAACATATCAAGAACATGTATATCATATTTTCTACTTGCTAAAAGTACAATGTTCTTGTCAGTGTTGACAACTCTTCCTTCCTTCTTTGTAAAGTGAACTTCATAATCAGCATCACACAATTGGCTGATGGAGATAAGATTGTGTTTGAGACCCTTTACATATGAAACGTTTTGAAAAACCACATTATTACACTTGATATTTTCATATCCTTTAGTGAACCCCTTTCCATTGTCTCCATATGTTATTGCAGGACCAACTTTCTTGACATAATCTTCTAGGAGAGACTTGGATCCTGTCATGTGTCTTGAGCAACCACTATCTAAGTACCAAAGATGCTCCTGACCCTGTAGTGCTGAAAAACTAGTTAGAACACACTGACCCATTCGAAGATGGGTCATTCACAAAGTTATATGATAATAAGTTATAACACTCTTTGGGAAGACAGTTTAAAGAATTTGATTTAAGAGTCCATTTTTCATTTCTAACTTTAATATTATCAGCTCTTAAGGATGTTTCATCAAATGAACAGTCACGGATCTTATGAGAGGTGTCACCACATCTGTAACAAGTTCTAGTACCAAAGTTCTTCTTGGTGAGCATATTTCTAGACTTAACACATTTAGACTTGTAAGATTCACCAAGTGAGCTTTGAGTCCTTTTGTTTATCATTGAATCACAACTGAGTTCAGTATCAGATAAATTATAATCAGTGATAGATGTGGAGCTGACATCAGTATCTGATTTTGACTTATTCATAGAAGCATTGCAATCAGGAAAATGCTTAAGTTGTTCATGAACAACATGAAACACTCCATTTGAGATAGGGAAGGCAATAATGTTCTCAGTGAGAGGAGTTGGTCTCACAAGATGTGTCGGGTAAGAGGTTGGATCAATTCCGGTAATTTCAACATCGCACTCAGTGACACCATTAGAGTTAGTAACACAATATTCATCAACAAGACTCTGATTAATAAAAGAGTTATTGACAAACTTGTTTTTGAAATTGTTTTTTATCTCATTCATGGAATAAAATTCAGATTCTTTTTCTTGTGATTTAAAAACCTTTTCAGCTTCTGCAAAATTACCCCCAAGAATTTTCTCACATGAATGTGGAATTTGAGCAGAAATAATATAATTAGCATTTTTGTGAGATTTTGCCCAGATTTGAAGCACAGTTTGTTCTTTGATCAAAAGATCTTTAACATTATCAGTTTCAGCAGATAAAGATGAGTAAGACAAACTAGTGATTCTAAGATTTTCCTGAGTGGAATCAATGGTGTTATTTTTTATGGATATTTCAGTTTTAAGAAGATCAAGTTGATTTTGCAAATCTCTTATTGTTTGATTCTTCTTAGAATTAAGAACACCCAAATACTCAAACATTTTGATTTTTTCATTCATTGAATAGGAAACAAAGTTTTTAACCTGATACATTGAAGGAGAGTCAGTGTTGTGCTTCCTGGAATTTTCAACTGCATCAGACATATCAGCATCAAATGTACTTGTGCCTTTTTCAGAATCATCAGTGTCTTCTATCTCGACCATCAGACACTTGACTTCATCCTCTGATGACTCCTCATCAGTCTTCCATTTTTCTTCTTCAGCAACAAGAACTTTATGTTCCAAGTTCTCTGCTTTCAGTTTCTCAATTAGCTTGTTGTACTTCTGCTTCCAATATTCATCCGAGCCTTGGGTTCTTTGTTTGCATTCTTTTGCAAAATGATTAGTGCTCCCATAGTTAAAGCACTGAGCTTTCCCTTTCTTATTAGTACCATGCTTTTTATCAGCTTCTGATCTTTTTGAAAATTTTCCACCCATCTTCTTCTGAAACTTTGAGAAGTTTCGGCCTGATTTCTCAAAAGTCTTTACAATCAAAGCCACACTAGCCACAACTTTTTCAAGATCATCAGTGTCACTTTTAGAGGAATCAGTGTCTGACTCTGACACTGGTTTTTGGTTTGAGAACAGGGCTACAGATGATTCACGCTGAGAATCCTTCATCAGCTCCTTTCTCTGAAGCTTGGATTCCTCATAGTATCGAAGGTTTCCATAGAGACTTTGTAAGTCCATAGTGTTGATCTTCTCACTATTTTTCAGCACATCAACATGGTTCTCCCAACCTGCACCCAGAGAATCCAAAAACTTTTGCACTAGAACAGTTCTATGCTTCAACTGATCTAGTCTACGCAAATCATTAACAAGAGTATTGAACCTGTTAAAGGTTTGAGTCAAGGTTTCACCTTTCTTTGCAAAAAAGTGTTCATACCTTCTGTTTAGGTCATTTATTTGAGTAGCCTTGACTTCTTCAGTGCCTTCAAAAGATACAGTCAGTGTATCCATCATCTCTTTTGCTGAGATGCAATTCTGAACCAGCCCAAAGATATTGTATGGCAAAGTGTAGCTGATTACAGCCCGAGCACGAACATCCAGACCATTTTTTCTTTTGTCATCTGCCGTCCAGTTTTCTCTAGGCGTTTTCTTCATAGCACCATCAGGAACGTTGTTTTTCAGAGGCTGATACATCGGAACGTATGGACCCTTTTCGACGATGTCCAACATGTCTTCATCTACCGACTCTAAAGCATATAGAGCCTTTATTTTCCACATAGCAAAATTTGTTTCATCAAAAGGAGGAATTTTAGCGGAAGGATGATTTGATGAGTTTGACGAAGAAGAAGATGAAGCCATTTGTTTGATAAAAGAAACCTGCTCTAATACCAATTGAAAAGACCTAAGATCAATCAATTTATCAATCAATGACAGTAAATAAGAACAATAAGGTTTCACAAAGAAAAACTTTCACTAAGAAAGATAATCTCACAAAGAGATTATCGTATGCACAAAGCGGCTATTAGGGTTTGTGAAAGGCGTGACTTTCACAAACCGATACAAAAGAATATATACATCAATTCTAGACAATCCCTACAAATCAGGGATATACAACTCACTAGACTATGATATCTAAGGAAACAAGATAAATACAAGATCTATTGCGACGTACTGAATAAAGCTATATATATATATATATATATATATATATATATATATATATATATATATATATATATATATATATATATATGCTGAGCTAATATGATGCTGATGTTGATGCTGAAAGACTTCAAACATCATCATATTTCAAGGTTTGACCTTACAGAACCTAGTCGTGATTGGCTTAGAATTGGTGGTTCCGCCTTATTTCCTGTTCCTCGTTTGGTTGTGGGCCTAGGGCAGACCCAATACATTCGACGTTTTATCTAACTTTAATTTTATATAACTTATATACACAAGGAAATTATAGAAGGAATCTATAGGGAATTCTAGGCTGCACTATTTCATAACATAAAAACTTACATTTCACATTTTGAAGAAAAGTACCGGGTTTTCATATGAATGGCGTACATTCCAAAGTACCGGGTTCACATAGAATAGTTATTTTGGTATTAAAACTATATTTCATCTAGAATTGTTAGACTTCAACCATAATCGCTGAGCGTATATGCCTGAGTCATATAAGAATTTAGTCTTGATTGGCTTAGAATTGGTGGGGCCCGCCTCATCTCCTGTTCCTCGTTGGGTTGTGGACCTAGGGCAGACCCACTTTATTCAACGTTTTATCTAACTTAAATTTTATATAACTTATATACGCTGGACGATTATAAGGGAAATCTACGGGTCATTCTAGGGTTCATTAACGCATCATATAAAAATAGTCTGTTCATACTTAACTAAGAAAATATTGGATTTTCAGGAAATCAAACTCTATCGATTTTATAAGGAAAATGGTTTCTACTTCAAACAAAACTCTTATGAACTCACCAACTTAATTGTTGACACTTTTTCAAAACTACTTGTATTCTCAGGAAATCAGTGAAACAGGAAAACTTCAGCGCTTTGAGGATGGGACGTTAAACCGTCAACAATTTATTTTTTTCATCATAATGTAATTGATTTTTGAACATGTAAACATATACTTTGGTGTAACTTTTTTAATTATATTTATGATGGTTGTATTTACTTTGAGCACTATTATACACGTTGTTGTGATACTGTACATGAAGTCCTCCACCCCGGACGTTTCCGCCATCCTTGGTTTGGGGGTGTGACAACGTCCTTTCCTCTTACTGTTCTTTCCCTTTTTGTTTTCATTTTCCTTCTTAACTTCAGCCTCCACTGGCTTCTCACCCTTCTTGTTGTTGTGGTCATACAGCTTCTTGGCCAATCTCTTGGCACTTTTGAAAGTTTCGGGATTTGCAGCTATCACGTTTCCTTGGATCGGGGAGGTTAGTCCCTAGATGAATCTCTTGATCTTCTTTCCTTCTGAGGTGATCATGCCAGGGCATAGCAGAGACAGTTCGCTAAACCTTGATATGTATGCATCTATATCTGCATTTCGGACGGTGAGATTTCACAACTCTTGTTCCATTTTCTGAATTTCGCCACGAGGGCAGTATTCGGCCATCAGCATTTCTTTCATCTCTGCCCATGGCATTGAATTGGCTACGGGGAGTGTCATGACTTCCACGTGTCCATTCCACCAATTGAGCGCTTGGTCAACAAGAGTGCATGTGGCAAATTTTACCTTCATCTCCTTAGGGCATTCACATATTTTGAACACCGATTCCACCTTCTCGATCCATCGTTTCAGGGTAATCATTCCTCCAGTTCCGTTAAAGGTTCGTGGTTTGGCGTTGGTGAGGTCCTTGTAGGAGCATGTCTTGGTAGGTCCTTGATTCATCCCGTTGTTCAAACTTTCAGCCCCTGGTACGTTGACTCCTCCATTGTTCCCTTGGTGAATTTGTGCCATAGCCGCGGTGACTGCAGCTGATACCGCTGCCTGAAAAGCAATAGAGTTGAACTCGGGCGGGTTTGGCTCAGGGTTTCCGCGGATTGGTCATCGAGGCATCTTTCTGCCATGGAACGGATAGATGTTGAGTGTCTGTGCTCTTTGTGAGAGTGTGATCCTATAAGCTAGGTGTGGGGCACGAACTTAACTAATTTCACAAATTAGCACAAAATCATGGATATGCAACACATAGCAGATTATAACATCATGGTAAAACATATAAAATTTTTCAATAATATTATCCGCATTTTGATACATGAGAATTGTGCTTGAAAGAGCATACATAAGTGGTACAAGTTCGATAGCATAACGGCTCTATGAGTAGTGTAGTCACTTAAACATAGAGTCGGGGTACATAGCATAGATCCTAATGACATAGTAAGATAAGTCTATCCCTAACACTCTATGGAGCGCCCTATAACAGTGGCGAGATCATATGCCGAAATGTTGAGCCAACAACTGAGCCATCTCAGTCATGTCTCCAATGACCTCATCCCTCTCATGCTCAGCTCGCACTGCACGTGCTTCCATGGCAAATAGCTGTTGTCGCACGACGGTGATCTCAGCTTCGGGGGAGCGATTCTCCCTTGCGGGATTCACTGGTGGGGCGGGGTCGTCCTGCTGCGCCTCGCTGACAAATGATGTGGCGTGATCTTTGCCTGAGTCTTGTTCTTCCTCCATGTCATCATCGGCCTCCTCGAATTCGTAGTCAGTGTCCGTGTACTCGTCAGGCCCAACGTCGTGTGCTCCCCCTTGATTTCATTCAGTTTCATCTTAAAGCATCCCGTGAGCCACCAAGATTTGATGAAACTGAATGCCCTGCTGCTCCCCTTCCATGGAGACTGAGAGGAGGTATACGAATAAACTATCATTACTCCTATGACTCTACAACTATTGCATAGATTGAGTTGAGGTTCTTTTCTTGGGGATAAAGGGGTATGTTTTTAGGTTCCCTAGTCATCACGATTTCCTCAGGACATGTGATGGTTGTACCTCGGAGGAAATGTAGTTCATCAGGTTAGATCCACTCTCGGTACGACTATGAACAGCCCTGACCTAACCAAGATGCTAGCATTATCTTGTTTGGTTAGATAGTATGTTCTGTTTCCTAATTCACACAAGCAAAGATGTTTTATTGTTATGTTTTACTTGTTTTGTTCACAGTTGTGTTAGTCCCTGTTTTGGTTTATAGTTACATATCAATGTGTGGTTAGACATGCTAGTTCACTATAAATAGAGCTCTGATACCATCCTATCACACCCCCGAACCAGACGGTGGAAACGTCTGAGGGCTCTTGTGACTTAAATTGAATACCATCACAATGAATATACATGAAGCATAACATAAATCATCACCATGCAATAAAATAATACAACCGATATTGTTTACATCCAGTGCATACTTTTAGTCATTACAACTTCATAACAAACATTGTCTGGTGGATATCACAGCAAACACCCTAACATTACTTGGTACTTATTCTTCGGTTTACCTGCCACCTGAGAATACAAGTCATTTTTGAAAAACGTCAACATATGAAATGTTGGTGAGTTCATAAGCAATGTTGTGGTAAAATGATTTAAAGTAGTTTGTAAAAACCCAGAAAATCCGAAATTTTCTGAAAAGATTATTGTAAAAGAAAAACGTGTGAAGATCCGTTAATATATGCTTGTTGATTTTTCAAAAGCAAGTATAATTGTTGAACTTTTGTATAGATCGCGTAAGTGAAAATGTTGAACTTCGCAGAAAAACCCGATGTTTTCCCAATACATAAAATACAATGATTTCTCTATTGTTATACCGTTACGTCGAATGATTTTGATTACTCGGCTGACATTGGATTAATTAGGGTTTGTGAGTTGTTATAATCACGCATTAAAGAAAATGACAAGTTTATAACTACAGATTATGAACGATCCTTAAAGGCGTCGGCCGTTACTACACACTTAATCCACCCACCATGATTACTCTTGTTTAACGCCCTGAATCTGTTTACTTTGATTTCTTATAAGCCCAACAACCGAGGAGAAAGGGGAGTACGAAGTCCGTTATTTCCGTGAGTTATTCAAGGCTATCGGGAATGCGAATGACACGTTGGCCCAACTCGCATTTTACTTCTCGACCTTACTAGCAATACTAATGGGCCAATAGGGCCCGATAGCACGTTAGAGCCAGCGAAAGTCCTTTTACATGAAATCGGGTCATAGGAGGCCCAATTACACATAAGCATATTCCCTTTGGGCCCAAAGATCATGTTAATGGGCTAGCAAGGCCCAACAAGCATGATTTGAAACTTTCAAGCCCAAAGTTTGTAAGTTAGCTCATCATAGTTATCGCGTTTTTAACAAATGGCTTTGGTTTAACGGTTTTGTTTTGTTATTGATTCGAGACCGAATCAATTCGTTTATAACGATAATTGTTATTCAGAGTGTATTTGTTTTCCATTTCGTCGGTAGTCGTGGATCGTGTATTTTGAATTGATTTGTTTGAAAATAAAGTTTAACTCTTTTCATTTCCTTCTTTTATGAAAATAACACTTTTGGTCCTTTTACACAAAAGAATTTCATTTTTAGTCCGTAAAACTCTTTTCTTGACACTTTTGCATTATAATTGTTGAAAACTCGATTTTAACCCAAAATTTACGTTGTTGAAAGCTTCATCCCCTCCAAAATAATGTTTCTCGGTTAGGAACCCATTTTTCACAACTTTTACAGTTTTGGCCCAAAATCTAAAAAAGTTTACATTTTTGGTCCCTTTTGATAGTGAAAAGCATTTTTGACCCTTAAAAATATATTTTTATGCTAATTACCCTCTGTTTTACGGAAAGTTACATTTTTAGCCCCTCAACTTATCATTTTTCGCATTTTGAGGCTTAATGGGCCGAGAAACCCATATTTAGCCCATTAAGCTAAAAATTTTCATTTTAAGTCCCTAAAAATTCCTAATGTTTAGAAAAATGTTTATGGAAACTGTTTTAACCCTTTTAAACCTTCAGAAAACCGTGACTTGTTGATTTTTACCCCAAATTTATATTTTTGACAATTTAAGCCCCAAAATGAGTTCTATGTTAGAATATGTTCATCATGACCTTATAAGCTATTATTCTTGATTTGTTTAGTGTAAGGTAGCTTAGGTTATGTTTGTTTCCTTTCTCATGTCTTTGATCTCGTGTTTGCACCCCTTTCTTGGTAACATATACATCACAAATACATGAAATCACACATATACATGCATCAAATCATACATAGCATACATATACACATAGATCTACACATTTTCTTGTATTCTCCCCATAAAACTCATAAAAACCGAAAAGAAAGGGGGTATGAAGCTCACCTTGAGTGTGGTTTCGGTTTTTGAAGAAGATTTGGAGAAGTTTGGTGCTATTTTCGGCCCTAGCAAGTTCCTTGGATGGATCTTGAACTTAGTGGGTTCTAAGATGCAAGATCATGAATTTAAATGGATTAAGAGGTTATTTTTTATGAAAGAAGTAGCTAGATTATGCATCTAAGCAATATCATACCTTAGATGATGAGTTTTGTGGAGAATTTCCTTGAAAGCCTTCTAGATCTCGAAAGTATAGAGAGGAGTGGAGAGAGTTTTCTTGAGAGGATTTTTGAGTGAAGTGTGGGTGTGTGTGTTTGGGTTCGGCCGAGAGCAAAAGAGAAGGGAGAAGAGAGAGTGAGATTGTATGGAAATATGGGAAGTGCATGGATGTTTGAAGTGTAATGCTTAGTTATCCCACAAACAAAAATGATGTGGCATGCAAAAGTCAACCCATCTTTTGTTTTTGGGCGTGGGCCGTTAGTAGAGAAGGAAAGAGGAAGAATTTGGGCACTTAAATGTTTAAGCCCAAATTATAGATAATGCTTGGTCCAATAAATAAAGAAATGATTTTTATGGCCTATTAGGGCTAATTAGGTTAGTTCTAGTTATATTTTTCCTCTATATGAAGATGATCTTCCACATGTTGATCAAGGTGAAAGAATGCTACCTTCTTGGAGAAATGGAGGAACTCGAGATCAAGCCCTGTTGGCATGTAAACATCAAGATGGAAAGTCTGTGTGTGCACATGTTCTGAAAATGAAATTGTATATTGATAGATTGGGGATGTTGAGTGTCGCTTTCCCAAGGGGGCTAGCCATTGAGTTGGTTCTATTTTTACTTCCTGAGTTATATAGTCAATTCATTAAAGTCTACTATATGAGGGATTACGACGTGACCCTAATTGATCTAACACATATGGTGATTGTTGCTGAAGCAAAAATGCTTAAGAGCACAAGTGAAGCAAAAGTGTTAGAAGGATATGTCTCCTAAATTTCCATGGACATTGATAATGGAAATAATGGTAGTCCAAAAAAGGTTTCTCTTCCCAATGGAAAGGGATTGGCCATGGTTAAAACTGTTTGACCATATGGTTAAGAAAAAGGCAAGTTCTGAGATAGTTCCATGTGCTAATCCTAAAAGGTCCACATGTTTCTATTGCCAATTGGAAGGGCATTAGTTGTGAAGCTACCCTGACTACGCGTAAGACCCTAGAGATGGTAAAGTCAACTCATATGACTCTACTTTAGGTACATCCATTATCTAACTCCATTCCTTTTAATAAGTTCCTATTCATAGAATCTTAATGCTTGTTGTGTTGATCACATTTTGATGTTTTGTAGGATCTAAGAGAAAGAATGAAGCTTAAGAAGATTGAGCTGAATCTGATCGCGAGAGATGGATTTCACTCGTATGATTCGATGATCAGATTTTGGAAGCTACTGCTTAGGGATTATGATAATTTAATAGATTGTTTAGGAAATGTCTAGAAGCATTTTTTTCATAGTTTTTTCATTGGAAGGACAATTTTTTTCCACTTATTATCAATAAAAGCGAATTTTTGATTTATCTGGTTTACTTTATATTTCCTTACAATGGCATTTATGAAATTGTTGGTTACATTTCTATTATCAACAATATTAATTGAGGATTTGATTCTTGTTATATCACTTTTGGTATTGTCATAATTAACCAAGTTAAAAGGAGCTCTCATCGCCAATTTCCAATTGGATAGAAAGTCGGAATCATGTAATTTGAATTGCGTGATGTACGAGAATCTTGATCGTTGGAAGATTATGATTAATTCATTGATCACATGTTTATGTAAGTCAAAGTGAATGACTATTGGATCTTGTACATGGTGATATGGACTCTTTAAGATCCACCGGAAAAGCATGATAACTCTATTCTTCATGATTCGCTGATGTTTCAGTAAATTTAGTTATGTTTATAAGATTAAGCATATTTCTAACACTTTGAAAAGTTCTCAAAGAGTAGTAGAATGAATAAGAAGAATCTATTAGGCAGAAAGATAAAAGTTTCTCCAATTTGAAAGGAAAGGAGAGTACTTTAGTATCATATTTTGTGATCATCTTAATGGTTGTGGAACTAAAGCACAATTGATCATCAAAGAACATATTAGTGAAATTGTTTAATTAAGTAGAGGGATAGGATATTGTTGAAATGGTTCAATCAAGGGATGAGTCACACTTCATATTCCAATTATATTTTAGAGTCATACTCTAGTAACTACAAATCGTATCTGAAGCTTATTTTGTACTAATTAGGTTTATAACACCTCATGAAATGTGGAGTAATAATGTTTTCTTACTTTAGCGCATTGGAATTGGAAGTTGTGATGTTTTGGTTAAAACAAAGGATGAACTAAGGCCAATTCCATAAAGTGTTTCTTGTCGAGAATCCACACTAGCTTTTAAATATTTGTTTTTGCTCATCAAGGAATCTTCCATGAGAGAGAAACTTATATGTCAACAAGTTAGTTGGAGTCTTATTGATTTTGAAGAGTTTTAGGAGTCAATCAAGAATAAACCTTTTAGTTATCATTAGCACACGACTTGAGTTTGATAATATATCATGTTAAGTTAACACATTCTTGTTTTTGTGCATCTTCCAGTTGATTTGGCATTTCTTATGAGTTCTATGGTTCTCATTTTGGAAAAGGTAGAGCATGTTGGTCAGTGATATTACATTGGTCAATGGAAGTGAGCTGCTTAAACAATATGGAAGCGCCGGTAGGTCCTTGTGCTACTAGAAGGTAAGAAATTAAGAACAAGTAAAGTTCAGTCCATGAAAGCTAAATTATAATTTGAATTTGTCATAAACCTTATCTTATGATTGTAGGTTGGAAATGATAGATTCACATAGATAGGATCGTATGCACCTTAAAATCTAGGTGGCAAAAGGTTTCGCTCTAAATCATGAAAATGATTATCAGGAGACACTTTTGCTAGTAGATTTTAGAGATTTGATAAAATATCATTATGGTTAGTATTTGTGATAATTTGATTCTCAAATTCGCAATATGGTTACAACATCCCTTTTCATAGTTCAAATTGTGAGAAATGGAAAGGAATTATTTGAACGTTCAGGACTTATAGCTGTACGTTCTGAAAGGGTTTAAACACACATATGCTATGTAATGAAGGTGTATAAGCTTGAGAAGTCTAGATGAAGACTTATCGAAGCATCACGTATCAGAAATCTACACTTTAGTAGGAGTTCAAAAAGTATTGATTTCTAGAAGTCTAGTTGATTTTTGGGTACATGTCAAAATTAGTGGGAGCATGATTGTTATGCTAAATGTTGCAAGTTGGCAATGCTATTTGAAACAAAGGTTACAAATTTGGAAATTGGTTCGCTATAGAAAAGTTTAAGGGAGAGGGCACTCATACTTATTTTCAAATCTAAAAGTTTACATTAATGGTTTTAATAGAACTTAGCCATGAATATATATGAATATCATGTTGAAATGATTCAAGATAGGAAATTCAATATAAGGAAATATTATAAGGGAGAGACTGATCGGACTTCAGGGGTTTATGTAAGACATTTTGAATCAAGTTCCATATGCTTCGGATATAGGATTGATGACATATGCTATAACATTCACATGCTCTGATTTTTCCAAATTCCTAGAGCACTAAAAGGGAAAAAGTATAGAACCGGATATGACTAAAGTTGTTAAACAACTGTCACGAACACTCTGAGGTTTACCAAAATATTGGTTTCTTATGGACAATTGGAAATATAGTATTGGTTAGAAGGACCATAGCGACATGTTTTAGATTGGGAGGATTCTTGATCAAAATGGATGGTCATATGGGAATATGGAAATGTTTCCCTAATGGGAGTTGATGATTAGAATCAACATGTGAGTTAGGAACTTTAATGCAAGGAAGATGTTCAAGGAGTGTTTCTTGAATTTTAGACTTCGTTACCATGGAATTGTTTTAAGTAACAAAGCTTCAATTAAACATCTTGTAATATCGTTGGCAAAGTCTATGTGACTTTGAAGCCTCAACATCACAAAATGATCATATCATGTAAGGTTGAAGTCTAACACATTTAGTAGTAACAAAAATTTGAAATTGTAAAATGAGCATCATTAGAATAGTATTTGATCAATCTATTCACAATGGAAGGACAATAGAGAGATATAGTGTGCATGTTTATAGCCTGGCATAACTGATGTTTAATTCAAGTGGTTAGTTGATTACTCGAAACATTATACAACTAATAAAGTCTAATTAATATAGTGATTAAATAATAAAAGTTTTATTTATATTCAATAGTTTTGAGACCATGGTTAGTTAGGTTCTTATTGTGTTTTACTTCGCATGTTTTACTTCCCGAATAATTGGATTATTCGAACATCCACAGTCGATCGTACTTTTAGAAGTATGTAGCAAATTAAGACTGTCATGAATAGAATTGTATATTGCCTATGGAGATTAGATATAACAATAGTTTTGCTACAATGTTCACGAGTACATGGAAAATGGGGATTTTTGGGTATTGGATAAACCTACACTCGGAGAATTACTTCATGGATTTTATCATGAGTAATTTTGAGATGATAATATCTAATATTCTTGAAGTGGAGATATACGAGTTGTTGTTTACAAGTCAATTGTGCATTGATAATACGTAAACGTATCAGTAACATGATGTTACAAAACATATTGTTGTGCGTGATTTGATGAGTGAATAGTATAAGAATATTAATCGAAGTTTATATGTTCCTTTTGACCTAAGGGGAAATGTGATATATGTGGGCCCCTTGATGATTTGATGATGACATCTAAAGTGCTTGGCCAAGCCTAGACTGAAATGATATGTTCAATTGGTAGTTATAATCAGTCGTCATAAATTAGAAATCGGGAAACAAAACTAGGACAATAAGATTGATTATAGTCCATGTCTCAAGTCCGCACAACATCTTGTAGAATGGAGGAATAGTTGATCACTTATCTTAGGACATGTAACTGACTGGGTCAGAGTTCAATAGCGGCTTTGAAAGCTACAATTTGCTAATCAGTTTTTGAAGTTATACGAGCAACTATAGTTATTAGACTTATCCATGTGGGAGACTGTTGGATTAGGAGTCTAAGCCCATAACTATAATTGGTATATACTTGACTTGATAGTAGCATGGTCCTTTTGGGTTGCCCTCATAACTAGTAACTAGAAAGGATGACTTTCGGAGAGAAAGAGGTTGAATTATTATTTGATTAATAAGTTGAAATAAATGATTTATTAATGTGTTATGAAAGTAATATATTAATTAGAAGTAATATTATTTAATTAATAGTTAATCAAAAATTAGTCTGAATTACTTTCGGGATTAATTGAATTAATTAAAAGTATAGGGGTTGTTTGACAATTTATTGATAGTTGAGGAAAGTGGCTCTAGAACCTCCATAGAAAGGGTTGGAAGAAAACTTCTAGGAAGACCCTAGAATTTTCGTCTAAGGGCATTTGGATGGGAATTCATGGGCTGCTTGGTCCTTAAACTAAGGAATTAGGGTTTCCTCCTAAAACCCTAGCTTTAGCTCTAAGCTACCTCGCCTATATAAGGAGCCTTAGCCCTTCACAATTTTGGCCACATGAAACCCTAAGGGAATAGCCGAAATTCCTAACACTTCTCTCCTCTCTCATCCTCTTGCTTAGTTTGGGTGTGAACCATTAGAGGTGTGACATTTATGACGCTTTCTCTCAAAGTTCAAGAAGACTAGGGTTTCATTGTTATTGCTATTTAACAATTAAAGTATGTTTTTCTTAACCCTATTAGTGATTTAGAAATTATACTACTATTATTAGGTTTTCTCAATTGATGTTCAAATGTTGTATGTTCCATTAGAGAAAACATAGATTGGGAAATTAGGGTTGCATGCACACATCAGTTTTTGTTTGTTATGCTCAAAGCCCATCAGTTCCTTCTTACAAGGTCCCTATATATGGGGGTGATTATAGATATAAAGGTAAGGTTGTTGTTCAGGATGAAGTTAATGTTGATGTTGATGAATCTCCGAATGATGAGGGAAAATTAATGATGTTTGTTGATGATGTTAATATAGTTCCACATGGAGAGCAAGTGGAACATTTTCAAAGTTACACTGAATTTGATGGGATGATCATGAAGATGAAGAAGAGGAAATTGATCCCTTAATACAACCCTGAAAACCACAACATGAAAAGTATCCTTATTATTTTTCCGATTTTGAAGAAACACGACCCACCTATTGGTGTATGCCTGATACTTTACCACTGCCCAAATTAGCTCAAAAAATCATAAAGGGGCCACACCACATAACTATAATTCCCATATTAAGTTATTCTAACAATTCAAAAACAAATAAGAAGTTAAACTTAATTTAGGATTGAAAATTGTTAGTGAAGGTTTCCAATATAAAGCGAAAAAAATCTGTAAAAGACAGGCTTGAAGCTATTTACTATATGGATAATTGTGACTGGCAGATTAGGGAAACAAAACACAATACTACTGATTCATTTTAGGTGGTTAAACTATTGCAGAAACACACTTGCTTAAACATACATCTACTTCCCCATCAATGATAAGCTAATAAAAAGGTATCGGGTCACTTCTTGAAGGGTATATTAGTTGATAGTACCGGTAATATGTTGCGGGAGAAACAAATTCAACGAATTTTAAATGACCGTCTTTGTGTACATGATTCATACTGGAAATCATGGAATGCTAAAATGTATGCTCTAAATTTATTGAGAGGGACCCCTGAAAAAAGTTTTCTTAGACTACCTATATATTGTAACAACTTGGAGAAGAAGAATCAAAGGATGGTTACACGTATAAATATGAGTGATGACAACAACTTTGAATATATTTTCATGGTTATAGGTTGCAGGGTAATATATATTATATACTTACTTCTTTATATTTAATGTCCATACACATGTGTTTTCTTTAATTGGATTTAAGTACTTTTTAGGTTCGAGCGTTTCAAAGATGTTTGTGTCCTATTATAATCATTGATGGCACACACCTTAAAGGGAAATACTTGGGCACCATGATCCAAGCAGTAGGCATGGATGGTAATAACCAAATCCTTCCTATTGCATTTGGTGTTGGGAAAACTGAAAGTGGAGAGTCATGGATTTGGTTTTTATCAACTCTCAAAGAATATATTGGGGACATGCCATCTTTGGCTAATATATCAGATAGAGCCAATTAACTTGAAATGGCCATTCAATCCATGTTCCCGAATGCATATCACGAACACTGTTGTCGCCATTTGTTGATGAATATGAGAACAAAGATCGGCAAGAAAGAGAGAACATAGATTTTTTTGGGAGGCTGCAAATGTAACAACCCGAAATTCCGTATCACTTCTTGTAACCCAATTTGTAAACCAATTAGATCTACCAAACGTCGTTTTCAAATCCGATTCCAATTTCGTCGTTTAATTAGGTCATTTATTTGTATTGATCTAAAATGACTTAATGGGTGTCTTAATGCAATTAGAAATCATTTCAGCACCCCATATTAATAATCGGAACATTTCTAGAATCGACCATATCGGATTACGGCAACTTGGTCGGGTGCGACCAAAAGCCCCGTCTAACGCCAGTATCGGGTAAAATTCTGCCGTGTCCAATTCTCGAACACTATTTAAAGTGTTCAAAGCTTCCATTTGAAGCTTTTGTCTCTCTCTCACTACTCTCTCTCTAACCTCTCTCCTCACCATAGATCAAGGTCCAAAATCAAAGATTTAAGGCTCCAAATCAAAGAGGTAACATTCCTAACTTGTTATTCAACCTCTTTAGCCTTCAAATCTATGTTTAAAATGTGAAATAGGACCTGGAACATGTGTTTACGGCCAAGGCATATGCTTGGGCCGTAAACACATAAATATGGTGTTTTTGAGCCATTAAACCCTTCCAAATCATTGTTGGGACTTAGATACGACCTTGAGGCTTGCAAACCGGGAATTGAAACACCTTAAAATTGGATTTTGAGTGGTAAACATGAGTTTACAGCCAAGACATATGCTTGGGCCATAAACCCCTCAAACATGGGGAGTAAACACCTTTAGACATTTTAGAATGCCTTGAAACTTAACCAATAGCCTTGTGGTAAATCCTAGAACCATCTAAAAATAGTTTGGGGGTCTTAAACATAACAAAACATGACATATAAGAGTTTACGGCCATAGCATATACTCATGGGCCGTAAACTCCTAAATTGATGTCATTTGATGCCTTGAAGTGATACCAAGCCTTGGAAAATTATCTAGAATCACATGTGATTGTTCCTTGTGCCATAAAACAAATATACATGAACATGGGAGAGTTTATGGCTGTAAACTCCAAGTTTCTTTCCTCGGTCACGTGGTAACTTTCCTCGGTCACGTGGTAAGCGAGGAGGGTATTCATGTAGATGCTTCCAAGATCAAAGCGATAGAGAATTGGTCGGTACCACAGACACGCACAGAAATCCGGCAATTCTTGGGTCTCGCTGGTTATTATCGGAGATTCATTCAGAACTTTTCCAAAATTGCCAAACCCTTAACCACTCTAACATAGAAAAGTGTAACCTTTTGTTGGAGTGATAAACAAGAAACCGCATTCCAGACGCTGAAGAAAGCCTTGTGCAGCGCGCCTGTTCTGTCCCTACCCGAAGGGACAGAGGTCTTCATTGTCTACTGTGATGCGTCTAACCAAGGCTTAGGCTGTGTGCTTATGGAAAGAGGAAAAGTAATTGCTTATGCCTCTAGACATCTGAAAGCACATGAGGTCAACTATACCACACACGACTTGGAACTAGCAGCCGTAGTCTTTGCATTGAATTTTTGGAGACATTACCTCTACGGAACCAAGTGTACGATCTTCACTGACCAGAAGAGCCTGCAACACATCTTTGACCAGAAAGACTTGAACATGAGACAACGGCGATGGGTAGAACTACTCAGTGATTATGAGTGTGAAATCCGTTACCATCCCGGCAAGGCCAATGTGGTAGCAGATGCCCTTAGCCGAAAAGAAAGTTCAGGCCGCAAAGTGAAGAACCAGACGATGACTATCTATTCCAACTTACCCATGCAAATCTGAGAAGCCCAGTTAGAAGCCCTCAAACCCGAGAACATGTTGATCGAAGCCTTGAGAGGAATGGAAAAGAAACTTGAGATCAGAGGTGACGGAGTCTACTGTTTCATGGATCGGATCTGGATTCCAAAGTCCGGAGGATTCAGGGAGATCGTTATGGAAGAAGCGCACAAAACCAGATACTCTGTTCACCCGGGCTCTGACAAAATGTACTTGGATCTCAAGAAACAATACTGGTGGCCAAACATGAAATCTGAGATAGCTACGTTCGTGGGCAAGTGCCTGACTTGCGCCAAAGTTAAAGTTGAGCACCAGCAACCCTCGGGTGTGCTCCAGCAGCCCGAAATACCCGAATGGAAATGGGAGATGATCACCATGGATTTCATCACCAAACTACCCAAGTGTTCGAGTGGGTACGATACCATTTGGGTAATTGTCGATCGTTTGACAAAGTCCGCTCACTTCATTCCGATCAAAGAATCATACAAGATGGAAAGACTCGCGCGAATATACATCCAAGAGGTAGTCCGACAGCACGGTGTACCTGCGTCCATTATCTCTGATCGAGATAGCAGGTTTACCTCCAGATTCTGGCAGTCTCTTCAGAAAGCTCTTGGAACCAAACTAGACATGAGCACGGCGTATCATCCTCAGACCGATGGACAAAGTGAGAGAACAATCCAAACCCTAGAGGACATGCTTAAAGCATGTTTCATTGACTTTGGAAAGTCGTGGGACACACATCTACCTTTGATCGAGTTCTCGTACAACAACAGTTACCACACCAGCATTAGGGCTGCCCCGTTTGAAGCCCTATACGGTCGCAAGTGCAGATCCCCTATGTGTTGGGCCGAAGTGGGGGATACACAGTTAGCCAAGAGTCGAGTCCCCGACAGTGCTCTCACTGGTCCTGAAATTATCCGTGAAACCACCGAGAAGATTATCCAAATCCGAGAATGACTTAAAGCTTCACGTGATCGCCAAAAGAGTTACGCTGATAACTGTCGGAAACCACTGGAATTCCAGGTTGGAGATTGTGTCCTGTTGAAGGTCTCGCCTGGAAAGGCATTGTACGCTTTGGTAAGCGTGGGAAACTTAATCCAAGGTACATTGGACCCTTTGAGATCCTCGCCAGGGTCGGTCCGGTAGCTTATAAACTTCGTTTAGCTCACGAACTCAGTAACATACATCCCGTCTTCCATGTTTCAAATCTCAAGAGGTGCCTATCCGATGAAACCCTAGTGATTCCTTTAGACGAGATCGAGATCGATGAAAACCTCAACTTTGTGTAGGAACCGATCGAAATCGTGGATCGAGAAGTCAAACGTACGAAACAAAGTCGCATCCCGTTAGTGAAGATTTGCTGGAATGCCAAGCGGGGACCGGAGTTCACTTGGGAGCGAGAAGACTCAATGAAACAAAAGTATCCGCAACTCTTTCTAGATCCATGAATTGTATCTTGTCTTGTATTTTAATTTTGAATTTCGGGACGAAATTCCCTCTAACGGGGGGATAATGTAACAACCCGAAATTCCATATCACTTCTTGTAACCCAATTTGTAAACCAATTCGATCTACCAAACGTCATTTTCAAATCCGATTCCAATTTCGTCGTTTAATTAGGTCATTTATTTGTATTGATCTAAAATGACTTAATGGGCGTCTTAATGCAATTAGAAATCATTTCAGCACCCCATATTAGTGATCATAACATTTCTAGAATCGACCATATCGGATACGGCAACTTGGTCGGGTGCGACCAAAAGCCCCGTCTACGGCCAGTATCGGGTAAAATTCCGTCGTGTCCAATTCTCGAACACTATTTAAAGTGTTCAAAGCTTCCATTTGAAGCTTTTGGATCTCTCTCACTACTCTCTCTCTAACCTCTCTCCTTACCATAGATCAAGGTCCAAAATCAAAGATTTAAGGCTCCAAATCAAAGAGGTAACATTCCTAACTTGTTATTCAACCTCTTTAGCCTTCAAAGCTATGTTTAAAATGTGAAATAGGACCTGGAACATGTGTTTACGGCCAAGGCATATGCTTGGGCTGTAAACACATATATATGGGGTTTTTGAGCCATTAAACCCTTCCAAATCATTGTTGGGACTTAGATACGACCTTGAGGCTTGCAAACCGGGAATTGAAACACCTTAAAATTGGATTTTGAGTGGTAAACATGAGTTTACAGCCAAGACATATGCTTGGGCCATAAACCCCTCAAACATGGGGAGTAAACACCTTTAGACATTTTAGAATGCCTTGAAACTTAACCAATAGCCTTGTGGTAAATCCTAGAACCATCTAAAAATAGTTTGGGGGTCTTAAACATAACAAAACATGACATATAAGAGTTTACGGCCATAGCATATACTCATGGGCCGTAAACTCCTAAATTGATGTCATTTGATGCCTTGAAGTGATACCAAGCCTTGGAAAATTATCTAGAATCACATGTGATTGTTCCTTGTGCCATAAAATAAATATACATGAACATGGGAGAGTTTATGGCTGTAAACTCCAAGTTTACAGCCATGAACTCCCTCAAATATGGTATAAGTCCATTTAATCCATTCCAAGGCATTTGAGAAATCCATTCCAACAATCCCCATGTCCATTCAAGCCATTAACCACTCAAAACCACCCAAACATGAGTTCACGGCCGTGAACTCATGTGTGTATGGGTTTTATGGCAGTAAACTCCCTAAAATGTTTACTCTTGGGGAGTAAACTCAAATCCCAAGTCCCTCGTACCATTATACGTCTGTAGATGTCACCCGGGTCACTCCAAACACTCGTTTTGAGGTGTTTAACCCCATTGGAGTGTAATGTTCCATCTAATTAGTGATTGTAAATCTAATTAGACATATTTTGACATTATTTCATTTTACATAGGAACATCGCGAGTAATCAAGCCCCGAACCAACGTGTAGTGTCCGAAACCGTCGCATTTCCTCGCCTGGTGAGTTCATACCCCTACCCTTTTTCACTGTTTTTCACTGTTTTCAGGGGGAACACAAGCAAAGTACAAGGGATTTATTGTACTCAAAACTTGTTTTCGTTTGTGTGTTTCACATTTTATATGCTTTTAACACTGATAGACACAACTCATAACCGTTTGAACATGCAGATTACGTAAACGTATTATTTGTGAAATGGGTTTATAAACTGTTATGTTTTAAATATTTCACAAATGGTTTTCCACATTTTATCAGTTAAAAGCATGACATTAGAACATATGAACATAAAACTTGTACACTGTCTTGTCCTCGGTAACACTCCACAGAGATACGTGAGTGGAGGATCATCATATTATTACTAGTAAATTTGTTATTCCTGTATGATTGGAGACACGTCCTCGGCGAACACTCCACAGAGATACGCGAGTGGAGGACTACACCCGTAACCAGAATCTCTGGGATTAGAGAGCGTGACTTGAGTGTATAGATCTATACGGGGCTTACTACCCCACACCTGGCTGCTAGCTACAGCCGAACCAAAATGGTTCAAGGGTGACGAAAGTCATAAGGTGATGTGGACTTCTTATTGCCACAGTTAGTCTATCGTATGGTTATGGAACTCGCAATTAGGATAACAGAGATTTACTTAATAGTAATTATGATTAACTTAACACACTTCACAAGATAACCAGGTTTCGATATACATCTTTCACATTGGAAACCAACATTCAGGAAAGTATGGGACTTTCCTGGGGAAACACTGAACATAACCACGTTTTACAAAATACATCTTTTACATTGGAAACCAACATTCAGGAAAGTATGGGACTTTCCTGGGAAACCTTGTACATAACCAGGTCTAACAGAATACATCTTTCACATTGGAAACCAATATTCAGGAAAGCATGGGGCTTTCCTGGGAAACATTTACATAACAAGAAAAGTGTAACAAATCGGATAACCTTACATCTTTCACAATTGGTAATACATAATCAGGAAGGTATGGGACTTTCCTGGGAGTTCATTGGTACATAACCAGAACAGTATAACAAACCAGATAACCTAACTGTACATTTTCACATGGGTAAACGTGTTTTTCAGTGCACAACTTTTCTTTACATATTGTGAAACAATAACCAACCTTTTTAAGAAAATATGGGATTTTCTTGGTGTGTGTAACATTTTCAGAAACAAAAAGGAAACATAAACATTTTCACAAAACAAAAACCGCTTATGAACTCACCAGCGTTATGCTGATTTTCAAACCGCTTGTGTTCTCAGGTCATCGTTAGAACAGGTACCCGAAGATCACTTGTTCCAGGATGGAGTGCGTACAAGACCCGTTCGTTTTGTTTATGTCTATACTATGTATCACAATTGTATAACTTTACTTTTGAAACAATTGTAAAACTTTTCAATATGTATTGTAATGTTTGTTTCACTTTACTTACTATGTGCATTGGATTTGATACTCAACGTGGAGTCAACCCCGGAAATGTTTCCGCCTTTGATTTTCGGGGTGTGACAGCAAAGGAATACCGAGAGTTTGATTTCAAGGAAAGCTTGAGTTGGCTACGTCATGCACGAAACGATGATTTTAATACATGGCTAGACAGAATCGGTAATTAGAGATAGGCAAGATCATGTTTCCCCATGGTTCGGTAAAATATCATGACATCAAAAAGTGTCGAGTCCGTCAATGCATTATGAAGAGACACAAGGAAACCAGCGATAACATTGTTGATCGATTTTGTTCAAGCATCTATGCAACAATGGTGGTGCCAGCGACGTAATGCTGGAGGTAATTGTTTCCCTATATTGTAAAAGTTCAATCATAATTGTAGTCAAATTTACTATGCATGACAATGTATACGTAATTGTTTGTTATATCCGAAAGCAAAAAGATGTCACTAAGTATGTTAAGAAGGTCATTAATAGGAGGATCAAAAAATAATCTGGTTTTCAGGATACCGGATTAGTCAAAGTAGATATGAAGTGACTGATCAAATGAAGAATGGTATTATAAACTTCGAAAGTCATCATTGCATGTGTGGGAAATGGAAATTGTCGGGTATACCTTGTACTCATGAAATGGTGGTATGCAAGGAACTGAGATATCAACACTACAATGCACGGGTGTTATCGTACTTCACAATGGAAACATATCGTTCAACATATGTAGAGGTTGTGTTTCTTGTGCTAGTTCTAGCTGAATACAAAGAACCAGATGAAGTCATGGTTGTTTTCCCACCATTTATAGAATAACGACAAGCTGGACAACCTAAAAGTCATAATTGTATCCCATCCCAAGGTGAAATTCCAATTCAAAAAAATTGTAGCTGTTGCCAAAGGATCGGTCACACAAGCAGAAACGGTGACGCTTCATTTCCCATAGAGTCAACAAAAAGTGAATCTTCAAGTAAGACCAAGTCAAGTGGCATAAATAATGTTTAGTCTGAGAGTAGACATACTAGTCAAAAAGGTAGCCAACAATATGATACTGTTGATTTAAAAAACCCATAGTGATGTATGTACGATATCATAATATTGTTTTAATGATAAACTTGTTTTTGTTACATCTTCAAAATACAATTGTTTTAAAACATTAACAAAGAAAACCATAACTCAAACATTCACGTAATATGCACCATCTATCCACTAGACACTCTCAATCTACCACTTAGCTAGATGCTCATGCACAGTTGGCTACAACAACTCATTTGAGGGACGCTAAATAACAAAAACAATATACAAAGGTTAATCATAACTTATTTATGTCATAGAAACTTATAAATTACAACGTAGACGAAACTACATACATTAGTAACAACGGGAATACGTTCACAATCAAGTGCATGAAAACGCCTCATCCTAGGGTATGCAACTGCTTGTGGGATAACACCTGGTACAGGGGAACCAACAATACTACTCTTGGAGAATATCTCGAAGTTCGAAATCTACAAAATTAAGATGACAAACAACTTACCAAGTTAAGAAAGTTACAATACTTGTTGTTTAAAAACTCTTATTAAACTTAGTGTACATACCTTAAATGCATAGACAATTCCCTGCAGAGTATGTGTATGTCTACTGCCGATTTTTTCCCAATTTGGGTTCAAATGGTCCTTAATCTTATCAAACACACTACCCAATTGTTTGTCAGTGAAATCCCATATCAATCTCCCCCATGGGTATGTCACCGTGTCTTCATTGCTTAATTGATGAAGTGAGTTATTGAACACGTTCGTAAGGTCATCCTTACTCATTGAACATGAAACTGGTACAAACGGAAACACACGTTCTATTAATTAATGCAGCAAAACCAGAGCTGGGATGGAAATCAACCCTGAATCGTAGGCCAATGACAAAGCAGAATGCTTTCTAGTTAAAGAAAATCCGATAGGCACCAAGTGGAAATAGAAGCTCTTCTAGGTCAACTATATCAAAAGTAGTAGTTTCTTTGCACATTAGATAGTGACATAGTAAAGGGTCACATTTGACACCTGTTGGCATGTGCATGTAATCACCAAAACATGATTTCCTAAACATCGCCGAGCAAACTGGTAGGTTTTGTAAGCGCGCTATGATTTCCTGCCTAATTTTAGATCTTAAGGTTGTAGTAACAATCATTGTGTATCTTCTATCGTGCTACAATCAAAAGAATTATTAGTTAGGGATTTTTGTATGTATCTTTTGAAGTGGAATTAGGTTTTTTTATTGTGCTCTTGAATAAGGATTTTTGTATGTATGTTCTAAAATCTGAAAATCGGGTACGGTATTCCAGATCATGACTTCCGGACCCAGTTCATTGTATTCTGGACAATATTTTCGTATTCTAGACTTGATTTTCGGATTCCAGACATGTTCCGGACTAGCAAAAAATAAGGGGTTTAATTACGATGTATCATGTAGTATAGATGTATAAGTCTATGTAATCCAATGATTGCCTTAACAAGATTAAAGTTCACAGAAACCCTATAATCGCATAAACTAAATATTTTTTTAATGTATAATAAAAAATAAATGCATTTAATTAGAAACAATTTTGAAGCTTACAAATAAAAATTGTCTCTATTCACTGCTACTGGGGAGGCATTTTCAGTTGTAGAGGTGTTCAAAATGGGATATCGAAGTTTAGTCCGAAACAAGGGATGTCGAAGTGTAGTCCGAAACGGGTTAAATGGTATTTATAAGAGAACCAGATTACTGGGTTGGAATCACTACCTGTTTAACCGAATTTGAAATTGGATCCAAAGCAACCCATTCCAGGCTAAGTTATCATTTTGCAAAAAAAAAGGTTATTTTTTTAAAAAACAACCAAAAATTTGGTTACATTACTAAAATTCCCATTTTTTCCCCTCACACCGATGGTGCAAAATTGGTCTCTCAACTTAACTGCCATTATCTTTTTCCAATTAATTTAGTAACATGCCACTCATTTGAGGGTATATTTTTCATTTTACATGTTTTTCCCTAATTATTTAATATAAAAAGAAATATTCTCTCTCTGTCTTTCACACTCTCTGGCTCTCTCAGTCTCTGTTGGGATATTTAATGTGTTGTTTCAAATGTTTTGTACTTATATAGTCTTATTTATAACGGATTGGGCATGTCCATCCGAGTTTTTAAGTTGCTAGGGTTAGACTATTTAATGTGCATGCATGTATCGTTCTAGGGTTATTGATTGTATTTTCCCTACTTAGCTTTTACAGAAAAGTTCACGTTGAACTCTTCTAAAGCTATTTAATCTAAGCATTTGACACTATTTGATCTTTATTGTTCGTGTTTTTTTGTTCACATCATTTATAGAATCTATTGATCAAAGTTTTTATTGTTTCAACAATTGGTATAAGAGCAGGAGATTGTGTAACTCATACGCTTATCTTCTGTCGAGGTTTTTAAACTAGGGTTTATCTTTTCTCTTGGTTCTGTTATTGGTGTCTCAACTACTTCAATCAATTGCAGGCTTAGGATCTAGATCTCTTTTTTTTTTTACCATAGATCTCGATTCATCTTATTACACATCTGATTCTATATTCGCATCTGTGAACTCTTGAGAAGATGAATCTCAAAGATCCTTATACTCTATCTTTCAATCTCTCCAGTAGTATCGGATGTACTACAAGGATCCCAATCCTTTTTTCCACAAGATTATGAAGTCTACTACACTTCGAAGACTATGTTCCCGGCATTGAAGAACATGGCTCCTTAATATGGAGAGCCATAACACTGTAGACATTCTCTCACACGGCTACCAGGAAGGTCATAAAGACTCAAGTCGATTATAATACTCTTCTTGTTGACAATAAAGATACTCCTCAAGATGAAAAAGATAAGTTGTTAAGTAAAATCAAGGAGATGAGAATTATAAGGTTTGCTCTTCCTCCATACACATTTCATCTGGTGAGTGCAGGTGAGACAACAAAGGAGATCTAGGATAGGTTAAAGGAGCTCTATTCAAGCGACGCCGATTTGGAATACTTCATGCAAATGTTGCTTCTGTCTGAGTTTAGAGCCTTTTTTTAGAATTTTGATGAAAAACTCGATCAGAACATCAAATATTTTAATTATCTATTGAGTAGGATGCTTAAACATAATCTCAAACGTGAAAAGATATAGCAAAATGTTATGTTTATGAATGGACTAAGGCATGAATGGAAAGCGGTTGTGTCAATTGTGAAAGCTCATGAACAGTTCAAGAGTTACTCTATGGAAAAGCTTGTAGACATTCTTAGTTCCTATGAAGATGAGGTTACGAAGGATGGGAAGGTTGTCTCAAGTCTCAAATCATTGGCCTTCATTGGGAAAAGCAAAAGGGTAGTTGAAGAAAATTCTGAATCTAACTTTTTGGATAGTGAATTTAACAAAGAGGAATATGCTCTGATGGTTTGTAATCCCAAAAAGTTCATTAGAAAGAATTTTGGTCGATTTAAGAATAGGAACAGGCAGCGAAACTTCAGTTCAGAAAATTCAAGAGAAGAGAGTTTCAAGAACTCTCAAAAGGATGAGGAAAAGAAGGAAAAGAAGTTGTTGGTAGATTCTGGCTATGATTCCGATTATTTTCATGGCAAGAATCATTTCACCAATGAGTGTATGCTGAACAGGTTGGGTGAAAAGAAAGAAATAAAGGACAAAGATTACTGTCTTCAAATGATAGAGGAGCTTATGAAGAAGAGTGCTACGAACACGAAGCCTGCTTTGATTGTGCAGGAGGGTAGTGACGAAGATGGTCTACTAATTCAGAAGATAAGGAGGTTCGTAAACCCACACACGGTGGGTGTTTTGTTGCAAAGTATGAAGTGCAGGAGTACAAAGGTAGATGTCTAATGGTTCAGAAAGTAGTTTCATAACAGAGGGGCTATGCGACTGATGGCGGCCAGGCCTCTAAAAATTATTGTGCTAAGAAGCCTGTTTCTCAACAGGTGAAAGAATGCAAAAAGGTCATCAGTAAGTTACACTCTATACTCCAATCTCTTAATATTCCTATTACACGTTACGAATCTGAATTAGATGATTTAAATTACACTATCACAAATTTTAGCGATAGCTTAAAGAGAAAATGTCTAAGTAATTCAAACCTAATTGATCAAATCAGCAGGGTAACGAATAAAAGTGAAGAGAAAAGGATTTTGATAGAGAAGTTGGAATTAGAGCTTAATTGGTCAAAGGATGATGTCATTTATCTTAAGAGAGACAATTTAGCACTTAAAAAAAACGAATATTTTATGTTTAATTACGAAGCATTTATATTTCAATATTACTCAATTGCATCTTGATTGTGAAATAGGTAAAAAATATACATAAAATGGTTTTACCCTTTCTTGAATTGAAAGAGGATGAAATCGATGTAGAATGATATAAGTGTGAATCTATTGTTTCCTCCGATGATGTTTCTGATTTGTACAAAGTTGGGCTTGAAAAAATAGAAGCATACATTCAGTCTAAAGAACATAAGAATATGTTAAAAAATGGTGGATGATAAAGATAAAGAACAAATTAAATCTAATACTGTGCAAAAATTTGACTCGATATGCACGAAATTAAGTTCAAAAAATACTTTTGATACTGAAAATGTTTCTGAATTTGATGAAAGCGACATGAGTGAAATTTCTGTAAAGGATGAGATAGATTGTTCAGTGTTTGTACAAAATGAGGCTAAACTTAAGAAAAAGTTGATTTCTGATAATTGAATTGAATAAGCTCATGTTGTTGAAAATAAAGCTTCAGACATTTTAAAAGCAAAAGGCACAGTTTTTTTCGAAAGAAAAACTGTTCCGAATCAAGTTTTTATAAAAACTAGACTGAACAAAAACGACACTTCAAAACTAACATCCATAATAGATAATGATAATGGAGAAGGGTGCGGCGAATTCTTTTGTTCAGGTCCTATTGAAAATGCATATGAAACCAAAGGTCTTTCCGAAATGACCTCATGGAAAACAAAAGTGAGATATGTTGTAGAACCATTGAATTGTGTTAACCCTTGTTACGATAAAGCTGGTACGAGTGGCACTAAAAATGTCCCGAGTTAAATGTCTTATGAAAAAGCTAACATGCTAGTCAGAAAAGAGAAACCTAAAATTAACATTCATAAGTCAGTTGAGGAATTGATTCCTAAGAAACGACAACTGAATGCTAGATATAGTTAGAACTTGCAAGAAAGAAAACGCTTTTGGAAAAACAAGAATTCCAATAAAAATTCCATTAATTCAAAAAAATCTTCAGTTCAAAATATGAATTCCTCATCTATTCTGAAACCACAATCAAAATCCTTTTCGAAATCTCCTATATCAAATTCAAAGGTTTCAAAACCTACTGAAAAACCTAAATCTAATTCTCCTCCCAAAATACATTTTTCAAAATCTGTTAACATTGAGTCAAAGGGAAAAGTCAAATTACTTCGAAACCAGAGATAAGTCTTGAGGAATACAAAGCAACTTTAAAAAGAGAGGCTATGGATTTTGCGAAAGTGGTGGCTAAGCAACACAAAGAATCTAAACAAAGAAAGGCTCCGTTTTTTGAAATTAATCTTGGTGAATACTATTTTTCTTGTTGTTATGAAATCCTCACAACGACCCAAGAAGGTTTAGGTTCCTAAATCTCACTGAATTTTTTAGGTAATGCGTGACGAACTGTACGACTCTGAATGGTACAACGACAATGGTTGTTCACATCACATGACTAGAAGGAGAGAAGAAGTAACAAAATTTCAATCGTTGAAGGATGGTGGCAGAGTAAAGTTTAGAAACAACGCCACAGGGTAAATTAAAGGCTACAACATGATTACAAATGGCGAATTCTCCATTCAGAAGTATCTTATGTAGAAGGCCTGCAACATAACCTAATAAATGTTTCACAATTGGTTGTAGGTACTAGGCTGAAGGTGTCATGCGATGATGAGGGTTTAGAGATTATATAGAAGAAAACAAAAGCAATGCTTCTAAAATCCAAAAGACAGGAAGTTATGTATCCGTTGAACTTAAAATCAATCAAAGGGAAGCCTTCCATTTTCCTTTTTACGAAAGCATCTTCAGACGATAGTTAGCTATGGCATCGAAGGCTCTCGCATCTGAATTTTAAGGACATTAACAAACTTGTACTTGGCGATCTTATATGAGGACTCCCTCTTCTAAAGTTTGAGAAGGAACATCTATGTGTTGCATGTGAGCTAGGGAAGCAGAGTCAAAAGAGTCACTCAACTATTATAAACACCAAAATCATTGAGCCACTAGAGCTGTAACATATAGTTCTTTGTGGTCCATCTTCCATTGAAAGAATTGGTGGTAATATGTATATTCTGGTTATTTTTGATGATTTTTCAAGATTTACCTGGGTTTTCTCTCTAAGAAAGAAATCAGATGCCACTTCGAAGCTAAAGGATTTCATCAAGCAGATGGAGCTTCAATTGCGGAAGCCCGTTCGGAAAGTTCACAACAATAATGGTTATGAATTCAAAAACCAAGCGTTTTGAAGAATTCTTAACTGAAAAAGGAGTTTAACACTACTTTTCTGCTCCTTACACTCCTCAGCAGAACAGTGTCATTAAAATACGAAGCCGCTCTCTTTGCGAAGCTGCAAGGACTATGTTATCGTTTGCGAATCTTCCACTCTACTTTTGGGCTGATGCTATCGGAACTACTTTGTTCACTCAAAATCACTCTCTGATAAATAAAAGATTCTTAATCATACCTTATGAGATTCTGAATAAAAGAAAACCTAACGTTAAGTTCTTTCATGTCTTTGGTTCAAGATGTTTTATATTTAATTCCAAAGAGCAAAGGAACAAAATTGATGTGAAAGAAGATGAATGAATCTTTTTAGGGTACTCCATTCGAGTTTATGAGTTGTTAGGGTTAGACTATTTAATATGCATGCATGTATCATTCTAGGGTTATATTTTGTATTTTCCCTACTTAGCTTTTACAGAAAAGTTCATGTTGAACTCTTCTAAAGCTATTCAATCTAAGCATTCGCCACTATGTGATCTTCATTGGTCGTGTTATTTAGTTCACATCATTTATAAAATCTATCGATCAAAGTTTTTATTGTTTCAATAGCCTCTCTCTCTCTCTCTTTCTTTCTCTCTCTCTCTCTCTCTTTATCTTTCTCTCTTTATCTTTCTCTCTTTCTATTTCTCTTTCTTTCGCCCTCCCTCTCTCCCTATCTCTATCTCTCTCTCTCTTTAGAAAACCCTACTTTCTACCTCCATTTTTTGCCCACCATGCATGACAACCACCGGAAAATCACGTCCTACCATCGAAAACCACCTCATTCGGAACCATCTCACATCATCACCAATAATTTCTTGTTCACCGCCTCCATATATCGACCACCATCATCTCTGCCAAAAACCTATGTCTACCACCATATCCTTCACTGAAATCCTGAATACCACTATATCAAAGAGTATTATTCCCCTTTAACTTCATTTCTTTTGGAAAATCGTCTTTGACTTCTAGGATTTCATCTATTTTTCTTTCATCATCACTTTTGGGTTAGGTTTTGCGGTTTGGGTTTTGATTTCCAAATCTGGTTTTGATTTCAGTTTAGGTTCTGATTTCAGGATTTTACTTTGGTTAGGCTTTTGATTTTAGAATTTGATCTTGATATGGTTTTCACTTATGTGTTAACGTTTTATTTCTATGAAGATGAATGTGTTCTGATGAACATGTTTTTTAAATTCCCAACCATGTTTGTGCTTTGGTAATTCTAAAACAAAGTGTCACATATATGAACTGTAGGTTCTTTTGATCGGATACAAAAAAGTTACAATGAGTAACAAAGGATTATCACAAAGATGGTTTTCAGTTGGAAAAGTTCTCACCAAAGAACTGATGCAAAAAGCAGTTGGCACAAAGTCAACACAAAGACCTCATTATGGTTTTACCCTAATACTTCATTATATAATAATCTATTCTAGAGAATCCCTTAAATAAAAGGATTGATTCTAATCTATTCTAAATATGAAAACTGATCCTTATCACCAATTTATCAGATCAGTTATCAAAAATACAATATATTACTATAATTACATACAACAAAAATACAACTGTACAAATCGTTATACATTGACATTGGTACTTCAAGCGTTGTATCGATTATATCATTGGCATTAGCACTGGTAGTCAATGTTTGAGAGTATTTTGACTCATCAAATCATAAGACTTGACCTTACAATATCCCCTAACCGATGATGTAAAAACTAAATATTCGAAAACTTGCTTCTGGCTTCAGCTCCCCATGAGATGAGAAATCTCCCCCTGAGAAATCGAAGCAAAGTAGAAGCAACTATAATTCTCCCTCCTTTTGGCATCAGCAAAATCAATTATTATGATTTGTGAGGAGAAATCAGAGTGACTTACGTGGCAGCAGAAACAGTTAGCGTATCGTGAGATGCAGCAGAATGATAGGCTAGTTTTTTATGTCTCCTGATAGCATGTGATTTCGCTATAAATCATTGACATATTAATATGAAGTCTCTTCAACTTATTGTTTGTTAGGTTGAATCATAAACATCTTTTATTAGAAGAACATGGACAACAAGAGAGTGATTCATGTAATACACTTTGGTGTTTCAGGGTATCCGTCGCAATAGAGTGTCAAAGTTTTTATCAGTGTATATCAAATACAATGAATAATTAACTTCTTTCATAGAATATTTTTAGGTCGAGAGTGGTAGGTGCGTGTAATGCATCACGGTACATGATATACCCATCGACATAGATTTTGTCAAGTTCTCATCAGCGTCTGGTATCATACGCTGAATCATTAAACTTTCAAGAAGATACTATGGTAAGAGTGGGTTGGTATGTGTGATAAACTATGTTAGTCCAATCATTAACACAAAAGATCAAACTTTCATCAGCGTGTGGTATTTCATAGTTAGTCGTTAAGTTCTTTAAAGAAAATTTGTAGGAAAGAAATAGGATATCTCAATCACGCTTAGGTGAAATCAACATGAATCATTAATAGTTGGTGACTCGTTAACAAGAGATGGTTTATGTGTCATAGAGTATAATTGAAGAGTAGAAATAACTTTTACTCTTAATTCAAGAATCATGGTACAAGACAGAATAAGAAAACAGATAAGTGCAAACAAAATAGTCAAAGAAGAATAAGTCAAAAAGGAAATGTGTAGCTTTTTCAGGAGAATCATAAAGATCCAGATTTTATGGATCCTTTAAGGGTCATTAATGAATTTCCTTCATCTGGGATATTCACCCCTCAACATTTGTCTATAAAAGAAAACACAAACTAGATCAAGCATGAGAAAAAGATCACAACACAAGAAGAAAAGAGTGCCCTTATACATTGAAGTATTGCAGATGGACTCTAAACTTCATATTTACCAAGAATAGAAGAGGTTAGTAATGTAGTCTTTGTAACCAATGGGTTATAAGGTTCCAATATTTGTAACCTTCAAGTTACAAGAGTCACCATGACTATTCTCGAAGGTTTCATCCTTTGTGAATCATCATAGAAGCGATGAGAGCCATTTTCTTAACAATGTGTTCTTTGAAACTCTGATAGGAAGAGGTGAGGCAGTGGAAGTGTCTATGAAAATTAGTGATACCATGCTACATATCTTCACTTCATTCTGTAGCAACATAAATAGGTTGAAAGAAAGGGAAAAAGGAGTGTCCAAAAAAATAAGTTCAGGCAGAATTCTTCCTTATCTGCAGTTTAGCGTAATACGCTCCATGTCGCAAAACCTAACAATTAACTTCCAGATAAAAGATGTTGGTGCTGAGGAAAAGATAGACAACCAACTTCAATAGATTATCCTGCACCAATAGGAAGGGAAGGGAAGAATGAGCAAATATATTCTCTAAAAGATTAACAATAATGTTCAGTGTTAAAGAAGAATCAGATGATCTTGTGCCAAAGAAGTCAAGGGAGACGAAAACACATAATAGACATTAGATAAACATATATAATGTATACTCCTTTGGTAGGACAAGCTAGAAATATTAGATTTTTAAAGAAAAAAGTAGTTTTCGTATTTAAAACAACAAAATAAAATCATAACCAATATGTTCATTAGTTTTATAGAGTTATGTAAAAAACGACGTGTTTAACAAGTAGAATCAGCCAAAATTATGTAAACATTATTCTTCCTGAGAGCAGAAAGCACAACATAATTCCTTGAATCCATAATTTCTCCTTTATCCTCGTTGAAGAAGACCTTATAACCAACATCACACAACCAACTGATTGAGATGATAATATTTTAAAGTCCCACAACATAAAACACATTCTTTAGGTCCATGGATTTGTATTTGATTGCACAAAAACTTTTGCTGATCATTTACTATTGTCTCCAAAAGTAACTGTAGGGCCATTCTTTTTCGCATAATCATCCAGAAGAGACACGAATCATGTTATATGCCTTGAGTATCCACTGTCTATGTACCATATGTGCTCCTGACCATGCAGTGTTCAGTTAAACTATTAGCACACATTGATCCATTTTGCAATGGGCCTCTTAAGAGATAAGAATTGATAGAATTCATCTAGAAGACGATTTAAGGAGTTTTCCTTTTAGATCCATTTGTTATTTCGTGAAATATATTATCAACACATTTGATATTTTCTTTAAAAGTGCACTCATTGACTTTGTGAGAGGATCCTCCATATATATAATATTCTCTAATTCCAAAGTTTTTTTCTTTAGAATTAGAATTTTAAATTCTTTTAACACTTGGCTTACAAAGAATGGAATCCTATTCATTTAGTTTAGAAAACTTTTTTGTTCTTGTACTGGTTATGTTGTTGATGTTGAAATGAGATGAGTCATCAGTGTCAGAAGATATTGAGTGACAGTCAGTCTCAAAATCACTAACAGTGCATTGAGGAAATTCACTAAGAATTTCATTCATTTAGTGAATTTCACCATTAGAAATGGAAATTTTAGCAAAACCTCAGCCTTAGGCAACACATAATCATGACTAGGAGTTTTTTGAGAAGGATCAAGAGAAGAAAGGCCGAATTTACATTTGGTGTGAACATGTTAGATTAAATAAAGAGCTGATCGAAAGATTCTAAACAGAAAAGTAAATCAAAAAAGAATGCAATAATCAACCTGGTGCCAAATGATTAATAATAAGCGCCTTACAAGAGCTCCATGAAGAACTTTTACTGTAAAGACACAGTAAGGAATCACAAAAACAATTAACCCTAATATTACACATGCATGCAGTATTTAAAGCTAAACCCTAGCTACATCATAACGGATGGACAGACCCATTCCGTAAAAGGCTAACTACATACATAACAAAATTTGACACAATCTTTTAAATAACCCAGCAATCTCCCCGTTTGTGTCAAATAAGGAAGGTAGATTCTCCAGCTCTGTTGTCGCTTTTGAACTTTGAAAAGTTTCAACATTATTCCCAACAATGTTTTGCGAACCAAAATGTACCAGTCGATCATATCAGAAAACCATTTCTTATTTCCAGTACTATTCGCTTTCTTCTGAATAATAAATTCCAAAATGTACTCAAGGCTTAAAGTGGAGTATAGATGCTTGTCGAGCAGAAAGAAATAAACTCCGTGAAAGTTCGCATCAGTTCGTTCTCGTAGTTGAAATGCCACACACCAATCATCCTTTCGTATCCTTCCCAACATCATGTTATCAAGATCTTTCAGAGGCTCCTTGGGAAGCACTTTAGGTTTCTTATTAAGTCCAGTTGCAATCTCCACATCCATCTTCAGCAGTAGATGTAATAGAGAAATCCAATTGAATGGGTTGAGGCAGGGCAAATCAACAAGAGTAAATTCGAACATTGAACTTGCTACCCCATGAGTAACCTTGAAACGAGCGTTGATGAAGCTCTACGTTTCAATTGGTTCGAACACCTTGACAACAGTGATCTTATTTGAGATCAAGGTTTCATATTTAGGTTTCATGTGCTTTAAATAAATTGAGAATAGCACCTGATCAAGACCTTTATTAGTGAGCGGAACACTCGCAACCTTATCTAAACTCCAAAACTGAAAGGCCTTTGGTGTGATTAGCAGATTAAGTTGCGAATCTTGAGAGTTCTCCAATTCAAAAGACGCAACAGGCTCTAACTAATAAATGTTCGGATTATCAATGGCTTCATTCAAGATTCGTTCCAAAGTCCATAAAGGAAAAAGAGTTCTTTGAGTTTTCGATGTTTCCTCAGCTTCACGTGCTGCCCTCTCTCATTCTTCAGCCTCATTAGCTACTCGTAGGTTTTCATCTATTTCAGCGTCGCGAGCTTTACGCTTTAATTTGTCATTTTCATCTTCTTCTTCTTCCTCATCCTCATCATCATCATCATCATCAATCTTCTCTTTCCGTCTTGATGATGAAGCTACATTATCCTTCAGATCAGACTTGGGTTTTTGTTCGTGATCATTTTCAACTTCAATTCGTTTACCAGTGCCAGAGGTTCTCGTCGCTTCTCCCCGTGTTTTAGAATATAAAATTCCGAATCACCTTGAATTCTGTCTAGCATGGGGAAGATAGGCTTTAATTTCTCTGCAAGATGCTGACAAACAGAGACTTTGAGGAGAGAATCACGAGTCTCATTCAGACTACGCAAATCAGCATTCACATCAGCAACGCAACATTTATTAATACCTTTCTTGAATTTCAGTTCGGCAATCCGGGAATTTGCATGTGATAATTTCACTGAGAGAACCTTCACCTTCTCAATTTTAACAACGACCTCATCCATTATCTTGTTCTCAATAGCCAAATCATCCTAAAGTTTTTCAATTTTGGAGGAGATGGATGTTTGGAACGCAAAATTGTCAGTTTGGATCTCAGTGTGAACCTTCGTAAGAGCCACCTTTTTAGTTTGGAGAGTAGAAACAAGGTTGTTAATGGCTGTGTTCGCATAAGCTGTGTTGCGTTCTGATAAATTTTGGAAGTCCTCCATAAAGTTTTTAATATAAGAAAGTAGTTTATCGACTTTTTCGGTCGTTTCCTTACAAGTCTTTTCAGAATCATCAACTGTTGTGTTTATGAGGGTGAGATTTGCAGCATGCTCCTTAGTAAGTGTGTCAAGGAAGGCTTTGATAGAAGCCTAGGAGTATTCACTACTGGATGAGGCTTTGGTGGACTCAAGTAAAGAATCCAACATGGTATTTAGAGCCTTGAGCGACTAAATCGAGACTGTTCTAACCCATCTGGTAGAACATCTCCAGAATGGCAGAAGAGGAGATGGACTCGGGATCAATCAAATCCCTAGGTAATGAAAGCCCCAATAAGAGACTCAATCGAGACTTGGTGATGGATGTTTGTTGATTACCAAGCTCAAAAGTTATAGTGGCACTATTGTCTTCATAATGAGCAATCGAGAAAGCTTTGGACAGATGAACTAGAGGAACATGTTCTAACTTTGATAGAGCAGCAGCCAATGGTGTGTGTCTTAGGCATTCAATTAGTGGTTGGAGAAAGGAATCATACTTTAACGAATCGAGGTTCAAGATCAGATTTTGGTTAGCCTTGATGCCAATATGCGCCGATGTTGCAGTTTGATCGGTGCCAGATGGAGTTTCTGATGATGCGGCCATTGAAATCGATGGAGAAGACGATGAACAAAAGTGAGAGAAAATGGTTTTCTTGCACCTGATAATTTTCGAAATCTTTAGAAGTGGTAAAGGAATTTGATCGATGATTTGCCTTTTATACATCAGTGTTGGAGAGAGAAAGCTAGCTGGTGATGATTCTGTTTCCTAGAAAAAGTGCCTGAAAAAGCGTGTGTGACAGGATTGACGTCAGGCGGCGTAACTGAAAAGGCGTGATGTCAGGAAATTTGAAAACATGCGCCAAAATCTATTCTTATCCCTTAAAGACTGCCTTTTCTATTGTACCCATTCGTAATAACGCTCCATTTCCTGTTCTCCGAATCTGAAAGTAATCATTAGAACTACGAACCATACTTTTTGAAAATCACAAGGATCTTCGTGCAAGAGTGTGTCAAAGATAAAGAAATAAAGCAAGCTATCTAATGGATTCTAGTGATGTCAATAAAGACATGAAACAGTTGGATCCCGGCATCAATGTTTTCCTTCAGAGTCATGAGAGACTCGGAAGTGTCTATGTGGTATCCCGTTGAATTACGATCATCTATTTGTTTAGATACAACGAAAAGATTCTTTACATCAGGCTTTCAGGGTGGCTTCATCTTCAGCCAAACTCCGAAACTTAACATAAGTCCAAACGTCCGGAAGAAGTACTTCCTGACCAATGTAGCAATAAGAACAAGTATGCTTTGGAATATTCAAAGTAGCTGGATAATATAGAAATCTAAAGAAAAATAAAAACTGGATCTTATGAGAAGAAATGTCTTAGGTCTAGAATATTTCATTAAGATCTCATAAAAATAAAATAATGAGATTTCATGGTACAAACGATGAAGGTGGATTCACATCAATTCCATGGTGAAAAACACAAACATATCAATTGTTCTCTGTAAATTCATAAAGTAGTTTTTGATTTTGGATTTCACTCAATTCATGGTGATAACAAATTTAATATCATGAACCAAGAAGTTGTGTAACCATAAACCTCAGTGGTAATTTCTGAGAGTCTCAAGGGTTATGAATGTGAATGCAAATGTTATATGGATAAGTGTTAATGATGGTTCCCAAACGATTGGTATTATCCTGCTATATTGAGAATGACCAAGTAGTCAACTCTTAGCTCAATATGAGAAGAGTAAGGTAGCTCAATAACTTATGTGAATATTAGCCTGATTGGGAAGAAATGATTGGTATTATCGATTCATTAAGCCTTCAAACATAGAGTCTCATAGACTTTGTATAACATGCAACAACATGCTTCTAGGGACACTTAACTAGTGTAAAGATTTGGTGTTAAATACCCACCCCTATCATTCGTAATTAAGAGTATCATGATGTGTTCCTTCAATCCTGCTCAATTGTCTATTATTTTTTTGATATTTTAAAATTTTCATGAAATTAAATGAAATCTAAAATAAAGAAAATATTTTTGTAGTTTTTGATAATTTTTGAAAAAGAAATAAAAACATAAATAAAGAAAATATTTTTGAGTTTTGGAATTTCTGAAAAGGAATAAAAACACAAAATAATAAAATATTTTTGGGTTTTTGATTATCTGGAAAAGAAATAAAAACATAAAATAATAAAAACGAAAATACAAGTGTACAAAGACTCAAGAAAACAAAAAATACAAAGTATACAAGAAGTTCCGAACCTCCGAATAAACAGCGGACTCTGAATCGCTCCGAGCGTTCGGACCAATTTGCAGTGTGAACAGTTGACTCCGGACCACTCCGAGCATTCGGACCCACTCGCATTGAATTCATACCAACTATGAAGGTAGTTTCAGAACAGATTCAACTTCAATCATTCCTAAGCCTTGAAGTATTCTATTGAAGGTTTGCTCAGTTAAGGCCTCCGTAAAGATATCAGCCAAGTGATCAGCAGATCGCACAAAGTGAAATTCAATACTGCCATCTTCCACATGATCTTTGATGAAATGGTCCCTCAGTGCAATATGTTTAGTATAAGGGAATTCGCTTCATATTTATCCCATAGTCCCTTAACTGACTTTGAATCCAAATTACCTACGAGGTGCATGAGGTGGCTGCAATGTACTCAACTTCAACAGTCGATTGTGAGACACATGTTTGCTTTTTAGACTGCCAACTAACAAGTTTACCATCAAGAAATTGACATCCACCTGTGGTACCTTTCCGATCAAGACCGCATCCGCCAAAATCAACATCTGAGAATGCTTGCACAAAGAACCCTGAGTTAGACGGTTACCATATTCCGAGTGAAGTGGTTCATTTAAGATATCCGAATATATTATTTACAGCTTTCAAGTGAGGTTCACAAGGATTTGCTTGAAACCCGACACAATAGCAAACAAAAAACATTATTTTTGGACGACTAGTGGTTAGATACATCAATGAACCTATCATTTGTCGATAGAGAGTCATATCAACAGCTGGTTTGTCCAAAGATGGTGTTAACTTCGTTTTGAATGCCATTGGAACCTTCACTTTCGAATCACTCACCATTCCGAACTTTGCAAGTAAAGTCTTCGTATAAGCCTCCTGATTTATGAATATACCCTCTTGAATCTGTCTAATATTCAAACCAAGGAAAAAAATTAATCGGACCCATTGAGCTGATCTCAAACTTAGTCTCCATTAACTTTCAGAAATCTTTAGTTAATCTAGGGTTAGCAGATCCGAAGATGATATCAACATAAATATGAACGATCATTAGATTGTCGCCATCTTTCTTGCGAAAGAAGGTTGGGTCGACTGAGCCTTGTTTAAATTTAAATTGTTTCAAGAATCTATTCAGAGTTTCATACCATGCTTGTGGAGCTTGCTTCACACCATACACAGTTTTGTCTAAAATATAATTGTGGTCTGGATATTTCTATGTTAACGAACCCAGGTGGTTGTTCCACATAGACTATTTCTTCTAGTTCTCCATTCAGAAAGGCACACTTGACATCCATTTGATAGACTTCAAAGTTCTTGTGTGCTACATATGCTAGAAAGATGCGAACAGACTCCAACCTTGCTACTGGTGCGAAAGTTTCCTCGTAGTCTATGCCTTCCTCTTGGCAATACCCTTTTACAACTAATTGAGCATTGTTTGTATCATATTCCCCTCTTTGTCAAGTTTATTATGGAACACCCATTTAAGACCTACAACATATGTATCCTTCAGAGTTGGAATCAGTCTCCATACCTTGTTGTGTTCAAACTCATTCAGATCCTCTTACATCGCTTGTACCCAATCAGAATGACTAAGAGAAATCTTAACGTTTTTGTGTTCCATTTTGGAGATAAACGAATTGAACATGCAAAATTCCATTTTGGAGAATAATGCAGCCTGTTTCGCCTTTTGTTATGATCTCGTAAGAACTCATGAAGAGGCTTCTCTGATTAATTGCGTTTTAGGATGATCTCGAGTCCATTTTGTCAACGGGGGGTAAATCGGATCATAGGATGGATCTAGTTCAACATTCACGTCTTCAAATTCTAACTGAGCATCCAAATCATCATTTACATTCACATTCTCCCCCTCAAATGATGGATTTGGCTCTTCGCCCGGAATAGATTCTCTCCCTGGAGATGACTTTCGTGGCATACTTAAGGAGTTAAATCCTCCCTTGGAATGGCGGTTCTAAGCGGACTTCAGAAACAGTATCCCCCCCCCCCCTGAACGGGTGTGCTTGAGGTGGGTGTGGAAACGAAACCCTCCCCTATAGCAAATCACTTGTAGGTTGTCGTTAAGAAAGAATGGCAGAGTTTTTCGGAATGGGTGGCTCGTATTCAAGATTCTTCGCAACGTCGTCGATAATCTTGTTTAGTTTATCCTCTTTGTTATCATCAGCTTTGGATTCCGAAGAGATCGCCTTCTCTGGATCATCAAAGAATTTTAGGAATTCCTCATTAAGGTTTGAGAAAGGAATGGTCATGAGATTCTTCGCTGGAAATATCTCCTCAGACTGACAATCCGATGTTTGGAACTTCTTTAGATATGTGTCAACAAAGGTCACATAGTAGGTTTCTTCTATCTTTTTGTACTTTTTGTTGAGAACCCTATATGCCTTCGAAGTCAGAGTGTACTCTATGAAGATTCCTTCATCTGCTTTCACATCGAACCTGTTCCTTTGCACCTTTGAATTGAAAATGAAACACTTGGAACCGTAGACATGAAAGAACTTAACATTAGGTTTTCTTTTATTAAGAACTTCATAAGGGGTGCTGAAGAATATTTTGTTTAGGAGAGATCAATTTTGATTAAAACAGGTTGTGTTGATAGCTTCTGCCCAGAAGTAAAGAGGTAAGTTCGCAAACGATAGCATGGTCCTCGTAGCTTTGCATAGAGAACAGTTTTTTCTTTCAACAACTTCGTTCTATTGAGGAGTGTAAGGAGCCGAGAAGTTGTAAGCAACTCCCTTTTCAGTCAGGAATTCTTCAAACAAGTGGTTTTGAACTTCGAACCATTATCGTTGTGAACGTTCCGAACTGGCTTTCGCAATTGAAGCTCAATCAGTTTGATAAAGTCCTTCATCTTGGAAGTAGCTTCTGATTTCTATTTAAGCAAAGAAACACACGTAAATCTAAAAAACAATCATCTAGAGTAACTAGAATGTACATGTTACCAACAATGCTTTCAATTTCAGATGGACCATAGAGATCTATATGTAAAACATTAAGAGGCTCGATCACTTCAGTGTTTATAATCGTTGAATGAATCTTCCTGCTCTGATTCCCAAGTTCACATAGATGTTCTTTCTCAAACTTTAGAAGTGACAATCCTCGCACATGATCACCTAGCATGATTTTGTTGATATCCTTGAAGTTTAGGTGTGAAAGCCTTCGGTGCCAAAGCCAACTCTCATCCGAATGAGCTTTTGTAAGAAGGCATATAGTCGTCTTTCCTTTGATAGGATTTAGATTCAATGGATACATCTCGCCTTTTCTCTTTAAATTTAGAAGCATCACTTTAGTCTTCTTTTCTATGATCGCCGATCTGTCATCATCAAATGACATTTTTAATCCAGTGCCTCCAACCAGTTAAGATACACTTATTAGGTTGTATTGTAGGCCTTCCACATAGGCTACCTTCCGAATAGAGAATTCCCCATTCGTTATCATGACATATCCCTTGATTTCTTCTAGATAGTTATTTTCGTATTTGACTCTTCCCCCATCCTTCAATGGTCTATATTCCCTCAATTCTTCCTTCCTTCCTATCATGTGACGCGAGCAGCCGATATCAATATACCATTCGGAGTCAAACTGCTCGTCACGAATCACCTACAAAATTTAAAGAGATTTAGGAACCCAAATTTGTTTGGGTCCATGTGTGGCTTTCATAGAAACAGGAAATGTAATTGTTTCATCAAGCAAGTAGGATTGTTTCACCAAAGTTAAATTCTCTTCTTTTGCTATTTTAAAAACAATAATCCTTTTTTCTTTAGAATTCCTTTTAAAAGAAGATTTTCTTTGTTTATCTTTGATTCGTTGTTTGACAACATTTTTCCTAAACTTCTTTTGCTCCTTTTTCAAGTAAGTTTCAGACTTCTGTAAAAAACAGTGTTAGATTCCGAAAGAAACTTTTCTTTGCCTTAAACATCTTTTGATATGTTCGCAGATTTTGAAATATTTTGGAACAAAATTAGGTGTTGTCTCCTCCAAAGGTCTTGCTTGTTTTAAAAATGAGGGTTTTTGAAAAGCCTTTGGCTTTGAAACCTGTGGAGATGAAGACAGGGTTTTTGAATGACATTTAGAATTCAGATTTGAAGTGACTTTCGCATTTGGATTAGTAGATCTTTCTTGATTAATGAAGTTGGAATATTTTGATCTCTAGAAATGCTTTCTTTCTTTTAGATTTTTGTGGTATCTAGCATTTCGTTGACATTTTTGATCAAAAAATTCATTAACAGACTTATCAATACTAGCCCTAGGTTTCGTAATTGGGGTTTCAGTCTGTTCGGACAACGTATTAGTTGGAACGTCTTTGGTTCCATTTGGACTTCCATTCTCGAATGTTGAGTTGACCTTGTGCAGTGGTTCTGCCGCATATCTTCCTTTTGTTTTCCAAGAGGTCAACTCTGAAAGACCTTTGGTTTCATCGACATTATCAATGGGAGCGGATCAAGAGAATTCGTCGCATCCATCAGCATCGTCTTCTTCTACGAGGGACGATAATTCAAAAGTCTTATTTTTGTTCAGTCCAGAAGTTGCAAAAACCTAATTTGGTACATTTTTAACGTTTGGAAAAATTGTTGCCTTCTTTTTTAAAATCGTTGAACCTTTATTTCACAAACACAAAGATACTCAACTGAGTTTTCAGAAATCAAATTTTTCTTAGGTTCAATTTCTCTTTTTACAATTTCCGAACAATCAACCTCATCCTCCATAGAAATCTCACTCATGTCAGTATCATCATCAAATTCAGATACATTTTCAACATTAAGATTATTTTCTGAACTCAACTTACTGAATAATAAGTCAATTTTCTATACAGTATGATATTTGATTTGCTCTTTATCTTTTTCGCTCAAAATCTGTTTCAGCATGTCTTTTTGTTCTTTGGACTATATGCAAGCTTCAAGTTTGTCCAGTCCAAATCTTTAAGAATCAGAGACATCTTCAAAAGAGATAATGGATTCACATTTGGAACAGTCTGCATCAATTTCGTCCTCTTTCAATTCGAGAAACGGCAAAATCATTTTATGGATATTCTTCCTTATTTCACAATCAATATGTAGCTGAGTAATATTGAAATAGAGACATTCTGTAATCAAACAATAATGTTTCGCTATTTCAAAAGACCCAAAATTTCTGGTTTCAAATAAATTAAATCATCCCTAGACCTAGTCAAATCCGACTCAACTTCTCAATCCATATTTGTCTCTCTTCACTCTTTGATGTTACCCTGCTGATTTGGTCGGTTAAGTTAGTATTACTTAAACGGATTCTTTTTTAAACTATCACTTAAACTAGAGACTATAAATTTTAAATCATCTAGTTCACTTTCATATCGTAATACATGAATATTAAGAGATTCAAGAATTTAGTGTACCTTGCTGATCACTTTCTCACATTCACTGATTTACTCGGAGATAGTTTTCGCTTCGAAGCAGTTGTCCGGAGTCTTGCCGCTATCCGTGGCGTATCCTCTTTGATCTGAAACATCACTGCGAACCACCATACAATTTCTATTGTATGTTGGGAACTCAACCTTCGTGACAAAGCACTCGTCATGTGTGGGTCTACAAAGCTCTTCATCCTCCGAGTTAATCGACCACACTTCAACTCTTCCAAACTCGTCATCATCTTCCTGCACAATCAATGTAGGCTTAGCAGTTCCAGCATTTTTATTCTTTCTGATCTCCTTAATTTTGCGGAGATAGTAAGCTTCATCTTTATCTTCATCGTCTTTCTTCTCATTCAATCTTCTCAGCATTCACTCCTTGGCTAAATGTTTTTTGCCGTGAAAATAGTTGCAATCATAACCGGAGTCTTCAATAACCTTTTTATCCTTCTTCACTTCATCATTTTGAGAGTGATTATTTCTCTCTTCCTTTCCCTTATTAGAACCATAAATCCCTTGCTAGTTTCTATTTTTGGACCGTCCAATATTTTTTTTTTGCAAACTTTCTTGGATTAGAGACCATCAAAGCGTACTCCTCTCTCGTAAGTTCGCAATCTGAAAGATCGGACTCTGAATCATCTTCTGCAATCTTTTTACTCTTGGCGATTAAGGCCAACGAACTCATACCAGAAACAACTTCCGCTTCCTTTGTTACTTCATCTTCGTGGGACCTAAGTGTTCCCATTAACTTTGACAAAGAATAATTCTTGAATTGTTCGTGAGCTTTAACTGTGAAAACAATCGCCTTCCACTTAGGTGTTAAACCATTCATAAAGGTAACATTTTGCTCAATCTTTTCTCGCTTCAGGTTGTGCTTAAGCATCCTACTCCAAATATGGTTAAAGCAACTGAAAGTCTGATCAAGCTTTTCTTCAGACTCATGGAAAAAGGCACCAAACATGGAAAGAAGTAACGTTTGAACAGAATGTTCAATATTTGCATCACTGGAATAAAGTTCTTTCAATCTGTCACATATTTCCTTCTCAGTATCACAAGAGCTTACCAAACGCAACCTGTCCGGGGGTAATGCAAACCTTATTATCCTCGTGGCTTTAATGTTGCTCAACAGTTTCTCTTTCTCATCTTGAGGAATATCTTTAACATCAACAAGAAGATTATTGTACTCTGCCTGAGTTTTGATAACCCTTCTAGTTCCCGTGTGCATGAATGTTCCTTCTATTATTGTGTCACACCCAGAAAACCAAAGGCGGAAACATTTCCGGGGTTGACTCCACGTTGAGTATCAAATCCAATGTACATAGTAATCACAGTAAACAACCATTACATTACATATATTTGAAAGTTTACATTCGTTTCAAAAGTAAATTGTACAAGTGTTATACATATATCATATGAACAAAAGTTGAGATGAGTCTTCTGAGCACTCCGTCTTCTCCAAAAGATATCACCGGGTACCTGTCTAACGTGAACCTGAGAATACAAGCGGTTTGAAAATCAGCATAAAGCTGGTGAGTTCATAAGATGTTTGTTTTCTGAAAATGCACCAATTTCCTTTAGTTTTCCGAAAAGATTTGTTATCCAAGAAAATCCCATATTTTCTTATGTAAAACAGTTTAATTATCCTTCATTACAGTTCAATTATGCGTTATATGTTACCCCAGGAAAATCCCATATTTTCCTAAATACAAGGCCGATTAATATCACAGAGTATAGTTTAATACACAAAACTATATATTGAGAATCTTGGGATTTACTGTCTCGAATACTTTAATATACGTGAACTGTAGATGGAAAGTAGTTTGAAAACCTTGGGACTAACATCCCGTACTACATATAGATTTAATACCATGGGACTAACATCCCAGACTAGATACAAGATAGTTTGATATATTTGAAAATATAGAATGAAAACCATGGGACTACCATCCCGGACTAGATACAAATAGTTTGTTATAAACCATGGGATTACTATCCCGAACTAGATATAAGGTATTTTGATAAAACCATGGGATCACTATCCCGAACTAGATATAGATTTCTAACCATAGGAATAACGTCCTGCAGTAGATATGAACTCTATGGACCAAAAACCATGGGATTACCATCCCGTACTAGATATATATCCAAAACCAAAACCGTGAATAAACTTGTATTAATACGTATTGTGAGTCGGGTAACCATGCTGATACGACAACGAGACCTCCTTGACGTTTGTCAGACGTCAAACGATATTCAGAATTTGTTACCCCAGGCGTGCCCGCCTAACTGTAGCTAGCAGTTAAGGTGTGGGATTGTCAGTCCCGAATAGATCTATTCACAAATTCCTCGCTCTCCCTCCAGGAGACTCTGGTTACACTTCCGGGGAGGATTTACTGATCATCCATAAAGGGTAGTGACTAACTCACAAACTAGTACTAAACTATTCACAGGGTTCTCATACGATATCAAACATACAAAAGATTATGAAACATAATACAGTGAATACAGATACATACAATGAAACTATCTGGCAATACATTCAAATGATGCGGAGATAAACTGAATCAGACATAGTTTATCTAATAACTTTATACACATATCAGTACATGATAAAATGAACGCTAAAGACCCCAAATTATTCCCATAATAATTTGATTAGTTTGGTTATTTTCTTAACTAAAATCCATTTAGTTGTAATTGATAAATCATCCCTTATGCTCAGCATAATACGTAAGGAGTAAAAGTGTTTATAAATTTGCCAGATATTATTTGAAACACATCAATGTTATGTTTTGAAAACAGTTATAGTTTGCTTGTATCCCCCCCCCCCCCCTGAAAACATTGAAATCATGGAAAAAGCGTAGGGGTATGAACTCACCGGACGAGAAACGTGACGATTTAGGATGCTAAACGTTGGTTCGGGGCTTGCAAACGCGCGAGGTTCCTAAGTATAATGAAAAGATACATATTTGTATCTAATTAGGACTTAAATTATTTAGTTGCTAGGGACAAACACTTTTAGTCGCGGAAACACGCCATTACAAGTGTTTGGAGGGACCCGGGTGGCGTTTAAAGTCACATAAGGCTTGAATATGGAGTTTACTCTTCAAGAGTAAACTCATAGAAGAGATTTCGGCCCTAATGACCCCCTCCCCATGAGTTTACGGCCGTAAACTCATGGTGGGGTATTTTATGATGCAAAATGGTCTTATACTACATGGGGAAATTTGCTAGGATCAATTATAGGGCCTTGGAATGGATTACACATAATTATGGACCATTTATTGGAGTTTACGGCTGTAAACATGGATTTTACGGCCGTAAACTCCCCCACACACAAGATCCTTAATGTTTTGGTCCTTTAATCAATCACATGTGATTCTAATGATTTTTCTTAGCCTTGAATGGATTTTTGTGGGACTTTTGGCCTAGATTTTGGAGTTTACGGCCCATGAACACCCTCATGGCCGTGAACTCCTTATATGGGGAAAATATTATGTTTTAAGGCCAAAAACTTGTTTGCATACACTTCTAAAAATTATTCTAAGGCTTTAGGGGTGTTAAAGTGGCTTTTTAACACCTTTAAAGGAGTTTACACCCCAAAATGAAGGGTTTACGGCCCAAGCATAAGTCTTGGCCGTAAACTCCCAATTATCCCTCAAATTTTGTGTTTCAAGTGTCCCAAGGCTAAATCCAATATTCTAATATTCATATCTAAGCCTTATTAGTGTTTTGGAAGGGTTTAAGGTCATGAAAACCCCAAATATATGAGTTTACGGCCCAAGCATGTGCCTTGGCCGTAAAGTCCTTCAAATCACTCAAAATTCATGTCTCAAATGTTCTAAGTCCATTCCATGAAGTCATTTAGCCATATCTAAGTCCCAAAGTTGTTTAGGAGGGGTTTAAAGGCATAAAAACCCTCTAATTATGTGTTTATGGCCCAAGCTCCTTCCAGGGCCGTAAACTCATATACAAGACCTTATTTCATGTATTAATCCCAAATTTGAAGGTCAAATATGCTATACATTAAGGTTAGGAAGGTACCTTAGGGATTTTAGGCCTTAAAATTGAGTTTTGGACCCTTAAACTTGGATTTAGGAGAGAGGTTAGAGAGAGAGTAGTGAGAGAGAGAGAGAAAAAAAGCTTCAAATGAAAGGTTTAACACGTTTATATAGGTTGCAAAACTTGGACAGGGTGGAATTCTACCCAATACCGGCATTAAACAGGGCTTTTGGTCGCACCCGATTAAGTTACCGTAATCCGGCGAGGACATTTCTAAAATTTATGAAATAAATATTTTGGGCTAAATTCATGAGTTCCTAATAGGTTTGGACACTCATTAGCATCAATTAAACATATAAGTTTGATTAAATTAACCCAAAAATGACATCAGAACGTTTCGATATACGGCGAGTTATACGGGTAGAATAGGTTTTTGGCGATGAACAACTTCGGGTTGTTACATATTGCTTGCCAGATCATCATTCCATGGTCTTCAATACCCAACACATAATCCTCAAAATGTAGAACCCAGAATTCATAGTCTTGAGGAAAGAAAATAGGGATCCTGGTAGTAGATCCGATGCTGCTAGAAAGATTAAAAGAAAGAGTATGTGGATCTTCCAGCTGCATGATGTAGATTCACTAAAAACCTGTAAAGAATCAGATGTGTAAAACTAAAATCGAGTTAAGGGCGTAAAAAGGATGATGATCCAATTGTCTACAATTGATGAAAAATGATGAAGACTCTAGAACAGATCCTATAATAGTGGGAAAACCCTAAAACACTCGACAGAAGAATTGTGTATAATTTATACAATCTCCCCCTCTGATACCAATTATTATATTAAATCAAGAGTTGATCAAAATATTCTAAACAGAAAAGTAAATCAAACAAGAACGCAATAATCAAACTGGTGCCGAATGATTAATAATAAGTGCCTTAGAAGAGATCAATGAAAAAAATTCTACTGTAAAGACACAGTAGGGAATCACCAAAACGAATAACCCTAATATTTGTGACAACCGTCAACTTTGGATCAAACAAAGTCAACAAGTCAACCTGGTCAACTACACCAGTACCAGTACGTCAGGGTTTACACTATGTTTCCTAATGTACAACATACTATTTTAATACAAAGTATCACGCAGAGTTTGCCAATTGTCAGTATAAACCCTAAGAAGGGTGGGTAACATAACAACTCGATAAAATTCAACTATGTATCATTCGGGGATAAATAACACTCATACCATGAAATACTCGATTTCATAATCCTAACACTATAGGGCAAAACCATAACAAAGACTACAAACAAAATCTTTCTCAATCTCTCTCTCTCTCTCACACACACACACACAAATCTCTTTTATTAACAAGAATCAGACTTCCAAACTTTTCCATAAACACCCATACCATCCTAACCCTTCAATTAGTTAAAAACCACTCGAAATGGCAGGAGAAAATGGGAAACATCAAGTTCACTGCGAACCCTCTTACAGCCGAACCCTCTTGCATGCCTAGCACTTGCATCTTGAACCTTCGCACTGAACCCCTCACATTGGAAAATCTCACAGCAGACTCTCACACCAAAGCTTTCGCCTGTTAAACTTTCACATTCGAAGCTCTCGCGGCCTTTACCATCGCATTCTAGCAAGCTTCGCACCCCTCGGACACCTTCGCAGCCTGCAAAGCCTACTGACACAGCTCCCGATTTTTGGCAGTTTTGGGACTATTCATCATTTTAAAGATTTTTTGATGACGGTTTTCATTCAAACTCATATTTTTCAGATCCTAGACCTCCGAAACTCATAATTTATGCAAATATTGAAGCCTTATTAAATATAAATCACACCATTTCATAAAATAATATCTAAAATTATAAAGGTATTATATTACTTTATACATAAAGTAATGGCACAAGTGGATCAAGTGGATCCCCCTATCAAACCCATGTCACATTTATGTCGCTTCTCTAGTCTCCATTGATAAATCATTATCCATTACACATCCTAACAAATCATCTACTTGCCTAATTCTTCCTTTAAAAGGAATGTCCACGAGATTAAAAATCTCACTTCACCATTTACCTCCAAAATTCCACTTTCTCTCCAAAGGAAACTCTTTCCCTCTCTCTAGCCATGTTTTTCTTCAAGAAGTGTTCTTGGGTCATTCCTTCTTTTTGGTAAGTATTTCCTCCAACTTCTAAGAATTCTACATACTTCCATAATAATCTTAAATCATTTATGCACATATTAACGTCCATAGGATCATCAAAATCTCCAAGAATTTTCAAGTGCTCCAAGAATTTTCAAGTGCTCTTGACTTGAAACTTTATGTCACTAAAAGATAATCTAAACATAAAAGTTAGCTTCTCTAGTCTCCATTGATCAAATCATTATCCATTACACATCCTAACAAATCACCGACTTGCCTAATTCTTCATTTAAAAGGAATGTCCACGAGATTAAAAATCTCACTTCACCATTTACCTCCAAAATTCCACTTTCTCTCCAAAGGAAACTCTTTCTCTCTCTCTAGCCATGTTTTTCTTCAAGAAGTGTTCTTGGGTCATTCCTTCTTTTTGGTAAGTATTTCCTCCAACTTCTAAGAATTCTACATACTTCCATAATAATCTTAAATCATTTATGCACATATTAACGTCCATAGGATCATCAAAATCTCCAAGAATTTTCAAGTGCTCCAAGAATTTTCAAGTGCTCTTGACTTGAAACTTTATGTCACTAAAAGATAATCTAAACATAAAAGTTAGCTTTTCCTAAAAAGTTGAGGTCTGTTCCAGAAGGGATGGAAGACTTTGTGGTCTACTACGATGTGTTAAACCAGGGTATTGGGTGTGTGCTAATGCAATGAGGAAAGGTCATTGCCTATGCCTCAAGAAAAATTAAGACTCACAAAGTCAACTACACCACTCATGACCTTGAATTAGGAGTAGTGGTGTTTTCCTTGAAGATCTGGAGACATTATCTATATGGTACGAAGTGCACAATCTTCACTGACCATAAGAGTCTCTAGCACATTCACAATCAAAAGGAACTCAACATGAGACAATGATGATGGGTAGAAATACTAAATGATTACGAATGTGAAATTCGTTACCATCCAGGAAAAGTCAATGTAGTAACAGATGCCCTAAGTCGGAAAGAATACTCAGCCACCAAGTAAAATCATTAACCATAACCATCCATTCTCATATGTCCACACAAATTAAGGAAGCATAGCTCGAGGCTTTGAAACTTGAGAATGTCACAGGTGAAGCCTTGAGAGGAATGGATAAAAACCTGGAAGTCAAGGGTGACGAAGCTCGTTATCTCCTGAACCGAATCTGGACACTGAAGTTTGGTGGGTTCAGAGACGTTGTCATGAACGAAGCGCACAAGACCAAATACTATGTTCATCACGATTTAGACAAGATGTATCTGGACCTTAAGAAACTATACTGGTGGCCAAACATGAAGGCAAAAATTGCTACCTATGTGGGCAAGTGCTTGACTTGCGCCAAAGTTAAGGTAGAAGACCAAAAGCCTTCGGGTTTGTTGCAGCAACCGGAGATACCTGAGTGGAAGTAGGAGCGGATAACCATGGACTTCATAACTAAATTACCCAAGATGGCAGGTAGACTCAACACCATATGGGTGATTGTCGATAGATTAACAAAATATGCACACTTCCTACCAATAAAAGAGACAGACAAGATGGAAAAGCTAAAAAGGACGTACATTAATGAGATTGTATAACCACATGGTGTACTGATATCCATTATCTCCGTCAGAGATAGTAGGTTTACCTCATGGTTTTGGCAAACGCTACAAAAATCTTTAGGAAATAGGCTTTACATGAGTACTGCCTACCATCCACAAATCGACGGGCAGAGTGAAAGAACTATTTAAAAACTGGAATATATGATGAGAGCTCGTGTGATCGACTTCAGTAAAGCATAGGGTACCCACTTATCCCTCATCAAGTTCTCATACAACAATAGTTATCACACTATCATCAAAGTCGTTCCATTCGAAGGGAGATCATACGTGAGACAACAGAGAAAATCATTCAAATTCGAGAACAACTGAAAGCATCTCGGGACCAAAAAAAAAGAGTTATGTGGATAAAAGGTGGAAGCCATTGGAATTCCAGGTTAGGGACCTTGTACTATTAAAAGTCTCGCCCTGGAAATGAATGATACGTTTTGGAAAATGTGGGAAACTAAATCCTAGGTATATCGGGCCAATTGAGATCCTTGCCAGGATTGGCCCGGTGGCTTACAGACTTTAACTACCGCATGAACTCAATAACGTACATCCCACATTTCATGTGTCCAACTTAAAGAAGTGCTTATCCAATGAGACTCTCGTCGTCCCACTTGACGAAATTAAAATCAATGAGAGTCTCCACTTCTTCGAAGAACCAATGGAAATCTTAGACAGGGAAATCCAGAGAACAAAGCAAAGCCGCATACCCATAGTGAAGGTTCAGCGAAACACCAAGCGAGGACCTGAATTCACTTGGGAACATGAGGACCAGATGAAACAGAAATACCTATATCTTTTCCAACCCTTGAAGTCCCACTCAAAAAGCTAATTTTGGGACGAAAATCCTTCTAACGGGGGGATGATGTAACAACCATCAACTTTAGGTCAAACAAAGTCAACAAGTCAACCCGGTCAACTCGACCAGTACTAGTACGTTAGGGTTTACACTATGTTTCCTAATATACAACGTACTATTTTAATACAAAGTATCACTCGGAATTTACCAATTCTCAGTATAAACCCTAAGAAGGGTGGGTAATGTAACAACTCTATAAAATTCAACTATGTATTCTTCGGGGATAAATAACACTCATACTACGATGTTGTGGAGTTCATAATCCTAACACTACGGGGTAAAACCCTAACAAAGACTACAAACAAAATCTCTCTCAATCTCTCTCTCTCTCTCTCTCTCTCTCTCCTAAATCTCTCTCAAATCTCTCCCAAATCTCTCTTAGTAACAAGAATCACACTTCCAAACTTTTCCATAAACATCCATACCATCCCAACCCTTCAATTTGTTGAAAACCACTCGAAATAGGAGAGAGAAAATAGGAAACGGAAAGTTCACTATGAACCCTCTCGCAGCCGAACCCTCTCACAGTGAACCCTCTCGCATGCCTAGCCCTCGCATCCTGAACCTTCGCATCGAACTTGTCACATTAGGCAATCTCGCAGCAGAGCCTTACACCGAAGCGCTCGCCTCCTATACTTTCGGATCCGAAGCGCTTGCAGCCTTCATCTTCACAGACCAACAGTCTTCGCACCCCTCAGACACCTTCGCAACCTGCGAACCCTTTGCACACCACTCCGGATTTTTGGCAGTATCAGACTTTTTGTCATTTTTAACAGTTTTTGACGTCGGTTTTCCATCAAACTCATATTTTTCACATCCTAGACCTCCTAAGCTCATATTTTATGCAAATCTTGAAGCTTTATTAAATATAAATCACACCATTACATAAAATAATATATAAAACTATAAAGATATTATATTACTTAATACATAAAGTAATGGCACAAGTGGATCAAGTGGATCCGCCTATCAAACCCATGTCACCTTTATGTCACTTCTCTAGTCTCCATTGGTCAAATCATTATCCATTACACATCACAACAACCCATCCACTTGCCTAATTCTTCCTATAAAAGGAATGTCTAGGAGATTAGAAATCTCACTTCACCATTTACCTCAAAAATTCCACTTTCTCTCCAAAGGAAACTCTTTCTGTCTCTCTAGCCATGTTTTTCTTCAAGAAGTGTTCTTGGGTCATTCCTTCTTTTTGGTACGTATTTCCTCCAACTTCTAAGATTTCTACATACTTCCATAATAATCTTAAATCACTTGCACACATATTAACGTCCATAGGATCATCAAAATCTCCAAGAATTTTCAAGTGCTCTTGACTTGAAACTCTTCATCCTCAACCTTCCACTCATCAAAAAAACACATAAGATGAGTTCATACCCCTACATTTTCGAGTTTTTCCAAGTTTTTAGGGAGGTGGGGGGGGATACAATTTATGTCACTAAAATATAATCTAATTGTTGACACTCTTTCAAAACTACTAAAACAGTTTTTCCAAGTTTTTAGGGGGAGACACATATAGTTTACGGGGATTCATTCACTCAAACGGTTTTATACAACTTAAAACTTCATATACTATTATTAAGTATGGAAAATACTTGTACATTTCGATCTTTGGGTTTTAAGACTCCAACTCATTTTTAAAGGAGAATATTGGATTTTCTGGAATGAACACTATCTTTTTATAAAGAAAGGATTTCAACTCTACATACAAACGCTTATGAACTCACCAACTTAATTGTTGATACTCTTTTAAAACTACTTCTATTCTCAGGTAATCACTAAAATAGGTAACTACCAGTTTTGACGATGGGACGCTAAGGCGTTAGAGAAATCATTTTTATCATCTTATTGTAATTGATTTTGAAACATGTAACTTGTGAAACTATGTAACCTTTTCAATTATATTTATTATGGTTGTGTTTGCTTAGGTCACTATTATTCTCTATGTTATGATACAATACATGAAAGTTATCCACCCCCGAATGTTTATGTCATCCTAGTTTTGGGGTGTGACAATATTACACATGCATGCAGTATTTAAAGCTAAACCTTAGCTACATCATAACATATGGACAAGCCCATTCCGTAAAAGGCTAACTACATACATAAAAAATTTGACACAATCTTTTAAATAACCCGACAGAACATTAGAATTAGTTATGCAATATTTGTCAATCAAGGTTTGATTTATAAAAGAGTTACTAACAAATGTAGTTTTAAAGTCCTTCAAAAGTTCACCAACATTATAAAAAAGTTTGTATAATTTCAATACGTTTGAAAATAGAGACAACTTCATCTATATTACCACCAAGTATTTTCTCACACTGATCAGGAATTTGAGCATTAATTGTTTTAGTTACTTTAAAATGAGAATGTGCCCATTTATTTATAATAAGTTGAATGTTATTTGCATGTTCATCAAATTTTTGCTTCTCAGTAAAGAAAAATTTATTTGCAGTGAGAGACTATCATTTTCTTTACTCAATCGAGATAGAGAATTTTCAGTGGCGATGAGCTTTTCTTTTAAAGATTTCATCTCTTATTTGAGAGATAATTATTCTTGATTAGAGTGAAAAAGATCAAGGGGCAAATAATCAAACATATTAGCCTTTTCCTTTGAAGAATAATTAAAAAAATTCTTAACTTGATACATGGAAGAGGAGTCCCAATCTTGAGCCTTTGATTCTATTGCAACTTGAGAGAGATGAACATCGAATGTGCTGGATATGCTTTCAGAATCAGTGTGAAAGTCATCAATGTGATCCATTAGACATTTTCCTTTTGGCTCCCCATGCCAGAAGACTTTTCTTCATTGTACAAAACAATTAACTTTTCCATCATCTCTTAAGCCAACTCAAAGTTTTGTACCAAACGATAAATATGATAAGGAAGAGAGTTTCCTATGCTAGTTCATGCCTTCACATGTAAGCTTATGATTCTTTTATCCACTTTACTGTAACTGAGCTTTGGCTTCAGCGTCAATCAATTTATGAATTATATCATGATCCATAATCTCAAGAACAATCATGGCTTGAGTCTTCCACGAGGAAAAGTTGTTTTCATCTAACATAAGAATCTTGTTTGCAAGATGGATTTAGGGTTGTACTGAGATGAATATGACATAGTTACTTGAATGTGTCAATAAATCTACTCTAATACCACTTGTAGGCTTGCTTGATTAGATACAAACAAGTTACAATGAAGAAAAAGGAATATTGCAAACATGGTTTTCATTAAGAAAAGTTCTCACTAGGGAACGAATGCACAAAGCAGTTGACACAAAGCCATCACGAAAGACCTTATTAGGGTTTTACCCTAATACTTGATTTTATATTAATCTTTTATAGAGAATCCCTTTAATCAAGGGATTGATTCTAATCTATTCTAAATATGTAAACTGATCCTTACCACCAAAATATCGGATTAGTTATCTAAAATACAATATAATACTATAATGACATACAACAGAAATACAACTGTACAAATCGTTACACGCTGACACTTGTACTTCAATCCTTATATTGGTATTGTCGTTGGCGTTTATGGTCAGCGTGTGGGAGTATTTTGACACATCGGATCATAAGACTTGACCTTACACGAACCATGGTGAACTTTCCATCGATGTGGAGGGTTTTGGAGGCGAACTCAACTCTGATGGTGGAGGGTTGTGCTCTGTTGGGCTTTATTAAAAGGAAAGAAAATAATATTGGGGCTTGATTTAGTTATTTATTGTTAGAGTTGAAGGTAAGGTTCATTAAAAAAATGATGAATAATAGAGCCTATACCTACTACCTCTGGTGAATCAGGTAATGGTAAGGAAATGATCTGAATTGGTTTGCAAAACAATTGATGATTCATGGAGTTAAGCAACATATTTCTATAATTTCGTGCCTATCATTGAACAAAATCAAAGTAGATAACCCATACACCTTGTACTCTTTGATTATTTGGGGAAGAAGAAGATGTATTGCGAGTGGATTTTTTTACTTTTTCTTTATGAGAGAGACATACACAGAGAGAGAGAGAGAGAGAGTATGTGTGTATGTATGTGTGTGTGACTTAGAGAGTGAGAGAGAGTGAGAATATTTATTTTTATATTAAATAATTAGGGAGAAACATGTAAAATGAAAACTAGATACTCACATGAGTGACATGTGACTAATTTAACTGGAAAAAGGTAATAATAGTAAAGTCGAGGGACTTATTCGACATTTAAAGTTGCTTATGATTTTAAATAATTAAATGATAATGTACCAAGAACAATCATTATTTTACGAAGGGTTTTCAATGAAGAACAGGGGATTCTTAAAGAATAAAACGATGACATTCAAGTTTAATATTGATATAGTTAAAGAATTTTAAATTCCATACAAATGGTATTCATGTTTTTTGTGTTCTTAAAGAATGTTGCCAATATGAAACGCAAATTTATAATTCTATAATAATGAAATTTTTATTAGAACGCTTACAGAATGTTAATTTCTGTCGTTGTATTCTGAAATAATAAAATTTGAAGCATGATGAAGATGACTTTAAATTAAGAAGATGAAGATGAATCTCGATCATTTCTACTGGTTATAAAGATGAATTAGGTGTAAACTAAAAATGATTTTTCTATTTAAACGATTATTAATTGATTTAACAGTTTACCATAAATAATTAATAGCTAGGATTACAAAGTTATTCTTATTAATGTATTTAAATTATTGGTTGATATTAATTCCTACATCTACATAATAATTGTTCATATAAATATGAACCTAAATCTCTCTCTCTCTCTCTCTCTCTCTCTCTCTCTCTCTATATATATATATATATATATATATATATATATATATATATATATATATATATATATATATATATATATATATATATATATATATATATATATATATACTAGGTGTGAGACTCATGTATTACATGAGTTTCTTTAAAAAAATATATATAAAATTTTAACAATTTGAAAATTTTAAATTTATAAGAAAAATGAGAAATTTTTTGAATTATTAAAATTAATGAAGCTTTAATGTATTGAATACACTACATATATAAACTCTTTCTAATAAATATTTTACATATATATTACCTTACATATTAAATATGGAATTTTAATTTTCTAAAATGAAAAATACAATAAAATGACAAGTGGAAAATAGAAAATTTAAAAATGTTAGAAATTACCATGTGTCCAAATGAAGGAGAAGAGGACATGTGGCAAAAAAACCTTCATTTATTGTAGTACTAGTTTATAACCCGTGGGCACCACGGATTAGAAAGGTAAAAATAATTTTAATTAAATTATAAGGTGATTATTGAGCAATGATAAAAAAATTAGGCAATAGATATTACAAATAAATTTTTTGTTGAGGTGTTTGATATGTGTAAAATGGAGGAGTGAATTAGTGGAAATTTAATTAATGAGGAAAAACCTTAGAATGACAAGTGACAAATAATTAATGTGAAACTCTAATTGATTGACACGTGGCAAATGTGATACTTTTTTATTATATATATATATATATATATATATATATATATATATATATATATATATATATATATATATATATATATATATATATATATATATATATATATATATATATATATATATATATTGAGAAAAAGTGAATATGTCGTTTTTAAGTATCTAAGCTTAGATACAGGACCAATTGAACGACTTAGTTTAAGTAAAAAACCATCAATTTTAATTTTTCTCTCCTTTATTTTCCTAAAAACATAAAAATTAAATCAATTTTGAAATTAAATATCAATCGACTTATGTATTTTATAGAATCCACCGAAGAATATTTCCACAAAAAGTTAAAATTAACATTTTCTTTTTCAAAACTAGTAATGTTTGCAAAACCATATTATCATTCGAAAGAATACCAAGCCTAAACTAAAACTTAAATTTAGATTTTTTTTTTTTTTTTTTTTTTAATTTTTTTTAATTTTAATGCAATCGTATTACTTTTCCAGACATTGAAATAACAATCTCTTTTTGTTTAGAGTAAATTACATGAATGGTCTCTATGGTTTGGGGTAATTTGCAGGTTTGATACCTAACTTATTTTTTTAACTCGGAAAATCTCTACTGTTTGTTTTTGTTATGCACTTGGTCCATACTGTTTGTTTTTGTTATGTGTTTGGTCTCTATGTTATCTAAAAAGACTATTATTTAAATAAATAAAAATGGTGGAGGAGGCAAGGTAAAGATAAGGGGGTTTGTTTATTTAAAAAAGATTAAAAAATCAAGGACAAAATAGTTTTTTTAGGTAAGACAGGGACCAAACACATAACAAAAACAAATAATAGGGACCTTTCGAGTTAGAAAAATAAGTTAAAGATGAAACACGTAAATTACCCTAAACCATAGGGACCATTTTCGTAATTTACTCTTTGTTTTATGTGTCCAATCATTAGCTAAGTAAGAGAGTATATTTACATTACTTTAGGAAAAATATTAACAATTATATCATGATTAATTAGGTTTTTTAAGCTAGAACTATGTAATGTTGGAGTTTTAAATCTAAATTTAGGTACATAACAAGAACACATTCTCTATCCCATATATATATATATATATATATATATATATATATATATATATATATATATATATATATATATATATATATATATATATATATATATATATATATATATATAAAAGTTCTATTTTGAATTTTAAGAGTTATAAAATATAAAACTTATATACAAATCAATCATGTATAAATAAATCATTAATATTTACTAAAAGTTTGAAGACTTGAATTAAGGAAGGTTATATGAAATTTAATTTAGAGAAATCTAACAATTTTAAAATATTAAATTCATCAAAATGAAATAATTTATATTTTTTAAACTAGACAATTAAGTTACATAAATGTATAAAATAGACAATATAAATATAAGTTTTAAACATAAATATTTTATTTAAAAGTGGTAGTTTTTTATTACATAGTAAATAATAAGAATATCTAATAATTATATCTTTGTAAGAAACTATTTGTCAAAACAGCTATTTATTGTTGTTGCTACACAGTCACACTTCTAATATATATATATATATATATATATATATATATATATATATATATATATATATATATATATATATATATATATATATATATATATATATAATCAAAATAAGTATGTTAACAATTCATTTTTAAACTATTTTTAAAACAAAAATGACTAAAGACAAATCAAGTTACATATTCTCAACAATGATATAAAATGACAAATAAAAGCTTATTTGAACTTAGAAATTTAGTTCTGTCATAACAAATTTTAATATTTATATTTTTGTTTCAAAAATTTTGTTTTCTAATGTCTTTTTAGTTTTTAGGTTCTCAATTCAATTTCCTTCCTATATTTTATAGTTATGGTTTTTGTCCCTTAGATATTTTTTTATAGTTTTCGTTTTTATTAATGTTATATTTTATTTAAAAGTTATAAACTTTTACGTTATTTTGATCGAAACTTTACTTTCATAATTTTATAATCCACTTGATATTGTATAATCGTTATTATGCTATGTAGACGAGTGACATTTATAAATCATATTATATAGATGAAACACCAAAGAGTTATGCCCTTCATTAAAATTATCTTTTTGGTCCATAACATATTTTTTGTTTATATTTTTATGATCCACTTGATATTATATTTTTTGCTTTTATTAATTCCAAACAAGTTTCATTTTCAACCTATGGGGTTAATGACACCATAATTAAACCTCCACATTTTACAAACATAGTTCATGCATTTACCAATATTCATAGTTATTAGCATAAGTGTTTTATTAACATGAACAAAGTGTCAAAACTAACAGCGTATGATGTAAATCAAAATATGTTGCAAGCGTCCATAGAAATCACATGAAACCCACCTAATAGATCTCGACCCTAGTGCAAGCTTCTCCTCGCTAATCGAAAATCCTTAAAGTCTGAATATAGTTACTAAAAATTCCACTATAAAGTTGAAATCTCCATGTATCTAATTCTATCAGCCAATGTTTAGATTTCGATTACATATATTATTTAAACCCATTTCAATAATTATAAGCTTTTTATTTCAAAAAAAATATTTATATAAAACTCGAATAGAATTCGGAGAAAATAATTTATTAAGTCATAATCAAATGATATCTCAATTTGATAATTTGTAAAACGTAATATATATGACGGAGATAAGGCTAATTCAAAATTTCAAACAGTCAGTTTGAGTAGCTAAGATAGTATATATATAAGTTGAGGGGTAGTTTTCTAAAATTTTGAATAATTATATCATAGGCAACACAAACTATCTTCTTTTAAAGAATCTTAAACCTTTAGCAAAAACATATGGCAGCTAACTAAATCATAATCAAACTGTAGTTCAAGCATTAATCGTTCTACTAATTTATAAGTAGTCTGGACTTCGGCCCACTTAAATTCAAAGTTGTCTTAGCCCAGAAAAATAATAGTAACCAAGAACTAAATGTTTTAAACCCAAACCGTAGTAGAGTAATTAGGCTACTCGATCCCATGCAACAGCGCACTAGACTTATTTCTATTTTAATAAATTAATAGTTTTAATCTTCATTTGACATGTGTCACTCTAATATAACTATTCATTAATATCATGCCACACTAGTTTATAACCCATGGAAACCACGGTTATAAAATTAATTAAACTTTTATAATAAAAATTTAAAATTATTAATCAATTATTTTAAATAAATTATTAATTAGGAAATTTTTTAGTTATATAAAATTATAATCATTGATTTAAATAAATATGTGAAATTATATCATTTTATAATTTATATTAATTTTATATTAATGTTATTAATTTAATTTACTTAGAGAGAGAAATTTGAAATTTAAAATGAAAAATCCATAGGTTGATAAGTGGTATGTATTAATTAGGAGACATAATAGCGTGCCACATGGCAAAAGAAAAATATAATATACATTAATTAAGATGTCTAATATGGTGACACATGTCACAAGGAGAATAAAACTACTCTTTTATTAGAATAGGAAGAGGAAGATGTTAAAAAGATATATTAGGCAATACTTCAAAATTCAAATTTATTTTTTCTAATTATAACTTAAATTTAAAGTTATAATAATTTTAAAATTTTCATATATCTCATAATTAATGATTTATTTTCAATAATTGATAAATAATTTATGAAGTTTTACTATAAAAATTTAATTTATTTTGTAACCGTGATGCCCAGATATTATAAACTAGTTGAATAATACGATGAAACATGTGAATCTTGAAGCGTAAAGGTAATAGCTTTTTTATTGGTAATGATGACAAATTGACAATAATGACGAAGTTGAATCTTTGTGGAGCCTATGCAGTATCTTCTATTTAGTGGTTGCCAAGTGTAAATAAGTAAAAAGTAAAGGTACAAGGAGAAAATGACCAAAATGAGAGGGTACTTTAAAAAAAATTAACACCTATGTCGATCTTGGGTGCAATGTATTCCGTTAGTGGATTATTTTGGTTAAAATGGTATTATGGTTCGAATTGATGATCTTCGGTGGTCTTAGGTCTGGGGATGGGATGTGGATTTTGGCTTCGGTTGATGGCAAAGGCAAGTCGTTGACAATCTGCCAATGATATCTTATATATTCTTCCGTTCATCACCTTATTGAATATTTTTGGGGTATTGCTCTTAAATTATGTCCAAATTATTAAAGCACTTTTGATTTTGATGAAGCCTCTGTCATTTTCCAATGCGAAATAATTCGAGATGATGCATGGCCTCATGACATCCTTGTCTAAGTTTTGCATTTGAACCCGCAACACCATTTCACATAGTCTAATTTTGAGAGGATTTCTTCGTCAACTTCTATGAAGGACCAACATTTTAAATTCAAGCAATTACATAGGTTTGTTATGTAAACTACTGAATAACATAGACAAAATAAGACTAGGAATTCTATTAAAGTACAATTGTAATGATAGGGAAGATTATATAAATAAAAAAGATAATTATGTTAAACCTAGCTAAAATGCTTAATATTGGGCTCAAACCAAAGAGGTCTAATAGATTTATTATGCTAACATTCCTCCCTAAAACTCATGATGTGTAACGCCTACGTTTTTAGGATAAACATTATTATAAGGATGTAATAATTAAAGTCAACAATTGTAACCTATTTTGAAGTAATGAAGAAGAATTATTTAAATATTATGTAATTTATGTGATTTTTGTGCAATATACTTACTTATAACGATATAATAAATAATAATGAAAATATGCATAAAAACTGGAATGAAGATTTGACCCAATATCTTCAAAGAAAGTTGAAGTAGTCGTAACAACGATTTCAAGGATATAAGGAACACTAAAATCCGACTTATAACGAAAAAGTTATGCTCTGTCAAAGTTTTGCGACTAAACTGGTATGACATCGCGTATCACAAAAAGTGAATTTTTGATAAACCATTTTTTAGTCTTAGTAATCTAAACGAAAGGCGTAGTATACGTTAAACCGAGAACGTACATAAAAAGAACGTCCAAATATGACTTCGTTTGAGGAAGTTATGTTTTTTTTCTAAGATTTAGCACGGCAGTGTACAAATTGTAGATCGATCGATTATTAGTCAACATAACCTAAACGGAAATTGAAGATCTCGTTAATAGGAGGTCAACGATATAAAGACAGTCGGAAATAGATGTCAGATGACAAAGTTATGAATTTTTAACGGACTTTAACTGTCTAAGTCTGTTAAAATATAACTTTAAAAATAAAGTCAAAATTAGTCGACGGAGTCTAAACGGAAGTTGTAGATCACGCCGCTATCAATGCGTGGATATAAAGAACATAAAAAATGGAACCCGTATGCGAAAGTTACGGATTTTAGAAGATAATTAATTTTCTATTAAGTTTTGGAGGTGACACATGGCACAATCTCAGCCACTACTTCCTCCCCAAGGCTTCGTATCAGATTGCCATGCCTGGCACCAGTACGCCCCATGTAGGGCTAGGTATGCCCTGCATACCGAGTACGCCCAACATAATCTCAGTTATGCCCCGCCTAACCCAATTTCCCAGCCTATAAATAAGGGCATAAATCACTCCATTTTTCACACAGTTCTAGAGCTTTCAGCTCAGAAGTTCTACCCGCGCAGAGTCCGGTTCCTCCTTAAACCCCTTGTAAATGAGTTATGTTTATCATACTTTAAGTATAACTTATGTTTAAGTTCATTATTGTTATTAATAATCTATAAACAAGATTTATCAGTGATTCAAAGTCGTTATATTGATTGATCTACTTACGAAGATGATTTTTAGGCTGTGATTTAGTGAGGTGTTTAAAGTGGGCCTTCCAAACAGTATACTTTGTATACCAAATAGACCCTACCTCCGAATCCATATGCCCACGAATTATTATGGAGTGATATTGCTAATAATATATGATCATATATGGTCACACCTTTACTAAGATGACACATTTTGTATATTCATTATTAATGTGATTATTAATAAATAATATGGATTCTTGTATTTTAATTTGAGATTAATTATTTTTTTATTAAAATAATAATTATAAGAGAGTATAACTAGTTATTATTTCATATGATATGAATTAATAAGTCATGCACAATATCTTGGACTAGTTGGATTCTTTTGTCTTTTACCTAAAGACAAAGTTTATATTTTATAAACTTAAAGTCTATAAAAGATAAAGAATCATCCTCTTCTCAAGAGGTATGGCCAAAAATATTAAAATATGGGGGGTTCCTTTTTAACCTCCATGCTATGTCTCCTATGCTTCTAAAGGCTAGAAATAGTTTAGAGTATTTTAATAAAAAGGCCACAGACTATATAAGAGATGCATGAGGCTTTCATTTTTTCTAAGTGAAACACTTATTGTTCTTCTCTTTTTCTCTCTCAAACCGTGGGCATGAAAGGGATTGGAGCTCTTAGTCTTTTGAAGATTATTTAAGTTTTTTGGTGGCTTAAAGTGCTTATCTTTTAGTGCTTATTTTAGTTAAGCACTTAAAGGATTAAGAAGTACTTTATATAAGAAGGAACTAGCATTCCAAGTGCCTTAATCTTGATAGTGGATACTTGTAAAGAAGATCATGTTCTTTGATCTTTATATCGTCATCAACACTCGAAAACCAAGTGGGTTCAAAGGCTTCAAAGGTTATCTCTAAAAGATCCTATGGTTGATTTTATTTCATTCTAACCTCTATAAATGGATCCATGATGGTTTCGTTTTGTTATAACTAAAAATAAACTTATTATTTTTAAAGTCTTCTGTTGCCGGTTTTTTTGAAAAACAAACTTATATTTCGTATCAAAACCCAATAGTGGTATCAGAGCCATCTTTAATATGTTAGAGTGATTTTTTATGTTTGATAATCTTTGGTTTTTGGAAAACAAGCATAAATATCTTTTGGTTAAGAAAAATCCATATTTGTCTTCTTTGGCAACTTCTTGGTATATTGGTTTATTTTTATATATAACCATTTTTCATGCTTTTTGGTTGTATAAAAGTTCCCTTAGAGAAAACAAAGATTAGTTTGTTGTAATATTTGATATGTTGTTGTGTATAAACAAACCATATAGACATTTGTGTTATGTTTGGTTGACATTTATTTATTCATAAGATGTAACAGATAAATATGTATTTTTTTTTTCATTTGTTGACTTGTTGTAATAAATTAAGTTGTATTTTTTGTTTAAATGTAACAAGATGAAGAAATGACCTCCTTGAAGATGAGTTAACCATTGAAGACTATAATCCCTGTTGAGAGAAAAACTTGGAGACACACTTGAACAAACGTTAGAACAAGTTAATTGCGGAATAGTTAATCTCTAAGGATCTAAAAGCTCAACAATAATAAAGTTAGATAGTTAGATAGTTAGATAGTTAGTTGTGGAAAGTAAAGAAAGATAAATGACAAAAGTTATATCAAGAATACACTTAAACTGATTCATAACAAGGAATGCAATCACTCCAAGTTAGTAAGCGAGATCAAGTTTAGTGATTAAGTCTAGAAGACTTGCTCCGAAGAGAGGTTATGTTCCAGCAGCAGTTTGAGTGTGATAAAGATAAGAGAGATAACTGATGAAGATAAGAAAGATGAGAAATCGTGTGTATTAAGAAGTTAAGAGTTTTCACACTCACATATATCACAAGTACACAAGTACATAATACATACGAAAGAGTCTCTATTTATAGAGTTTACAAAAGAACAACTCTATGAGCAGTCGTGCAAGACATGCCGGACAATAGAGTGAATTACATAGTAAGGAAATAACTAAGACTGCGGATAAGTAAGACTTGAATACTCCGGATGTTGCTGATCGAGAATGGTTGCGGTCTCAGTTGTAGAGATTGACTCCGGTGCTGAATTGGCTGCGGGTACTGAACCATTGCGGTAGATCAGTTCAAAAGGGTCACTTTCATGTTTCAACAAGTTCCCCCTAAGTGACCTTTTTAACTTTGGTTCAGTTATCAAGTTTGAGAAACTTGATCAAAATCCACCAAAATTTTCTAACATTTTCTAGCCACAAGATTCTTCTGGAGATCTCGAACTTGATTTCAGCAGTAGTGTGTTTTGATCTTTCCACTGCGGTCTTGCATATGTCAAGTTGCTTCTTGGGCAGGCGATGCATGACATTCATCGGAATGAAATATTTGACATTGTCCGTTTTCCGTTTGAATATGATGCCAAGATCTGGAAAGTTGGTTGCGCCTAGAGATCTTTCTTCAAAACCTTCTGTAAGCATTGGCACTTGTTCAAGTGGTGGAAGGTCAAATTTCTTGACAATGGTGGGGTAGATGTCCACATCAATCTTTGCAAAGTCACAGACAGTTTCCTTGAGGAAGGATTTGGCTTTATCGAGAGCTATCTGCATCTTAGGATGTTTCTCTGCCTTGTTTTGAAAAACTCTGGCAATGAGAAATATTTCTTCAGGATTCATGCAGGGGAAGTCTGCCTGGGTGCGGATGTAATCATGCTCTCTTCTGGTCAGAGTGAATTGAGCAAAGTCTGCTTTCATAAAACTTCCGCATCTTGTAGTTCTTCACTGCGGATGGTCTATCGTTAGACCAAATGTTTTCCACTGAAGAGCCATGCTTCGCATAGAATCGAGTCAGTGTTTCGAATTCCATTGGCAGACGCTTGTGATCAGGAAGACTGCGGTCGAAGGAGTCAAAGACAACAAAGTACTTGGCATTGGGAGAAATTGGAATATCCTAATAACCATCTGATGGTGGTTCAGCATATGTGAGGTGGGGAGTGTAGTCTTCATCAAGTAGCTTGCGGAGAGGATTGACCCATGAGTTGATCAGCGATTCATCAATCATAGTGTCAAAACCGCATTCTCTCCATATAATTACGGCTAGCTTGGCTGCTTTCCAGTCATGTTTTCTCTAGGCAGTAGCAGGAGAATCTATAGAGCTTTCTGAGGACATATATTCCTCAATATTCTTTAGATGAGGAGGCTTCAGAGGACAGTTTATGTTGTTTTTTGGTGATGAGTGGGGATATGGAATATTTTGAGATGGTGGAAGGGAAGGCTGCGGAGTGGGAATTTTATTTGTGGTGATTGGAGGGCTCTGTCGGATGGATGTGTTTGAGCGCTCAACACGATCGTCTTCTCTATCACTTCCCCCTCTTGAGGAATGCAACCCTGGTGCTTCCTCAAGCCATTGTTTCAATCCATCAACTTTCGCACAAACCTCAGCAAAGTGTGCTTTCATTGATTCGGCCAGTTGGGAGTTGTTTGGAACGGCAGAGTTGAAGAGCAGCTTGTGAATATCCTTTGTTAGCTACAATATCTCTGGGCCATGAAATTTTGATGTGAGGGATTTCTGCATGCGAGCGATTGTTGCATGAAGAACAGAAATCGTGGACTCATAGGCAGTATGAGTTTCCTCTATTTCATTTTGGGACTGGGCAGCTTGATCCGCAATGGTTGTTTGTAAGCCTTGTTTGATTGCGGTGACCTCAGTGATGAGGCGTTCCGCTACGGCCATGAACTCTTGATGGTCGGCCCTGCGGTTGGTGTCGAGAGATCGTATCTCCATCTCGACTTTGAGAGAGATGCGCTCAGTAGCCATACGCTCGCTCGTTTCTAGTCGCTCAATGCGCTCAATTAGAGATTGCGGTCCTGGGAGATCTTCTGGTGGAGGTTGGGTAGGCTTAACCGCAGCCAAAATTTGATCAACTTTGGCTTGAAGGTTGAGGAATTCTTTACGAGTGACCGCATCTTTCTTCTTTTTCTTCTTCTTTTCTTTAGGCTTAGAAGTGGAGTGCTGAGAACCGCTGGATTCTTCTTCTTCCTCGAACATCATGAGGTCATCATCTGATGGATTCGATTTGTTGACCTCTTGGATGTCTTCATTGTCAAAGCCGAAGGTTGGGGCCGAGCTGAGTTCAATAGCTGGCTCTTCGTCTTGAGATGGGTTGACTGCGGTAGGTGGAACAGGAGGTGAAGAAGGAGGAACATTTAATGTACCTGCGGCTGCGGTTGAGGCTTGGGCTTTCAACACAATTTCAGCCATTTGGTCCATCCAAGTCTGAATCTCAAGAATTGTTGCAGCAGTGTGGGCGTTGCTGATGGCATTTGCCCAGTATCTGGCTACAGACAGAATTTCTTGCTCCTTCTACTTTTGTTGTTTGACCTGCTGCTCCTTGCGGGCTTGGAATGCCCTTTTGAAAGCGGCATACTTCTTGATTTCAGCATGAGTGGTTGGTTGATACCGACTCCAAGAATCATTCGAGTCTTCATCGTCAATTCCTTATTGTCGCACCAAGGTGTCCCTTGGGTTCACGGATCCTTGCACATTAGTGCTCACCGTGCCTAAACCACCTGATACAGATGTAAGCAGAGTAGGATTTCCTGGGCTTCCTTAGTCTCCTTGACCCATGGTCAAGTTTGGCCTTGTCCCAGTTCTGGCATGGGCGAAAGAAATGCCCTGCGGATGGAGTGGTGTTTGTAGTGTTTGGGATACTTGCAAGAGAAGAAAAGATGTGCAGCCTGGAAGCCCTGGAGACCTTAGGGCGATTACCAGTTTTATCTACTTGACATCCAACTGGGGGGCTGTCTCCACGTTCAGAAGAAGATGAGGATGAAACAATCTCACAAGATGAGTTTGAGTGGTATTCGATGGTGGCATCGAATGGATGTGCGGCCATCCCAAGGACTACCGGAGCCTTTTGAGAGGCTTCAGTATCAGTCCGGTCACGCATATGGCTAGTAGTTTCAGTTGTCTTTCTTTTCTTGAGGATAGATATGGGTTGTCTATCTGCCTTAGAGTCACTGCTCGATACAGTGGTGGTTTTGGTTTTGCGTTTCTTGGAGGGTGCGGTTTGTTTTGGAGCTTTCTTTTGGGTGTCGTAGCTTTCTTTTTAGAGGCTACTGATTTTCTCCGTTGAGAAAGGTTAGAGAGTGTAGCGGCAGAGGGGATTGCGGTACCCTCAGGAAGAATAGTTGAAGAAGGAAGAGGTGGGGTAGAAGGGTATGGGATAATACCCTCCGTGGCCTCAATATGATCTGAGACATCAGCAGTCTCAAGACCAAGCAGTGAAAGCATGTGTGTGGGGAGCCTGCAGATAGGTCCAAAAGTAGTTTGATCAGAGGAAGGAGTATACCTTTTGAGATCCTTAGTGACAAAGAAATTGATGTCACTTCCCATGTCGAGACCAGCATCCGCATGCAGATCAGAAATACACAGAGACCAAAATTGAGCAAAAGTGAGCTCGATTGGGTTTTCCTTTGGTTGTCCTTTGGGAATGTACTGGAGGAAATCATCCCAAAGAATTTGACCGTAGTTGACATCACGGCCGGTGAAGATGCTCCATACAAGTTCCAGGAGCTTGAGTCCCATGTTGTCGATGCCTCCGGTTCTGCCAGATAGACATCGGATGACGTAGTGGCATACAAACTGCCAAACAGCAGCCAACTGATTTTTCTTAAACTCACCAACCCCTCGGATTGGTTTCTGGTAACCCATTTGGTACAGTGTGGTAGTGATATCGGATAAGGATGGAGTGAAGATTTTGATGGAGGGATGGATTAACAGGTTAATGGAGGTTAAGAATTTTTCTTTGGTCAAGATGACCAAGGAATCGTTGACGAGGTTCAGATGCACTTCTTGAGGATTTTCCATTGGTCTGTATGCAAACAGAGCACATTTGAAAAGTGTAGAAACGGGAACAACATCGGTGAATGCGTCGAACGGGCCAAAAAGGATGAGGTTCTTGAGATGCTTGATCATCATTTTTGTTGGAGCATTGTAAGACGGATGATCGTCAAACACAGCCCTGAAGTTGCTTGAAGCGATTGTTGGTGATGTGGAACCGGTTTGATTCATCGAACTTGAAGCCTTGGATTGTTTCTTAGATGCACCAGATTTCGCCATTGAGAGTTATGAGATGGAAGTTCTTGAGAGCTTTTGTGAGTTCTTGGAGAGTTGAGAGAGTAATCGATTATCAGAGAGCGTAAACGATTTTAGAGAAGAAGAAGGGTTTATAAAGGGGGTAAAAGGATTTTAACCCTAGGTAAAGGATAAGAGGGGGTAAGAAGTTGAATGGGGTTTTGGGGGGAATCAACGATTTTGGAATTGAATCTCAACCACACAAACATGAAACGGTTTTTGAAGAGATTTGAGAAATCTTAAAAGGAGGATTTGCATTTAATGGTGGAGTGGCGCATGGTTAAACGTCAGGTAATCGTGGGTTGATGAGAGAGAAAGTTGAAACTGATTGGACGTGTTTGGGAGAAGAAAGGACAAGTTGAAAAAAGGATCAATTTGGGAATCATTCTTTTTGGCATCATCCCTAAAATAGGTTTGATACGGGGTTTATTAAGAAAGGTAAAGTGACAGTTTCTAAAGGGAATGTTTGTATTTTATTTAATGAAGGATCATTAAATAGCACACAAGGATTCAAGAGTTAATGAATCGGTTGGAATTTATTTGAGATGGTTGCGGATGAATTCATCAAAGCCGTTAAGAAACTCCATTGCGGATGAGAAAGAAAGATTTCGGAGAATCTGTGAGACAAACACTTGTACAAAATTTAGAAATAAAGGAACATTAAGACCCATGAGAGATACGTATGACATATGGTTGCGGTACCTAGATTGCGGTATCAAAACCATCTATCATATGTAATTCTCAATTAGAACCGTAATGGGGACCATAGACGGTCTGCGGTAGGTAGCACTTCAAAAAGAACTGCGGGTCCGGATTCATCATTCCCAACATTTGTAAGAATGTATTGAGTTTTGAAGAGTCAAGAGCTTTTGTAAAAATATCAGCAATCTCTTCATGAGTAGGATTAAAGATGAGTTCAATATGACCTTTCAAAATATGATCTTTGATGAAATGGTACCATAACTCAATGTGTTTCGCTTTGGAGTGCTGAATAGGATTATGAGAGATAGCTATAACACTTTCTGAGTAACAGTAAATTGGTATCCGCAGCATTCTGTACCCGTAGTCTAGTAATTGTGTCTTCATCCAGAGAACTTGGGAACAGCAGCTGGCTGCGGCTACATATTCTGCTTCTACGGTAGATACAGATACACACGTTTGTTTTCTTGAAGACCAGCTTACAAGTCTTCCGCCTAGAAATTGACATCCACCTGAAGTACTTTTTCTATCGAACTTACAACCTGCATGATCCGCATCGGTGAAGGCTTGAAGATTGAAGTCGTTGCCTGCAGGATACCATAAACCCATAGATTTGCTTCCTTTAAGATACCGGAGAATTTGTTTGGTTGCGGTCATGTGAGACACTTTTGGATCAGCCTGGTATCTTGCACATACACTAGTTGCAAAGACAATGTCAGGTCTGCTTGCGGTGAGGTACATTAGCGAACCAATGATGCCTCTATAAGTCTTGTGATCCACAGGTTCACCAGAGGGATCAGTAGAGATCTTATATCCAAAGGCCATAGGGACTTTAGCAGAAGAGCAATTATCCATTGAGTATTTCTTCAGAAGTTATGTGGTGTATTTTTCTTGATGAATGAAAATTCCTTGCTGAATTTGTTTGACTTGAAGACCTAGAAAGAATTTGATTTCTCTATTCATGCTCATTTTGAATTTGTTGGTCATGAGCTTTGCAAATTCATCTACCATGTCTTGATCAGTAAACCGAAAAATGATATCATCCACATATATCTGTACCATCATAAGGTGGTCACCATTTTCTTTTTTGAATAATGTGGGATCAATCACTCCTCTTTTGTAACCAGATGAGACAAGAAATTCAGAGAGTGTCTCTTGGTGCTTGTTTCAGGCCATAGACTGCTTTTTCGAGCTTATAGCAGTAGTATGGAAATTCATCATTTTCAAATCCTGGAGGTTGCTGAAGGTAAACTTCTTCTTTTAGTTCACCATTGAGGAAGGCACTCTTAACGTCCATTTGGTGTACCTTGACATTTTTGTGGGCTGCGTATGCTAGAAAGATCCGGATGGCTTCCATTCGTGCTACCGGAGCATACGTTTCATCGTAGTCAATGCCTTCTAGTTGACTATAGCCCTTGGCAACCAGTCTTGCCTTGTTTCGGATGACTGAGCCAGATTCGTCTAGCTTGTTCTTGAAAACCCATCTTGTACCGACAATAGTATAACCTTGTGGAAGAGGAACAAGTTGCCATACTTTGTTTCTTTTAAATTCTTCTAATTCTTCTTGCATTGCAACTATCCAGTCTGGTTCAAGCAGAGCTTCTTTGATAGTTCAAGGTTCAGCTGAAGACATAAATGCTGCATAATGACAATGGTCAGATAAATCTTGGGAAGACCGAGTCTGGATACCTGCTGATGGATTGCCGATAATTTGACCTGGTGGATGGTCTTTTGTCCATACATGAAGACATGGCATTAGATGATCAGCAGCTGCGGTAGAAGGAATGTCTTGGATATCAGAGGAATTTGCGGTTGGGGAATGAAGTTCCCCCTGGACTTGAGAACATCCTGCTGAATCATCTTGAATTATTGAAGCAGAGTTTACTTGAGGGATTAGCAGAGGTTGAGGTTCCCCCTGGATTGCGGATGGGAGTTCCTCTGGAACCTGAGAAGGTTCCCCCTGGAATGCAGATGAAAGAGTGACAATTCTAGGATCGGATCTAGTGTCAATATTCTCTATGAGTTTGTCATCTGAGTCTTCCAAAGGTTCGATTGATGGTGAGACTTCACTTCGGGTAGGAATGTAAGCAGCATCAGGTACTGGAACCTCAACGGTTGTAGCAATATCCGGAGTAGAGCTTTCCCCCTCAACCGGAGAGGTGGAAGTATTGAGAGATACTACTTCCAGGTTCCCCCTGGAATGCAGATGAAAGAGTGACAATTCTAGGATCGGATCTAGTGTCAATATTCTCTATGAGTTCGTCATCTGAGTCTTCCAAAGGTTCGATTGATGGTGAGACTTCACTTCGGGTAGGAATGTAAGCAGCATCAGGTACTGGAACCTCAACGGTTGTAGCAATATCCGGAGTAGAGCTTTCCCCCTCAACCGGAGAGGTGGAAGTATTGAGAGATACTACTTCAGATAAAGAAGGTCCAAATACGTCGACATGTTGTTGTTGAGTTGCGGATGACACTAGGACTTCGGATAGTTTCGCCGTTTCAATGGGATCAAACAGGTCATCATAGTTGATTTCAACTAGATTTAGAGGTCGAGAATTGGTTGGAATGTCACTGTCCATGATTGCAGTTGTTTCGGTGGATGGAGGTGCACTGCGGATGTGAGAGTCATCAAATTTCACATCAAAGCTTTCAATGATCAACCTTGTTCTTCTGATGAGCACTCGATATGCAACCTTGTTAGTGGAATAACCAAGGAAGATACCTTCGTCAGACTTCGGTGCAAACTTATTGAGTTGATCTTTGTTGTTGATCACGAAGCATCTACATCCAAAGATATGAAAGAAACGAACATTGGGTTTGCGATTGTTGAGCCCTTCATATGACGTTTTATTGAGACGCTTGCACACAATACTTCGATTTTGAACAAAGCATGCAGTTGCTACTGCTTCGGCCCAGAAATAGAGAGGAAGTTGGGCGAAGTTAAGCATGGATCTGGCTGCTTCAACGAGTGTGCGATTTCTTCTCTCTACTACGCCATTTTGTTGCAGTGTATAGGGTGCTGAAAAATTGTGAGAGATGCCTTTGGAAACTAGGAAACTGGTCAGAAGATGATTAGTGAACTCAGTTCCATTATCACTGCGGATGCGTCTGACTGGAAGCTTGATTTGAAGTTCGATTTCTTTGATGAAGTTAATGAAGATCTACGATGTCTTTGATTTGAGTCTAAGAAAGAAGACCCATGTGAAGCGTGTATAGTCATCAACAATAACCAGTATATATTTTTTGTGTTGAAGACTGGCTACGGTTGATGGACCGCAAAGATCTATGTGTAGTAGCTCCAGTGGTTCAAAGATAGAAGAATCCATTCTCAGAGGGTGACTTGCTTTGGATAGCTTACCGCATTCGCACACTGGGCAAAGAGTTTCGTTGCTGAATTTGAGAATAGGGAGACCACGGACCAGTTCTCCTGTGACAAGATTGTTGATGTAGCAAAAATTGAGATGAGCGAGCTTGCGGTGCCATAGCCAGCAGACTTCGGATACAACTTTGGACAGAAAACACAGCTGCGGTTTGCCAATGATAAGAGAAACATCAAGAGGGTACATCGTGCCTTCACAGCGTGACTTGATTAAGCAGATGTTGCGATCATTCGTCATTATGTAATAGAATTGATTGTCAAATTCAACACGATGTCCTGCCTTACATAGTTGGCCAACACTGATAAGATTGTGTTTAAGACCTTCTACATAAGCAACTTTCTGAATAGAAAATTTCCCCGTAGTGAGAACACTGTAACCTCGGATGATACCGTTTGCATTGTTGCCAAACGTGACATTTCCACCATTGCATATAGGCCTGAAATCCCGAAGGTACTCTAACCTTCCGGTCATGTACAAGGAGCAGGCACTGTCAATTAACCATTCTTCTTCTTGTTCCTCCTTACACAAAGCCTGAGATTTAAACGGTTAGTTTAGGCATCCAAACAAGTTTGGAGCCAGGGACGATTAATGTATTCTTGAATGATGCATGGTCCGAGGTTGCATGGACAGGTCTTTTGTCATTATTCAAACTGAGTCCTGGGTGTTTGTTCAGATTTGGATTGTTACGAGTTTTCTGAAAAGTGTGAGATTTCTGTCTTTGATTTGACTTGACATGAGATAAAAACCTTTGACAGCTGCACTGACATTTGCAAAAAAAGGGTTTGTCATTGAATCTGACATTGTGCTTGGTCAGTGGTTTATGGGGTGTGTTGGACTTGAAATTAGTCTGAGGTGGGTAACTTTTGAGAGATTTGACGTTTGAGTTCTGAAAAGTTTGTTTTGAATGGGGTTTCGTGCGTGTAAATCTTTGGTTTGCTCTAGGTGGATTTGATAAAAATTCCTTTCCATTTGTTTTGATTTGATCTTAAAAGTGTTGGAGTGGGTAAAACTCCTTTCCATTTTGGGTCAGTTGAAGAGTAGATCTGAAAAACATAGTTTCTGAAAGGTTTGACGCCTTTTTGGGTTGTGTTAGAAGTAGCAGAGGTGACTTTTGAAACTGAACTTTTCTTTTTGTTTGTTTTCATGAAAGAAGAATTTTTTGAAATGTAATTTGTGAGAACAAATTTTTCTGGACTCCTGGATTTAGGAATTCTTACATGTTTTCTATTTTTTGAAAAACTTTGTCTGCCTTTGTTTTGAAATCTGATTTCCTCTTTGAAAACTATTTTTGCCAAGAATTTTGGTGAACCGCAGTCATTGTTATTCAACTACGGTTTCTTGGAACCTTTTGGAATATTTTGAAAACGTGGGCTAGAATCATCAGAACTTGAAGATTCTAGAATTTGAGAGCATTGGCCTACCTCAAAATTTTCTATAGGCAATTCGTGAAAAATCGATTGAAGAGTTGTAGTTCCTTGAACTAAAGAGTTGCAGTCAATGTTTTTTAACTGTGGTGAAGATGACTTGACTATTGCAGAGTAGGTTTTAGATGAGACTGCAGTGGGACATTTCTGGGACAGTTGATTATAGTTTGAGGACAAGGATGGAAAGTCCTCTGAGACTTCGGGGCCTTTAACGACAATTTCTTCATCAACTTCGGATGAAGGTTGAGAAATGGAGTGAGCTGTACCACTGATGGGAATTTGATCACATAAGTGACTAGAATCCTCAGGCACAATTTCCTCAATGACACAATTATTGCTCAAATTATGTAATCTACCGAAGTGAGTTCTAATATCCTCGGGAAAAGTCTTGTCATTGACAGGGAAATGAAATTCTCTATCAGGAGGGACATACACTCTGTCTTTGTTGAACCGAGGTGAGGAATCCATTGCGGTAGGATATCCATTAGACCAACCCCAATTATATGTATTGCCTACGGTTCCATTGTTTACTAAATTTTCAATAGCCTCACTTTCATTAAACAGTTTTTTAGTTAAAAGATTCAAGCGTACAATTTCTTTGTGAGCTAAATTTTTTTGATTCAAGGCTATTTCTAATTGAGTTTCACTTAACATTCTAGCATCTTTCTCTAACTCTAGATCTCTTTCTAGCATTTCCATCTTAAGTCTCTTGTTATCCAGTCTTCCTCTCACGTGGAACATCTCTTGGGACGCTATGTTCTTCTCATCTAAGGCTTTGTTATAGTCTGAAAGGACGACATCACAAGTGTCATTAAGATCATCTATGTAGGGTTGACAATCATGCATGCTATAATTTAAAGTTTGGATCATGAGTTTTACCTGTTAAACGATGCTTAGGGTCCCATCTTTCGCCATGTAGCAGTAGTTTTTGTTCAACATTGCTGACCCATCATCATCCGTAGTAGCCAGCATGCAAATTTTTCCTTTTCTTGTAACACTGCTGATGGTCTCTTCTTCATCTCCTGATGACCAAACTTGATGGTCTCGTTTAACTTGAGCCACATATGCCCTTTCTTTTTCTTTTTCTTCTAACTCTTGAGCCATTCTGAGATAGAATGCTCTGTCCTTGACTACGTTGGCCTTACAGTCTTTTGCGAAGTGATTTTCTTTGTTGCATTTGTGACAAATTACAACATCAGTCTTGTCTTCCGATTGAGTACCAGAGTCATTGTTCTGAGGAGACTGTGGTACCTCCTTGGGTTGATTGTTCTGAGAGACTTTAGAATACCGAGATTTATTGTTCTGAGGACCGACGTTACAGTTGAATGGTGGTTTGTTGAATTGTTGATTCTTGCGAAAAGAGGAAGGTGGTATGCGGTTGAACTGTTGGCTAACTAGAGCAATAGCCATCTGAAACTCTTCTTCATCATCATACTCAGAATCTGCTTCGTATGAATGTGGTGGGGTGTCATATGATGAAGAGTAAGGTGACTGCGGTGGAGCTTGTGCTATAAGAGCAAATGGTCCCCCGAAGTCAGCACAATCTTTGAGTATAGTGGATTCTTGTGCTTGAAGTTATCAATAAAGTTTGTAGAGTGATAAAGAGTGAATCTTTCTGTCATCTTGGACTATCATTTTGGCCGTAGTCCAATGTCTTCCTAGACCATTAAGGAACTAGAGATTGGTTTCATGGTTGCTGCGGATGGTACCAGCATTTGATAACTTTGTGACTATTAGGTTGAATCTTTTGAAGGAGTCTTCCAAACTTTCACCAGCATGAGCTTTGAAGTTTTTGAAGTCGTTGAGTGCGGTCGTGAGCTTCTTATCTTGTTCTTGTTTTGAGCCTTCGTACAAGTTTTGAGTACATCCCAGATCTCTTTGGCTGACTTGCAGTTTATGAAAATATCAAAGTTGTCAGGAGCAACACCACATGAAATTTCATAAAAAGCAACAACATCATTTTCCATTTTTATCGAGATCATCGTTGGTAGGACGGCTCATAGTTGGTTGACCTCCTCCTAGTCTGGTTGCAACACCGTCGTTTTGGATTGGTGTGAGAACTGGAACATGTGGTCCTTCTTCCATGGATCTCCATACATCTGGACCTAATCTTCTTAAGTACCTCTCCATTCTTTATGACCAGTGATGATATTCATTTGCTACTAGTATTGGGGCTCAATTAGAACCACCAACACTATTGGAGACATTCAGAGATAACGATTGTGACATTTTTGTTGTTGTTGTTTTTTTTTTTTTGAGAAATGAGCTTTAGTGGTATAGAAAGCTTAGTGAGAAAATCAAAGTCCCGATATCCAAAAAGCAACCACTTTGGTTCTGATACCAATTGTTGAGAGAAAAACTTGGAGACACACTTGAACAAACGTTAGAACAAATTAATTGCGGAATAGTTAATCTCTAAGGATCTAAAAGCTCAACAATAATAAAGTTAGATAGTTAGATAGTTAGATAGTTAGTTGCGGAAAGTAAAGAAAGATAAATGACAAAAGTTATATCAAGAATACACTTAAACTGATTCATAACAAGGAATGCAGTCACTCCAAGTTAGTAAGCGAGATCAAGTTTAGTGATTAAGTCTAGAAGACTTGCTCCGAAGAGAGGTTATGTTCCAGTAGCAGTTTGAGTGTGATAAAGATAAGAGAGATAAATGATGAAGATAAGAAAGATGAGAAATCTTGTGTATTAAGAAGTTAAGAGTTTTCACACCCACGTATATCACAAGTACACAAGTACATAATACATAAGAAAGAGTCTCTATTTATAGAGTTTAGAAAAGAACAACTCTATGAACAGTCGTGCAAGACATGCCGGACAATAGAGTGAATTACATAGTAAGGAAATAACTAAGACTGCGGATAAGTGAGACTTGAATACTCCGAATGTTGCTGATGGAGAATGGTTGCGGTCTCAGTTGTAGAGATTGACTCCGGTGCTGAATTGGCTGTGGGTACTGAACCATTGCGGTAGATAAGTTCAAAAGGGTCACTTTCATGTTTCAACAATCCCAACCACAAGCTTCCATTTTTGGTTTTAGGCTTAATTACAGTCTTAATGGTTTAAGTGTTGCAACTTTCATAACATGAAGATTTGAAGTCCTTTTGCAAGCAAGAGTTGACTTGGCAAGTGGGAGCTTGAAGACCTTTTGAAGTATCCCTTAAGTCCTTTAGGAAAGACTTAATAATTCTTGTGATGACCCACAAAAAATATTACTAGACATGGCTTGGTTTATACATATTATAATGTATGATTGTGATGTTTATTTTATGTTAAATATATCTTATGTTTTATGTATAAAAATGGGTTTTACATGTCAAATAACAATTTTTCATAAAATAATATCACTTGGAGTTTGAGTAAAAACTATTTAAAAGATAACATAAGATGTTTATAAATAGATTTTTATAAAAACGTTTTACCGATTACCGATTACCGGTTAAAACTCAATTCTTTGTTGAAAATAGTTTTATTGTAAAACTTATAAATAGCCAACTTTAAAATAGTTGAAATAGTTTAAAATATGTTTAAACTTTATATAAACTTCATGTCTTTATAATAAATAATGAGTTTTTTTTATCCATTATAGCGTTATAACGACAAATAATAAAACTAGTGATTATTTTTGGCGTTGAACATAATATATGATATTGGTGTTTTAAACATAACCCAACATGTCGATATTATGTTTTATGCATGCTAAGTGAGATTTAAAACATAAGTATCATCATCCAAGTTTTGATTTATCAAAATATGACTTTTATCATAAGATGCATAAATTTGAATTTATAAAATAAAATGAGTCTATTCTACAAATTCATAAAGTCATAAGTTTTTTTTATTGTTAAAAGGAAGTTTAAAATATTGATTTTATAACTCATCCAAAACTCCAAGTCTTAGCTATAAAATAAAGTTTTATCAAGACTATTACCGATTCTTAAAACCGATCTACGACTAAACTTTAAAATACCAGATTTTAGTTTATAATTGATTGCGGTTAATGGCAAATAAAATGAAAGAACCTCATTGCAAGTGATATGAATTTTACAAAAGGTTAGATGAATTGTTAGATGCATGCAATAGTCATGAGACCATGTTTTTATAAACTATAATTGTAAAACATATATAAAACCCTTTCTAAAAATGCAAGTCATTGCCGTTCTTTTGAAGAACATTCGTTATCATTTGAGGGTTTTAGTGTTACAACATCACCTAGGCCTAGGATTGGATTTTGATGATCGGGGTAGTTTTCTAGTTTCTGGTTTCTAAAGGGTCACCTTGTTACTGGTTAGTTACAATGCTACAAATTGTTTCAAGCAGGATGACTTGATCGGATTCTTATGTGATAAAGGTCACCTAAGCCTGAGAGGTCTGAGGCATAGATGGGATAAACATGCCAAACTAAGCAATAGTTGTTTAGGATCCTATAATCTAGGAGTTACATATCGTATGCAATTGGTAATCGCTACCTACTGAGTTTGATTAAGTTTATGGGATAAAGGTCACCTAACCATTTGTTTGTTTCGTTACATGGATCCTAGAATTTAATAAATTAATGTTTTAAGAAACAATAAAAGGTATTAATCTTTAAAAACTAAATATTGAAAATACTAAATGAAACTTTGTTAAATTCTATTGACAACTATTAGTAGTTTTACGCCCTACAAAATCTCTCTTGTTGACTTTCAAGAGATAGTAACAATTGATGGTTATAATTTCTATAACTGGTATAATATCTTAAGGTTCTACCTTTAAGATAAATAGAAATTATATATATTGAAAGATCCCATACCAAAATAACCTCTGGAACCAATTAGTCTGATCATGATACTTTGATGGAAGTATTATTGTGATGTTGATGTGTCTCACATATACCTAAATGATCAAATGATATTGAATTGAAACTTATCTATGTCATAATCATCATGAATATATATATATATATATATATATATATATATATATAATAAATACATATACCAACTTCAAAATGATGAAATTTTTGATGGCAAATAAGCTTGATTCATTTGATATATGCGAATCATATTTATCTAGGAAGATGATTCACAAGTGTCTTTATCTATTATTAGTTAAAAAACAAAAGGCTTGACAAAGAGTTATGTATAGGTGATGTATATAATCTTTTTCAATCCATGAATAGATTTGGTGATAGATACTGAATCAATTTAACTAACGACTTTTATTCATTATTGTTGAAACTTTTGATTAGCTCAAATTGTTTAATAGTGAAGATTGAAATACACACTAATAAGATCATCATTAACCTTTTGTTGTTATAAAGATAACAAGTTTTGTAAACCAAGTCTTCTTGGAAAATCTTAGGAGTTGTGGAATCGATTCAAAACTTATTTTGACAAAAACACTCACTCATCATTAGTTTGTTCCTTGTGGCACATAATCACCTGGACACTTGAATCTATCTTTTGATATTCAAGGCAGCCTTCATATCCTATAGTGGGATAGGGTCACCTGGCCACTAGCAGAATGTTGATAGTACAAGTTTTTAAAGAGGATAAAACATAGACCTTGCAGTCTATTATATGATGTTTTAAAAGAACTATTTACTTTACAAAATTTTGGAATTATGCTCATTGCAACAAATATATATTGAATATATTTCCAACCAAACAAGTGGATTAGATACTTATATTAGACTGAGGATGAAATGGTTTATCCTTATGTAAAAGGTATAGAGGTCTAGAACTTATGTTAATCAATAAGCTTAACCACTGTAGCATATACTAACTGCATTTATGTAGACTATCCTAAATGATTGTTTAGGGTGAAGTTTTTACTAATCACACTAATTTTAATTCTAGAAGACAAGTACTTAGAAAGTTCTTTTTTCTAAGTGGGAGCTATATGGAACTTTTATAGCTAAAGAACCATAAAATAAATGCATCATAGTTTGTAACTAGCAAGTTTTCAACTATTGTTGAATCTACACAATAGTTGATCAGAAACTAATAAAACACATAGAGATGCATTCATGAGATTGATTAATATTCCTCGATATAGTTTGACTATAATGAGTACTTGTGTTTTCAGGGGAGAAAACATACATGAATGAAAATATTTCCAAGATTTAAGCTAACATCTCAAAGTAAGAATCTTCTTTCCTATAAGATAATCACATAATGTAATTTAATTATGAATCTAGATGACTCTTACATTTTCTACTTAGCTAGTGGGAGCGCAGTAACACTCCTAGTATTATATGTAGTCGACATACTAATACTCGGAATAAGGATCTATATAGATAGATCATGGCAACTTAAAGAATTAAGTAAAATTGCATTAATTGTTAAGGATCTTAAAGGAGCTTAAGATAAAGGACTCCGAGAGAGTCATCTTGTCGAATACCACATGACATGATTTTGAGTAAAATCCTAGTGCAAATGTTTTTGAACTAGATAATATTATTGTATTATGTATGCTGATGCAATTGGATTAATCACATATATCATGGTTATGCATAAAGGGAAAATAAGTCGTATGCTTAGAGCATGTCGAAGATACAGTATAATCCGAGGACAAGTCATTGTGTGACCTACAGGAATATTCTAAAGTACTTGCGAGAACTAGAGAAATATTCCTACTCTATGGAGTATTTGAAAGAAAGCTATGTTTAAAGATGTTACACGTGTGCTAAATTTTCAGATAAATTGAGATGTCTCTGTAACAGCCCAAATTTTACAACAAAAAATTCATTTAATTTAAATAACACATTGACATAAAACCGTGAACCCCACATTTAGTTTCAAACACCATCCATTATATTATATAAATTATCAGAATGTGTCCCCAAATATATTAGTGAAAAGAGAGATGGATAGAGTGCATGCCGCGCCATCATGCCTTGCCCTTGCCTTTTGGCTCCGATGTACCAGAAACAATCCAACAACCTATAAGCGAAATGCTTAGTGAGTTCCCCAGAGCATACCACACACCACACATACACATATCCAAGTAACATATCACATAGGCCATGCATACATTAAACCAGCAAGAATGCCATGGGCTACCCCACATGGACTTTACCTAGGACTGCCATGGGCTACCCGACATGGTCTTACATCCAATGTCATGGGCTACCCCACATGGTCTTTACCTAGGACTGCCATGGGCTACTCCACATGGTCTTACATCCAATGCCACGGGCTCCCCCCGGGGTCTTCATGCAAAATACACGATCACATTACATATCAAAACAAAAAGTACTTGCACATATACCATAAACACATAATGGGCCGGCCTTGGTGCCTTAGACCCATGGGTATGGTGAGAAGACTCACCTTCGTCCGAAGAATATGAATACTGCACTCTTAATGACCTGCAACCTCCCAAACTCTAACTAACAATAATAATAATATCATGATTGGTCCATAAATTATCCCAAGGGAGGCCCAACCTATAAACGCTACCCTAAAGGCCTAATCATCCCTTTCATTGCAAATGGGACCAAGATCTAAGTCCAATATCCTTAATGAGCCCGCTTGGCCCAAAAAGGACCAACCAATAAGTCCATGGTCCAAACTGATAAAAAGGCCTTTAGCAAACAAAATCCAAACAGGCCCAATAACCCAAAAGAGGCCCAACAGTTCGACAACCCAAAACAAGAACGGCCCAAACTGCCCTCCATACACCCAGCGTACCCTTCAAGTACGCACAGCGTACCGGGTTTTCAAGGGTTACGCGTAGCGTACTCAGAGTACGCTTGGCGTAAGTCTCAGTTAAGCACTTTCTCTATTAAGTGCTTATTATTCCATTCTTTTACGTCCATAATCTAGATCTGAGTCCATTAACACCTCCTAGGGCATAAAGTTGCTAACTTTATGCCTTTGAATGTCATTAAACCTCCAAAGTCATCATTGAGACCTTTCCCAAGTCTTTAATTCATGAACAAGGTTAAGACCTCCACCAAGCTCCTATTTTAATGATATTTAATGGCTTAAGGACCTTAGATCTGACCTTATTATCGAATGGGTACGATCTAACCAACAAATGAGGCCCAAAATCCATCAAAAGGACCAACTACAAAAACCCTAGTTATATCTAAAGAGCAAAGAGGAAAGGTGCAAGCTTTTTACCTCTAAGATCTCTGTAAGATGATTGTGATGCAAGATCTTGAAGCACCCTCTTGATCCAAGCTTGCTTGACCAACTCTTCTCTTTGAAATGAAAACTAAAGATCACAAATGCACACTTTTAAAGCTCAAAATGATTTCTCAAGGCTTTCAGCAGTGAAAAGATGTTCAAGGCTAGTGGAGGCTCTCCAGGGTTTAGTCCCAAGGGTTTAAAGTCGTTTATATAGGCCTCAAGTCCGAAATTAGGGTTTTTAGGTCCCTGGCACGTACGCCCTGCGCAATCCATGGTACGCCCAACATACCTCCAAACACCCGCGACCGTAAAAGATCCTAGTACGCTAAGCGTACACCTAAGTACGCCCAGCGTACTAAGGGACTAATAATGCAAAAAGTCTAATTTAAAGGGGTTCAAATCATACTGTTTATTTCTGGATGTTACAGTCTCTCGGTCACATCGGGTGTGTCTTCATTATGGATGAATAGATAATTACATGGATAGTGGTTCCATGTAGATTTTACTTACTGTTACACATCAGAGTTAGAGTATCTCGTGGTTTAGAGAACCACGTACAAAGATGCTTAATGTATAGATCATTATGACTATGAGTAATCCCATTACGTAAGTATTGGTATCTAAGTCATATTCAAACATCTAATTCATTCTCAATATTTTTTCTCTATATATGAGTTATATGTAAAACTGAAAATGATTGTATTCGCAAAGTTTACACAAATCAAGTTTGACAAATCTACTTGACAAAGCTCCATTATTAGCTAATGCATGAAAGTCAAGCTGGTGCTATTGGGCCTTTTTGATATAAGTAAATGTATTGATTGAAATTTAGTATTTGGATATTGGAACAATAAAGACAACATATATTGTAATGGGTTGAGATATTGTATATGAGTCATTCATTGAATAATTTTTGTGTTCTATATTAGCATGTTTAAATCCTTGAATAAGTAGGTTATTCTAAATGTCCATAGTCATTCATAGCTGTGGGAACATCTATGAGGTAAGACTAATATTAGTGGATTAATGGATTCTCATGGAGATGAGGATAACAAGAGTTGCTACCAACTTCATAGGTACTTGATTGGGAGAATAAGTATTGGACTTGACCCACATCAAAACCACTTTATGGATCGTAGTCAAGAGTGATGTTTTTGTATCTTTGTATTCTTAGACTTGAGATACATATTTGGAACTTAAATCGTAAGAATTTTTGTGCTTTAACATGCTTTAAAGTTGTTCTGTAAAAGGGCAGTCATATGGGCCATCATTGGGTATGACATGTACTACATTGATGGGCGTATGTAGTGGAGATGGGATTTGTCCCTCTTATTCGTTGAGAGCTAGACATCTAAGGCCTTACTTAAAAGTTGAACAATAAATGAGATTGATTGTGATCTATTTCCCATGTTTGACATGATGTCTGAGACAAAATGAATAATGATACCACACATTTAGTATCAATTGTAGCTTAGAGCTCCTGGAATTGGCTATTGATGAGATGGGACCCTTCATATATTATTAGGGGCAGTAGCCCATTGCTAGATGTCATTTATTATCTATGTCAGTTTATAATGAATCTTGTGCAAGTGGGAGATTGTTGAATCTATATGCTCAAGAATCCATATGGAGTAATATTGTTAATAATATTTGATCCTATAGGGTCACACCTTTATCAAGTTGACACATTTTGTATATTTATTATTAATGTGATTATTAATAAATAATATCGATTCTTGTATTTTAGTTAGGAAATAATTATTGTTTTATGAAAATAATAATTATAAGATAGTATAACTAGTTATTATTTCATATGGTATGAATTAATAATTCATGCACAATATTTTGGACTAGTTGGATTCTTTTGTCTTTTACTTAAAGACAAAGTTTATATTTTATAAACATGGATTTTATAAAAAAAAATAAAGAATACTCCTCATTTCAAGAGGTATTGCAAAAAATATTAAAATATGTGGCTTGCTTTTAAACCTCCATACTTTGTCTCCCATGCTTCTAAAGGCTAGAAATATTTTAGAGTATTTTAATAAAAAAAACTTTACTTTGCATGGACTATATAAGCGATACATGAGACTTGCATTTTTGCTAAGTGAAACACTTCTTCTTCTTCTTTATTTCTCTCTTCAAACCGTGGGCATGAAAGGGATTGGAGCTCTCATTCTTTAGAAGATTATTCAAGTCTTTTGGTGGCTTAATGTCACACCCCCGAACCGTGGAAACAGACGGCGGAAACGTGCGGGGGTGGATGACGTCATGCGTAGTATCACAACAATTGTAACATAGTAATAAAAGTAAACACAACCATTTCATTATAATATGAATATTTACATCTGTTTGAAAACATAGTTTGTATACATTAAAATGAAACAAAAGCAAAAGACGAGATTTTCAAAACGCTCCGTCTTCACCAAAAGTTAGCATGGATGTCTGTCTATTGTTGCCCTGAGAATACAAGCAGTTTTGAAAACATATCAGCATAAAGCTGGTGAGTTCATAAGCATGATTTTTATAATGAAAACTATTCACTGAATTTGTATAATTAATTCATTTTCATTACATGTAAATATCTTTTGTAACAAAAACCTGGTTATCGTTAGTATAAAAATGTATTTCGTTTGAAAACCTTAGCTACCACTAGTATGTAAAGTACGTTCGTTTGGCTGGGAAAATCCCTTATTTTCCTGGATACAGGCGTTAGTTTCTTTAATGGTTTAGAAACCGCAAGGCATAAGTATCATACTTATGTTAAGGAAGCAAAGGTATATTATTACGTAAAAAAAGTCGCATGGTTGGCGAGTTTTATGAGCATACATTAACTTGACTCGACGTGAAATGGACGCCGAAATCCTTTATGCCATTTGTCACCCGTAGACCTGGTGATCCGACTGTAGCTAATAGCCAGGTGCGGGGAGACGACAAATTCAGACCCTATCCAGACGACAAGTCATCGGTATAGGGTATCGCGACGACAAGTCGTCGGCAAAGGGTCGTCGGCACAGGCGTGCCGACATAGGTCTATTACGTCGTCAGCATAGTTCCACCTATTGCGACGACAAGTTGTCGGTACAACTTTTGTCAACCATATTTTCGGGAAAAAAAATAAAGTTTTATTAAAAATCAGTGACGACGACAAGTCGTCGCGAAAGGTCTAAGCTATTACGATGACTTGCCGTTGCTATAGGGTTTTTAACAATTGTCCCTAGGTACCTGTTCGGCCGACTACCGAGTAGCGAGTATTCGGGAGTACTCGGTGAGTACTCAAATTTGGTAATTCATGTAGAAATATTTTTAGGGAAATTATATATGTCAAAATATTAAGTTAAAATCATAAGTTGACTGACATAAATAACAAAATTAGATAAACATGAATACACAAAAACTGAAAAACACATAATGGTCTCACTTCGTGAATAATTAGGGAAAATTTAATATATATATATATATATATATATATATATGTAGTAATAATCATATGTGTAAGTGTTAAATAATAAATCATTAAGTATATTATACATATTAATCACCAAGTTGACCGAGATTTACAATACTACTCAGTTCAGTAAGGGACCGATCAAGGAGTACTCGGTATTCTGTAACTCGCCTTGGTAAGGGGTCGAGTAGCGAGTACTCGGATGAGTAATCGGCCAACTCCGTGAGTTTTACAACACTGGTTGTCGGTTATGGACCTATAGCGACGACTTGTCATTGGGATAGCTACCGGTTGTTGTTTTTTTTTTTAGCTTTACAGGTTTTGTACATTACCATTCCTGTATTTTAACAAATCCAAAAAACATTGCAGCATATATCAATTGAAATACATTAACTAAGTACCATTGTTCAAATTCAAAACATCAAATTCAAGTTTAATATTACAATACGTAGTTAACTAACATTGTTCATAACACTAAAAAAACATCAATCATCATTGTCATAGTCGTCTTCTCCTTCTTCTTCTTCTTCTCCTCCTCCTCCTCCTCCTCCTCCTCCTTCTTCTTCTCCTCCTCCTTCTTCTTCCATCATTTTGGCAAATTGTTGAGAGGTACTTGCTTGTGTGTTATAGTTGAATAGAAATTTAGGAAATGGTGGTGGTTGGATGTTTGGAATACATGTTGCCAATGATGCATTATATTGTTGCAAATATTATTGCATTTGTTGTGCATCTATTTAGGATTGAGATTAGGGTTGAGATTTAGACGATTTGGAAGTGGAAAGTCATTCATTTGGAATTAAACTGAAGTTGGCGGTTGGTCTCTTACCTACCCCGCGAGCATGTCCACGTCTCATCCTAAGGGCACGTTCTAAACATTCTTCCTCGTTTACTTCTCATCTTTCATACATATCTATGGTGGTGTACTGTAGGTAGTCAATATAACCAGCCAAATACTATAATTGTTACTAAAGTTGCCGAATGGATTAAAGTCAACAGCAGCTAAACCTAGACGAACATTTCTAGGTTCTTTGGCAAACTCTGGATATCTCTTATCAAATTCTTGCCATGACTTCCCATCTACCGGATGATACATCATACCATCCGTTGATCTTCCAGTATTATACCAAATCATATCTTTAGCTGTGAATCTGGAACTATACATACGTCGAAGTCTTGGAGTCAAAGGAAAGTACCGCAACATTTATTGTGGTACTTGCTTCCCCTTTGTGGTTGTGTTCACCCATCTAATCTTGTTACAAATCGGGCAATTATGCATGGAATCATTCTCCTTCCAAAACAAAGAACAATCATATTTGCAAGCATGGATGGACTCATATCCTAACCCTATCTTTCTCAACTTTTTCTTAGCTTCATAATGTGAAGCTGGAATCTTGCTCTTCGGGAAAGCAACTCTACAAGTTGGTCAAATGAACTATTTTTCCATTTATTGATCACTTTAATATGCAACAACTTTGCCAAAAACTTTAAAGAAGACATCTCACAATCATGGTATAACTCGGTATTGAGCTCCTCAAACAAAACATCAAATTCTGGGTCCATGCCTCGTCCTTCATCATCTGTATTTTCTTCATTTGTATTTTTTTCCGCAATAATATCATCAATTACATCAAATATCTCATTAGTTGTTGGAATGTTTATTGGAGTGGAATTGTAGCCTAAGTCCGAAGCAAGACGCTTCTCACCGTGATAAATCCATATAGTATACGATTTTAGAAACCCACGGTCATGTATGTGGGCATAAACCGTACTCAACAACTGTCGATACATATTCACACACTTTACGAACGGACAACACACTTTGTCTTCAGAGTCAACATGTTTTCTAGCAATCTCCATAAAGTTTTTAAGACCTTCCAAGAATTTTGGGGACGTTCAGTTTTCACGAATCCAACTCTTATCGATAGTCATTACTATTTCATTATTTAAGAAAAAAACAGACGGAATGGATAGAGTATTCATAAGTATATAAAGAAATATATACCCTAGAACTAGAAATCGGACGGAATTGATAGAGTATTCATTTCGGTAGGCTTCTAAACCCACAATGAGTCAATTTAATTTTATAACAATGTACTTTTATTAGTTTGTTTAAAGTATATATACATATTATTTTTTTCAATTACGACATTGTACTTTTAATATTATTTTGTTTTTCTTGTTTTATTATAGCATCGTACTTTTAATAGCAACGTAATTTGATTATTTTGTTTTATGTTATAAATATCAAATAGAAATGAAAATAAGATACTTCAATAAACAAGTCAAAAAAGGTATGTTGCTGTTAATAACATTTGTAGTTTAAATATTTTTTACTTAGTAAAATTTATTCTCAATAAACATACTTTTATTTGTTTAAATATATTTCTATTTTATTTTATGTTGCTATTAGTAACATTTGTTCTTAATGACAAACATTTTAATACTTTTACATTTTATACATAAACTTTATTCTCAATAAGTATGTTGCTATTAGTAACTTTATTCTCAATAAACATACTTTTATTCTTAATAAACATACATTTATACTATTACATTTTATATATAAAATTTCGATTTCAACCAAAACAAAGAGCACAATCATACATATTTCAAAATCATACAAAATTTCGATTTCATATAAACCTAAACAAGTAAATTAACATTGTATACATACATTTTCAATTTTCAATTTCATATGTACCTAAACAAATTTGAATTTCATATAATATTTTAACCACAATTCCAATTTCATATAACATTAACCAACTAAATTAACATTCTATATATACAACTTCAATTTCATATAAAGCTAAACAAACAAACAACATACATATACCAAACAAACAACACAATCATACACATATCAAACAAACAATATAATTCTATAATCATAGGAAGATTAATTTCAATTTCAATTTCATATAAACTTATACATATATACAATTTCAACTTCAATAAAATTTAGAAAAAAATACCAACCTTTTTCGTTTTTCTTACTGTGATAGCGGGAATCTTATTGTCAAAATTGATAGTGATCCTCCAATGGTGTCTGATGGTCACCCGAAGAACCCAAAATCAGAAAAAAAAAAAAAAAAAAAACATACAAAAAATCCACCATATTACTTACTTACCTACTGTGGCAGTGAAGGAGAAGCTAGAAAGAGGATGGATTCATCGGTGGGAGGCTAAGGGTGGTGGAAGACGGTGGTGAAGCAAAACCTCTTCACCACTGATTGAAAGCTATAACACAAAAAAATCCCTAAATTGAGGATAAAAATCTTTACAACACAACAATAAACAACAATTTATGAGTAGAAACGACGTTACCTGGAGCAAATCGTCGGAGATCGAAGGGTGCAGACGATTTTCGTCGGAGATAAGAAAGGGAGTAACACAGTGAGCGAATGAACCGACTGTTTGCTATCGCTTAGGGTAAACCCCTATACCGACGACTTGTCGTTGGGATAGGATCCACACAAACGTTGTCGTTTCGTTTATACTAAAACAAAAAATAATTAAAAATTAAAAACCTATGCAGACGACTTGTCGTCGGGATAGGGTTGCACGCAGATCGCCACGTGGCTTACCGACGCCATGTCGTCGACATAGTTCTACAAAAACGACGTCATAGTTTATTTCATGAACACGTATTTAAAATAAATGGAAAAGCTATTTTTCATAACCTATCCCGACGACATGTCGTCGGTATAGGTTTTGTAAAACGACGGCGTTTTCTATTTCTGGAACATATATTTAAAATAAATAGAAAAGCTATTTTTCGTTACCTATCCCGACGAAAAGTCGTCGGTACAACGTTTCAAAATACCGCCAAAAATTTTGTCGTTCCCGCCATACCTATAGCGACGACAAGCCGTCGGCACAGATGTCCTGGTCAAAGCAATTTAGTCAAAGTTTGCAAATGATGTGCAGACGACAAGTCGTCGGCATAGGGGTTCTTTTAGCGACGACTCCCGTCGTCGGCATAGGTCCGTATTCTTGTGGTGCTAACATGGGAACAACGTTTGAAGATTTGCATTGGTGCAGCAAGAGGACGCCAATACCTTCATTTGGCTCTTGGTGGGGACAACCAAGAAACACGAGGGAACATTAACTGTGGAAATATATTATTAGATGAATCTAGGAATGCAAAAATTTCTTATTTTGGTTTGTCAACAATAGACACATACCACAAACCCCACGAACATTTATCAGATATGTACTCATTCAGTGTTATAATGTTTGAAATATTGAGTGGACTTCGAGCTAATGATCTAAAGAGATATGTTGAACCATAAGACCAATTTGATATACTTCAAGAGTACTACCGCAACAATCAACTCCACATATTCATTGATGGCTGTATAAGATTTCAAACTGATAGCCATTGTTTTAATATATTAATAGAAGTTGCATATCGGTGCATAAAGAAATGTCATAAGAGGCAGGAAATGAGCAACAGGGGGGGGGGGGGGGGGGGGGGGCGATACCGTGGAAGGGGCCCAGGTGAAGCAAGAGGTAGGGAATTGCGTGCCCGTTACACGATGAACGAAGTCGTTGACAGGATTGAGGATGCAGTGGAATTTGTAGCAAATGAAAACTAGCATGAATTATACGACAAAGAACTTTCAATTTTTTTTTATATGTATCCAAGAAAATTTTCTAAAATTAATGGTGTTTTTTTAATTCTCATTATAAATAGGAGATATTTTTATGTCTCTTTTTTTATAAGATTTGATTTATGGAAAGTTAGCATGGAGCTAGGATTAAACATAATGCAAGCATACACGACTAATCATTGCACGAACCAAACCATTTGACAATATCCACTGTTAGAAAACTAGGGCAATAGCTACAGTAAAATCTGTAGGTATAAGGCAATACCTACAGATTTACTATGGAAAATGACCTGTAGCATAAGGTGATGTTTCTTTTTTGGAAGCGAAAATTTAAGAAGTCTGCGGACCACCTCTGCAACTATTTGCAGTAGAAGAGGTGGACCAAACGGCTGCGGCCTGTAATAAGAAGTTTGTTTGTTTTTTAACCTCCGCAGACTGCTGCAGTAAACTGAAATTTAAATAAACTAATTTTACAAAATTAAAGTAGTTTTTTAAAACAAAAAATTTAATAATTTTAATCTTGCAACATTGAAATAACATTCATTACATTTTTCATACAAAACATTCAATACTATTAAATACTATTTACAAATTAAATGAATTAGTATTAAAATTACATTGTTTTAGCTAAACAACGTCCTTATGAATTGCTTCAAACTGCTTTTGATTTGGAGCCCCTTCACAAAAACTTGATTCTACACTTGGAGCATCATTCTCTTGGCTCCTCTTTGCATTTGCTTTACCTGCTTCACAAATACAAGTATGATTTCAAAGAGCATAAATACATCATATTTTTACCAACATACTTCTAATTATAAGCATATATCATTTGACCATTTGCATTTGTTACTAGAAATGTGCAAGACATAACGAAATGCAATATATTAAACTTCAATATTCTCTCAAGCATTTCATCGAGCACCTGTAGTGCACAACTTGTATGCATCTATTTCAACATATATTTGTGACCTTTCAACAATAAACTATCACTATTATAGTTGAAAAACAAACAACATACAACAACAATAACAATTCAACGATATGTATGCATAAAAAAAAACAAAATCAACAACAATTTATAATTCAACAACATAATCTTCAACAAAGAAAAGAAAACAAGAAAAAACATATAACAACATCAACGATTCAGCAACATATATGCAGAAAAAAAAGGAAATCAACACCAATTTATGATTAAACGAATTCAATTGCCAATTTCTAGGATGAATCAATAGAAAAACAGAAAAAAAAAATTACATACCTGTGATAATGTCGACTGCTGGACGAAGAAGGAAGACAGTCTGCAGCGGAAGGCGTCGGCGATCAGGTGGCGATGGCGAGGTGGGGCGACGGCAGGTGGTGGGGCATCGAACTTGGAGGGGATGATGATGGAGTCGATCGATGGGCAGAAGATGGATGTTGGATGCGACATTTTTTTTTGGGTTGAATTCTTTTTAAGTTTAGATTTGAAGGGGTGGGAAGAGGTGGGAAGAGGTATAACAAGTGAAAAAGTTATCACTACTAGAAAACATGGGGTTTTCGTACGGAAAATAACTACGAAATATTTCCATAGCTAATTAGATACGGAATGGCTACAGATCAGCTACAAAATGGGACGCCCTAATTTAGCAATGGAATAGCTACAAAATAGCTACGGATGTTAGTCTGTAGCTATTACGTAGCTCATTAGCTATGGAATTGCTATGGAATAGCTACGGATCTGAATCCGTAGCTATTCCATAGTTCATTAGCCACAGAATGACTACGAAATAGCTACGGACTAGCGATAGAAGAAAATAGCTACAGAATAGCTACGAAATAGCGACAAATTTATAATTTCTATTATTATTATTATTATTATTATTATTATTATTATTCCCATTATTATTATTTTTCATTATTCAACTCTTAAAAATTTTTTGGATCATTTTCTCTTACATATTTAAGACACGAACAATTAAACATCATGTTAATAATACTATTAATAATAATATTTATAAACATCATAATAATATATAACAATTGTAACAAATGTGTTTAACACACAAACAAACGATTAAATGAAAAAAACTACGTTCAACACATCAATAAGATCAATAAGATGAAATAATCTATGTTTAATTTATAAATAATGAAAAATGATTATAATAAAGGGAAATATGTATGTGTATGTGTATGTATGTGAATGTAGGTATGTGTAAATGTGTATGTGTGTATGTATATGTATGTGTATGTGTATGCATGTATGTATATATGAATGTGTATGTAAGTACATATGTGTATGTGTATGTATTTGAATGTGTATGTGTATGTGTATGTGTATGTTTATGTTTATCTATGTGTGTATGTGTCTACATGTACATGAATGTATAAGCATTATAGTTTTAAACCAATAAACGAGTAACGGATCCTGTATGTGCACACGACTTTATGAATGATATTAATAGTTATAAGTTGGTGAAAATATAGATAATCGTGTATAATAGAGGTATGAAAAAAACGAAGCGGAAAAAACGACGTTTGGTACCCGAAAAATCAAAAATAAGAATAATCCGTAGCTAATTAGCTACGGACTAGCTACAAAATGCTAACAGAAAGCTAACGAAAAGCACAATCCGTAGCTAATTAGCTATGGATTAGCTACGGAATGTGCTTTCCGTTAGAATTCCGTAGCTAATTAACTACAGATTAGCTATGGATTATTCTTATTTTCGATTTTCCAGGCACCAAATGTCGTTTTTTCCGCTTCTTTTTTTCACACCTCTATTATACATGATTATCTATATTTTTACAAACTTATAGCTATTAATTATTAATGCATCATTAACCAACACAATGTGTGTATGTTTTCAATGTAGATAATGTATAAGACACCCGATAGAAGTGCTAGACACTTAGAAGTTATAGCTACGAAACCATCGAGACATGCTTATTTTCATAATGGGTATTTTGTAAATGGTTATAAGTTGCACACTCAACATTACGGCGAGGGTCGTGTGACAAATAACTTTGGAGTATGTGTGAGAGGGGAGACGTATAGTGCCGAAAAAAAGTCAGACTACTACGGCATATTGCAAGAGATCTTAGAGATTGAGTATTATAGCAGCGGACTATCGACTGTTGTGTTGTTTAATTGTATTTGGTTTGATAACAAAGACGGTGTAATAGTCAACAAACACAAGTTGGTTGATGTCAAACCCAAATCTCGACTTCAAACTGACGATGCTTTTTGTTTGGCATCACAAGCTAAACAAGTGTTTTATACACCATACCCTTCAATGACAAATAACACAAAAGATAAGTGGGCGGTTATAAAAACAAAACCAAGAGGGGTATTTGAAGTCACCGAAGCTTAAATGGAAGCAGAGGAAGTCTTTCAGGTTAAATAAGGGTTTGATTCACCCCTTATTATAACTCATGTGGAACCACTGTGCCTAGCCTCAACTATAAATACATATTAGCAAATATCTGATGAAGAGAATGAGAGAATTGAGGAGGAAGACGAAGAAGTGGAAGATTTTGAAGACGGAGGTGATGAAAACGAGTTTTAGTATTCAGAAGAAGAATTTGAAGACGAAGATGATGGGGACGAATGTTAGGAGCATTGTCTTTTGTTGATGTTGGGAGCATTGTATTTTGTTGATGTTAGGAGCATTGTCATTTTGAAGATTGTTGTACTGTTTAAACGTTGTTTTGTTAATGATTTTGATTTGGACATCCCATTTTTTTAAACATTTGTTTTGTCATGACTTATCAATCTTATATTATATATCTGACCATTCTTGTTCTATTAAATGCAGCATGTCAGGTAATGGATGCAAGAATAAAGGCCGCAGTAGCAACACTTATTCTAGCAGTGCGGGGCATAGGAGGGGGGGGGGAGAGAGTTATCCCCTAATTCTACCGACGAGCCACGTTTTAGGACATCAATCATACCAATCGATATGCCGATAGTGGCAGGAGTCGCAGGCTCTAACAATTAGGGTGCCATTAATGAACAAACCGACATGAATGATCCTTTAGCGGACTTGGCTGGGAATCTTCCCCATCAAAATCAAGGGACGGGTCATATGTCCCAACTCATACAGACATATTATAGGTCCCCAACTCCAATAGACGTCTTATAGGCCCCAAACCCCACAAATGGGTTATATGCCTAGTTTCCAAATACAGGTGTTGAGTTGCGGACCCCACAAACGGTTTTTGAGGCCGGGTGGTCGTGATGGATTTGAGGAGTAATATTTTGAGCGTGCAGATGCATAGACAACCTTTCGGTCGCCACAGACCCCGTACACGCCACGGCCACCGAACACGCCACCGACGCCACATCTAGAGGTGTTACGAGTGGTCACGACTCGATTGCGAGTGATTTCCAGGAGTCTTCGTTGCTCCTCTTCAGCCGAAAAGAGAAAAAGTTAGTGTTTTCATATTTTAAAACTTTAATTTTTGATGTTAAAATTCTACTTATATTGTTCTTTTTAATGTAGGTTTGGGTCTAGGAAAATCCACAACACGTGTATTAGTCTCTATTGAGAGAATATGGATCATCCGTGGCCCCAGTTTAGTGATATTCCCTATGAGGCTCTTTTGCAGATGTTTTCGTGTTTCAAGGCAATATATTAAATATAAATTATTGTATCTTATACTCATTTGTTTTTAGTTTGTTTTTTTTTAATTTACTTTTTATTTTTTTACAGACCATGTATAGGTGGAATTCACTAGAGAATATTAACATTTTTGATGCCTTCAAGTGTGTCCTCAAGGATAGATACAGGGATCGGATGAAGTGTATCAGGATTAAATCTGGGGACATGGCACGAAATGATGGGAAACCCGTCCCCCCAGGTCATTGTTCCTACTTCGAAGGGATGCATAGCTATTGCCCCGAGTGCGTACCGGAGAATGTGTGGCTACGTTTGTGTGATGTAATGGATAAGATACTTTATTATCTATTTTGTTGAGTTTTAATTTCCTATTGTATTAGTATACTTATATTTTTTTTCCTTTCCACAGCATTGGTCGACAGATAAGTGCAGAAAGAATTAAAAATTGCTCAGTAGAACCGCAAAGTCGCAGATGCTAATGGGTCGACAGCTAGGCACACCGCGGGTAATATAGGATTTGACGAGCACCGTAACAACTTAGTAAGTATCATAATTATAAATTTTCTTATCTTATTTTTTTAACACTAACTACATCAACTATACTTTTTATTTTATGTAGGAAAAGATGACGGGTAAACCACCCACACAATTTGATGTTTTCATGAAGACGCATGGCACACCTGAGGCGAAAAAAAGATATTTTGTGGGAGATCATGAAAATCTCGAATATTGCTCACAAACTGCCAAAGAAGCACAAGTAACTTATCTTTTATCATTTATGTATATTGATTTTCTTAGTATTTTTGTACATGACAATGATACTGTTTTGGTAATTTGTAGGAGGCGTATCTATAGGAGATGGTCAAAAAATACGGAGAAGACTCTTCAAACCATAAAGATGATGTGGGGGTATGGGAGGAAACCCAACTTAAGAGAAAAGGAAAAAAGAAGGGTGATATCTATGGCATAGGAGCATCAGATATACATTTTGTGATTTCTGGGACACCATCTTCCCAATCCACCCAATCCACCCAATCGGATAGTACACAACAAGAGCTATGTTGCTATGGTTTAAACATTAATTAGTATGTTGATAATATTGATTAAGTTGATAATAAAAAAAGTACATTGCTATTATGGTTAAAAGTTAGGTAGTTTGTTGATGATATTGATTAAATTGATAATAAACAAAAGTACGTTGCTGTTATGGTTAAAAGTTAGGTAGTTTGTTGATAATATTGATTAGATTGATAATAAACATAAGTGCGTTGTTATTATTGTTAAAAGTTAAGTATATTTCTATAATTATTATAAACAAAAATGCATTGTTATAATAAACTAAAGTACATTGCTAATATTGTTTAACTATTGCATTGTGTTGCCATTTTTTTAGGTTGATAGGTTGCGTGCACAAGTTTCTACCATGGAACAAAAACAACAAAAAATGAAAGAACAAATGGAAATGGTTATGAGGATGATGAATATGTCTGGAAATCAACCCCGTGCACCCCCCGATAATCCACCTGAGGACAAGTGATAATTATTTTGGAACAATTGAATTTGTAAACATTTGATATTGTTTGTTTTGTTAAGTAGTGCTTACTTTTGTAAGATATTTTGGATAATGGGATGGAATGTGTCAAACTTGGTATTAGGGACGTTTTTGGTGTATTTTATATGGTATTTGAGACAAATGTGAATTGAATGTGGTATTTGACAAAAAACTGGAAAATTTTAAATTAATTTTTTTTAATAAAACGAAGTTAGCTACGGATTTCCATAGCTATTTACTTTCGTAGCTATTTGGATTCGTAGCTATTCCGTAGCTATTTAGTTCCGTAGCTATTTGGATCAGTAGCTATTCCGTAGCTATTTAGTTTCGTAGCTATTCCGTAGCTATCTAGTTCCGTAACTATTCCGTAGGAAATCCGTAGCTATTTATTTACGTAGCTATTTCATAACTATAGTAGCTACGGAAAATTCTGTAGCTATTCTGTAGCGATTCTGTAGCTATAATTTAGCCACGGGTCATTATGCTACAACCAATTTTCCGTAGCAATTCCGTAGCTATCCGCTTATAGCTACGAAATAGCTACGGATTGTGCTCTAACTATTGCACCAATTTTCTAGTAGTGTATACCTACAGATTTGCAATGGACTAGCTACGTAATAGCTATGGCCTATTCCGTAGGTATAATACCTACATATTAGCTACGGATACAAATTGCTATGTGATGCCTACGGATTACTAACGGGAGTCAACTTTGACTAAAGTTGACTAGTTTCCTACGGAATAGTTACCGATTACTGGCTGAGCCCACTTTGACTAACATTTAGTTTATTACCTATGGATTTCCTACGGCTCACATTACCTACAGATTTTCCGTAGATAATCCGTAAGTATTTACTTTTTATATAAAAAAAACAGTAAAAAATTATAAGAAAATCAAAATTTTTCTGTCCAAAATATTTAAAAAAACTTATTACATTAAAGTTATTATAATATTAAAATTCAACCACAAAACAAATAACCTTACAATAAAACTAATAAACCTAAAAAAAATATCAAATACAAATACATATTACTAACATTGTCTAATACTACATTAAATGTGTCTAATAATACACATTAAAAGTGTCAACCACAAATGTTTAACTAAGTGCTTACAAACGTAAAACTGAGAATTATTTGGTGGATTACTTGAAAATTTACCGGGTGAGTTGAGTCCAGTTGATAAAGGTCGACATGCTTTCTTCAATTTGAGTTTTGAATCAAAGGACGCCAATTAGTCTTATTTCAACACACCATAATCAATGATTACAAAAAAAAAATACGAACATAGCATTTGTAATTTTATTTCGACAAACATAAGTTCTAAGGTAGGTAATTTTATCACCTCTTGAAGTTTTATACCGGAGATCCATAAAGATTAAGGTCTTTCCTCTTATATCATTGTGTTCTTGCATTTAATTTTACTTATTCACAATTGTTTGATCGATTACAACGCCTTCTCTTATTTGCTTGATTATTTATTTAATTTCATTATCAAAACTACTAAGATATTTTGTGGTATCTTTGTATTTTTTTTGAATATCTTGAGATTTATAATACGAGTTCATTTGTTAAGCAACACTAACACTAGTTTTGTCCCAAACATTTTAAAAACACTCACTATCATTATAAATTACAACATTTTAATAAACAGTTCGGTGAATATCAATATTTTTTTCCCAGGATCTTGGGCACGACCAAGATCTTAAGCACTTTAATTTTTTACATTTTATTTTAAACAGCAAGCCACACTTACTAATTTGGCTACGAAATTAACTTATCAAATTTTGACCAAACCAATGATTATGTTATCAACAGAACCTTTGATCATCATCTCTAAGACCCGGATAAGACGCGTTCATAGCATGGACACAACACTTAAAGATTTGATTAGGCACTAAGAGGCCTCAAGTACCTTTCCAAGTCTTAGGAAGAACAATAGAGTAATTCATAGAGATGTGAATGACAGCCAAAATCTATGCTTTTGGTTTGTGAAGATTTGGTGCAAAAAATCAGGAAGATATCCGAATCTTAACAAATACTATAGGTACAAGGTATTACATAGACCCCTTTATTCTGAAAGAATGGTCTAATATAAGACTACCTATATCGATGATGTCGTGTACGCTGAAACGTTTTGATGATAGTTCGGGATGTGGAAAGAATTATTTCTATATGTAGTTGATGATTTGAAGGTTAAGTTTTCATATTTTCAATTGCAATAAGATGCAATACGTATGAAAGGTTTTTCTCCAATATAAAAATGCACAAGTGTACTTCGTCAATTAGCATAGTAGGTGAAATTGAGTAATGAGAGTTGAATAACATGTTTGACATTTACAATTGAAAGTATGAAAAATGAAGTATTATGTGTGGGTACGTTTAGAAAATAGCACCTGGTAGCATTCCTTTTGACCTCCTCTATTCGCCTCTGTTGTATTGATGAATTTTTTTTTGAAATGTTTAGCATGCTCTTATATATTTGGCAAGTTTTTGATCAAAAACTCAATTGCCTAAAGACTATTCAATACTTAAGTAAGCAAACAATTTGTTTATTTATTCAATGATGTGGATGAGAATGGCATTCACCTCGTTTTCTTTTGCACAGACAGAGATAATTAGGAAGTTGTGTCCCATCTTTTAGAGTGAAAGAAAGAATTGCAAACTTTTGTATCATTGACATCTATAATGTCCTGGAATTATAGGCAATAATAAGAAATAATATAAGATTGTTGTATTATAATTTTTCCACGAAGATATTTCTCTTGCATATATTATATTATAATAATGTAAACAAGATATTTCTCTTGCATATATTTATGTCATGCTCGGATAAAATGAATTAATAAATCAGAAACTGCATCCGCCATCATCTGCAGCAGTGCGACTTAAACTTTTCGAGGCACTTGATTATAGTCAATGGTTCTAATGGTTATAATGATCGTCAAGCCAAGGGTAATGTTGGTACTCGCTTTTAAGCAAACTGGCTTCTGTCTATATAAACATGAACCACGAATCTACTTCTCTACAATACATATATAATCACCACGCTTTAGTCCATTCTTTTTTAAGTTTCTTTGTTGTTCAATAGCATCACCAATATCAACAATACCATGTCTTCTTCAGATGTAAACCTAGAAAAATACAGAATTCCACTCCACGAGATCCTTCTTGTCACAAGAAACTTCAGTCCAGAAACTCTCATCGGAGATGGTGGATTCGGTATGGTCCACATAGGAGAACTCTCTAAAGACGGGCAAACACACACAGTAGCCATCAAACGCCTGAATCGAGATGGTTATCAAGGAAACAACGAGTTTCGTAATGAACTCAAGATGGTTTCCAGTTTCCATCATCCAAACATCATCACTTTCATTGGCTACTGTGATGAGGCCAATGAGATGATCCTAGTTTACGAATATGCAAAGAATGGAAGCCTTGATCATCATCTCCAAAACCCAGATAAGATGCGTAGCTTAACATGGGCACAACGCTTGAATATTTGCTTAGGAGCAGCGAAAGGGCTCAAGTACCTTCACTCAGGTCTTGGGGAGCACAATAGAGTAATTCACAGAGATGTGAAGAGTGGAAATATTCTATTAGATGAGAATCTTGAAGCCAAAATCTGTGATTTTGGTTTGTCAAAATTTGGTGCAAGAAATCAGGAAGATACTCAAGTTCACACAAAGGTTGCGGGTACAAGGTATTACATGGATCCACTTTACGCTGAAAGAAGTAGGCTTAAGAAAGAGTCAGACGTGTACTCATTTGGAGTGGTTATGTTTGAAATGTCGAGTGGGACATTGGTATTTCATCCAAAGTACTTCGGAGATAATATTAACCCACAATTTCTCCTTGATGTGGTCCGAAGCTGCTATGATGATGACAAAAAGGCTACTGGAGCAGATAAATTAATTGATCCTCTTGTAGGAGATCATATTGATATGAAGTCTTTTCATGTATTTAACAAAATTGCGCATGAGTGCATCAGCCTGAAGTTAGAGGAACGCCCAACGATGGATCGGATCATCCGGAGGATTCAGCGAGCACTTCATATTACTCAATTAGTACGTCTCTTCATCTAATCATTTTTAAGAAAATAAATTCTGATATACTAATATATGATAATCTGTTCCATATATATACTATTTCTTTTTGCGTGTACAACAAATCAATGTCTAACAACAAATGATCTTATTATTTATTGCACTCAATTTACTTATTAATTATTATTTTATTTTATTTATATGTACATGTATGTATACCGTTTCTTTATTATGACGCGTTTAAAAGATTTTTTTTTCTGATCAGTTTAGAGAAAATAATCTTTTTTTGTACATTTATTTGCATACATTTAAAAAAACAATTATGTTATTATTTATGGAATATTATCTGATTTCTATTACGTATTTTAAATATAAAAAATATTTTCATGTATTTGGTCTTTGTTTATAACTAAAATATATATCGGAAAAAACCAGAACACATTGTAACGTTTAAATTTGGAGTGTTTCCTTACTTCTTTTAGAAATACCTACCATTAAGTATTAAGTATTAAAAACTAAGGTGGGCCTATGTTTTTACGATAGTCGACATCCAATATGTTCTAGAAATATTTCATTATTTTATTTTTTTCTAAATACTTTATAAAATGATATTCTTTTTATCACCTCCAATTTTAACTTGGTAAAAATTTAGGTTGACTCTCCATTTTTTAAAATTTTGTGTTTATCTTATGTAATATGTGTTTCCATAATAATTTTCGTTTGTTAACTAAAATAAACTAAAATTTTACGTACTTTTTTTATGTACGTGTCTGTATAAATTTGAGCTTGTGTACATTTCGACGTAATTTTTTTTATGCTTTCGTTCTTATTTTTATATATGATTCGTCATTTCCTACGTATGAATTGGATCACATGTTTTTGGTTATTTTAATTTTGTTTATCAACTTAAAAAGATAACCTTACTTGCTTATTTTTATATACATGACAGTATAAATTTTAGATTTTTTACATGTCGATGTGAATTTTATGTATATTTTCTTACTTCTTTATATGTAGGTTTCGTACGTATGAATTTGATCACATATAAAATCTTTTCATTCGATGGTATAAACTGGAGTTAGTCCGTGATACCGACTTTAGGTGGATGTTTCCACTGATACTTTCCACTCTTCAACTTTGTGAAACGACATTTTTCAGTCATTTATTTTGTAAAATGTTACTTTTAGTCCCTCGACTTTCCACTCTTCCACCCTTTTATATGTACGTTTTTTAAAGTTTTGTGTTTAACCCCTGTTGTATATATAATATGATTTTCTACATTTATCACCCTTCAATTTTGTCAAATGTCACTTTTGACCACTCAGCTTTGAACTTTGTAAAATATCACTTTCACCTCCATGGGTCTCTAAACTTTCTTGTTTACCCCATCCACCAACATATTTGTTAGTGATACTGACCATGTCTATTTATAAACAATAAATACAATGGTACTTAACTTTTATCAATACAATCGTCAAAACTCAATTTCCTAATTATATTTGCTCTGCTTTAACGCTCGATGGGAAATATATTTGTTTGCATAATCAATAAAAACTCAGCACAGAGCTTAGAATAGGACCATAAATGATACCAATTAAAGACTATTTTAAAAATAAATGTTTACACATGCAACCACTACTTACTCATAAATTTACATCTTTTGTCTGTAACGGAATTTGAACCCTCGCCTTTTTTATACCAATGTGAGGCACTTATTTGCAACTCCTTCACTCCTTATACAACTAGAGCAAGGACCCTTCGTAGTTAAAAACTAATTGATTCAAATGTTTGAATATCTTATTTTTGTCAACCATCGTCAAACGTCAAACGATGCATTCAGTGCGATGATATTTATACATTAAAACTAGTAGGATCTTTTTTCGGATTGTGAATCGAATTATAAATAAAAATATTGGAAATGCACATATTGAGACATCTAGTTTATATCATGACCAGATAGATTCAAAGAAAAATAATAATTGTTGGTTGAATATATAAATAATTATGTAGTGTCGATTTAGTAAAAACGATTTGATTAGAATTTTCAAATCGTTTTTACTAAATCGACACCACATAGAATTTTCAAATCATATTATCCATCAATATGCACAAAAAATGTTAATATGTGAAGAAGTTTGTGCTTTAATATGTTAATGACTTATCTGAATTTAAGCTGGACACCTCTAATCAAACTCGGTTATGTTTTTATTCACAGAACGACCACGAATCAGCATCCACCATTACCACACGAAGCCTGGAAAGTTTTCTAATTCCACTGGAGGATATCAACTTGGCAACCAAAAACTTCAATCACGAAACACGTATTCGGGACTTTGATTTTGGTGCAGTCCATCGAGGACAACTCATTAGACGATGGCAAAACCAGACCATTGCCATTACCCGTTTTTATCCAAAAAACTACCACACCGAGGACCAATTCTATAAGGAGCTCCGGATAATTTCCGGTTTACACCATCAAAACATCTCCCCTTTCATTGGTTATTGTGACCAATTCAATGAGAGAATTATAGTTCATGAACATGCAGTCAACGGAAGCCTTGCAAATTATATCAAAGACTGTAGGACGACGCGTAACCTAACATGGGCACAACGCCTGAAGATTTGCATAGGGGCAGCAAGAGGACTCCAGTCCCTTCATTTGGTTCTTGGGGAAGATAACGAAGCAACTCAAGAAAACATTAACTGCGAAAACATACACTTAGATGAAACTATGGAAGCCAAGATTTCTTTTTTTTGGTTTCTCAAAACAAGGCCAATTAGAGAGGAAACACGACAGGGACATAGGAGAAATGTCTAAACTACATAAATCAAACATGTACTCATTTGGCACAATAATGTATGAAATATTGAGCGGATACCGTGCTAATGAACTGCTAAACTTGTTGGAGAAAGCATATTGAGATAAGGAGATAGAAAGAGAGATTCTTGTACAGAAAACAAAAGATTTTATTAATCACCAATCAAATACTATTTACATAAGATTATGACATGTATATATATAGTGAGTATACGACACATTCTTGAAACATCATAATGGTTGGCAGATTCTCGAACCATCACAATGGTTATGTAACCGTTGCAACCCTTAGAGCAATAACTACCAATTTGTAACTGCCCCATCTTTCTTTAAACGACATTTAATAAACACCAAATCTAGCTTAATATTTCAACAAAACTATGGTCAACCAGGGAGGCTAATGGATGTACTTCAAGAGTATCACCAGAACAATGAACTCGACCAATTCATTGATTGGGGTATCAGAGATGAAATTGATAGCCGCTGTTTGAATATATTTAAAGAAATTGCATATAAATGCATAATGAGAGACAATCAGAAGCCACGAACTGAATTAGATTCACATCAAAGGATGCGTCCGCGTCCGCGTGCAATCTTTACCATGGACAATGTCGTTGAGAGGCTTGAGGATGCAGGAGATTTCCAAGTAAGTCCTTCTCTTTAATAGTACAAAAGAAATGAAAATTATAATTTAGAATTTTTGTTGGGTTTAATCTGTACAGTTTTTTATAGTTTAACCATCAAAATTTCCAATATTGATTATAAAATAGCAAAATCTCAATACATAGTTAAATAGAAATTTTTTCTTTCAACTGTTAATGGGAAAACAACGATAATTATTTATGAAATTTTTGTTGATAGCATCAGTGATGTAATATTTCTTGTAGTGATGAACTCCCTCTGCCCTTAAAACTCCAAAATAGACAGGTTGTTGACGGCTAATTGCTAATCTATTTTGGAACCAAAATATTAGAGATAACTGTTAGTAGCTGACACGTGAAACTAGCCGACAAATGCTTATAATAATAATAATAATAATAATAATAATAATAATAATAATAATAATAATTCAGTCTTAAAGACATGTTATCCATAACATAGTCGTCTTTAAAATTATAGTGCATGATGTAATATTTCTTGTAGTGATTTTTAGTATTAATAAACTGATACAACTATATAACAATGCATGAAACCATATAACTAAGCATCATGCTAGGTTGTAAAAGGTCGTAAATATATAAATACATTTTAATAATTTCCAAAACCAAAGATAAGAAGAAAGAGGTTTATGGAAGGTGGAAAAGAATGTTGTGATACCAAGGTGTCAAAAATCTTAATAAACATAATTCATTCTTATGTTTAAAAATATTACTAAATAAATTCATTTTGATTGTAGTACTCACTTTTTCTTTATTTTCCAGGGAATTGAAATGTAAATGGCTAAAACTGATGACACATGGTTATTGTCGATGGTTAAGATGGAGGTTCATTTTGTCCTAGCCATATACATTTATTTCATGTTGTCTATGTTCTTTATGATTGTTCTCATTTGAAAACATGTTTTTTTTTCTTTTCATCAGATTGTATCTATGTAATTGTTCATACCCATATACATTTATTTTATGATGGCTATCTTCTTATAATTATTCTAATGCATATTATTATATATAGTGAGAATGCATATTATTTATATAGAGTGAGAATACTGGAATAGAAGGCGGTGTAGACGGTGGTTAGATGTTGCTAGGTGACAAAGGATTCTTCAATGCTCAACATTTATTCAATTAGATAATCAAAATTCTCTTGTAAATAAGCTTTTAAGCCTTTTAAAAGGAAAGTATCAAGTATCAATGTTGTTCTACTTGTCACACACACACACTGTAACATCCCAAAAACCACAATAAAAATTTTCATATTTAGTTAAAGTAAAATCATTGTTTCTAACAAAAACCTAAGTCATAAAAACCAATGTCAAGTAAAAATATTCCAAAATCAATGAATCATAATATCCCCAAAACATGTCGCCGAAGGATGTGTACGATCATGCATTTGCTTTCCCACGATCATCTGAAGTACCTGAAACATAACACTTAAACTGTAAACCAAAGCTTAGTGAGTTCCTAAAACACCAATACACAAACATATAACATCATGCATACCGGTCCCACAACCATCAGGTTGGATTACCCCTGAGCTCACAACATGAGTCTAGGTTGGGTTTTTGGCCCACAACTCATGTTTGGATTGCTCCCGAGCCCACAAAATAATTCTGAATTGCCTTTCCGTCCCACAACTTATGTATGGCTTGCTCTCGGGTTTGTTGGCTTCCACACAAAGCAATATTGACTCAACCTAACCGCACTATGTCGACATATGCAACAGGTAAACATATAACCATAAAATAGATAATCATACAGATCTAACAGATCACTATAACATAGCAACATCCTATATAACAGGATACTTAATCGAATGGGCTAGCATTGGTGCCTTCGAACCACGAGTACAGTGAGGAAACTCATTTCACAGTCTAAAAAGATAGTGTAACATCCCAAAATTTCAAAATAAAATTTTCATTTTAAATCCATCCCAATCATATGACAGTCATATCAAAATAGTCAAAAGTATATCAAAGTAAAATAATATTAGAGTACAAATCCCAAAATCAAGTACATGCGGAAACATGGGCGGATGCGGTGCGATCAAGTCGGGCCCTTCATTTTTGAGATGGAAGTACCTGAAACATAAACTAAAAACTATAAGCACAAAGTTTAGTAAGTTTCCCCCACAATAGCCCATACCATACATACATAATAGTGAAAAACATATTGGGTCTATTTCACCCTCTTATGTATCTTTCAACCGGTACTGGGTCTATTTCACCCCCGTCGGTATCTTTCAACCGATATTGGGTATACTTCACTCCCCTTCGGTATCGTTCAACCAGTATTGGGTCTATTTCACCCCCATTTGTATCTATCAACCGGTAACGAGTCTATTTCACCCCTCCAACTAACACATACAATCATAACAATAAGAGTCATAGAGACATCAAGCTTATACATACATAACATATAATTGTCACAAAGACAATCGTCATCCTACAAGCATAATCTAGTAGGTCGGTATTGGTGCTTCCGACCCATGAATACATCGAAAGAAACTCACCTTAGACTGGATATATCAAATCACACTAGGGCTGCTGGCTCTTGAAATCCAATCACTAAATCACAAGTAATGTGTAAGTCCCCAAATCTGGAACCAACTAGTAATCAAACACAAGAACAAGCAATAATCAATAAGAACAAGAAGGAGTAAAAGCAAGAATGATCCAAATTGCACACGTTTCTATTGGATCGCAAACGCCTGGTACAATAGACACACATACATAACCAAATACTACTTCTGATAACACTGACACTATATATAAGGAACATGAACCGAAAACGAGTTCATGGCCGTAAACATTCTTACAACCGCAAACACCGGTTGAACCAAAAACACCCTGTTTTCGGTTCACCCAACCGCAAAGCCTATAAACACCTAAACAAAGACTAACAAGACTCATACAAATGAATGCCTAGCCCAAACCAAAAAAATATGACCTAATAGTCTCCCCCTTGGTTCGAGGCTAGCATGAATTCAATCTTTATCAATGATCAGTACGTTGGATCCTCCTATAGCCCCCACATCTTCTTATTTATAATATCAGCGATCATACTTGTGAACTCTTTAATGGCGGACTCAAAAACCTCATTCTTGACCCTAATTTGATGTTGATCCAGAGCGTGAATGTCCTGTTCACCAAACTGTAGTAGATCCTTCACCTCAACAATACGAGAGACACCAGTTGTTGGTGAATGTCCCATTCACCAAGGATATTGTTTTCCACCTAAATTTTGGAGCGAGATCTACAGACAACCTATTAAATGTTCAATTTTAGATGTACTAGAATGTGTTTCCTGCTTCTTGATATACCCCAGTAATCAAGGACTTCCAAAATACTCCTTACTTTAGATGAGCAGACAATTATTAAGGAAGAAGATAGATTTAGAAATACAGATGTCGTATTCCCAGGTCGGATCTCTTCCAGTCACGTAGAGGAATAACATATGACTAACTAAATTAGAGGGATTGAAAAGTAGAACATTGCATATGCTATGTTCTAGGTTGAATCTCTTCCAATCACACAATGCAGACAATATATACCTAACAGACAGAAAGAATTGCATAGATAAGAAGATGCATATAAATCAAAATCAGGATTTTTTGCGATACCAAAGACCCAGTTTTAGGCTACCTTTGAGATACCTAAAAATTCTTTTGACGGCAGTTAAATGAGAGAGTTTACGATTATCCTGATAATGTGCACATTGACAGACTGCGAACATGATGTCCGGTCTGCTCGCAGTCAGATACATCAGGGATCCGATCATCGATCTATATTCTGTTTGATCTACGGATTCTCCATTACGATCTAGAGTCAACAAGGGTCGTTCAGCCATCGATGTCAAGGCAACTTTGGAATCTTAAAACCTAAACTTCTCAAGCATGTCTTCAACATATTTTCCTTAATGCAAAAGGATTCTGGTTGAATCTTGTCGAACTTGCAGCCCCAAGAACATGTTCATTTCTCCCAAAGAACTCATCTAAAATCTCTTCTTCATAACAACCTCAAAATTTTTGCACAACTTTGAACTCGTCGAATAGAAAATGATGTCATCAACATAGATTTGTACAAGAATCAGGTCTACACCCACATGCTTGATGAATAAAGTCTACACCCACATGCTTGACGAATAAGGTCTGATCAATCGTTCCCCGTTTATATCCATGCACAAAGCAAGTGCTCTGTAAGAGTTGCATACCACGCTCTGGGAGCCTAATGTAACCCGTATAGAGCCTTGTCCAACTTGTAGACGTGATTCGAAAACTTGGAATTGACAAACCCATGAGGTTGATCAACATAAATTTCATCCTTCACAGCACCGTACAAGAAGGTAGTCTTGACATCTATCTGATAAACAGTAAAGTTCATGTAGGAAGCATATGTAAGGAATATATGAATGGCTTCCAAACATGCAACCGGAGCATATACTTTCGTGTAGTCGAGACCCTCTATTTGTCGGAATCCACGAACGGCCAATCGAGCCTTATTTCGCACAATCACCCCGTAACCGTCTTGCTTATTTCTAAAAGCCCACTGTGTGTCTAAACAATTTTTGCCCTTCGGTAACTCAACCAGCTTCCAAACACCCAATTTCTCAAATTGAATTAACTCTTCGTGCATCGCATCAACCCGACTAGGTTCATTCAATGCCATTTTCATTTTTTGGACTCATTCTGAGAGATAAAGCAAGAATAGAGACATGTCTTAACATCTCCACTCTGAATCCTCGTTTTAACCCTTTCTCCCAGTGGCCTGATGACATTTTTGATCAGATGATCGCGTTGGATTCTAATGGGAATTTCATGGCTGATGTCACTGGGTGTGACAAAAAGGTTGTTGATATTGATTAATCCATCCTCTGTTGAATCATCCGCCTCAGACGAGCTGGAACCATGAGAGGTGCTTGCCACATACTTATTTATGATTGGCTCAGGAAAGAGAAGCTCCATGAAAGATTGAGTAGCAGCGGAAGTATCTCTGGTCATGAATTCTCTTTTAGCAGGAGTGAGAAGAGTGGCTTCAACATCAAGATTGATTCTTTGACTTGGGGAATCTGAAGAAGCAGTTGGAACAGCTTCATCCACCAAAGGAGACGTAGTAGGTACCAAAGGTGGTCTGTACACAACATCTTCCTCTTCATCTTAAAGCACAACCTTCGAACTTGAGCAAGAACCTGACACATCATCTGAAACATAATCAAATAACCAGTCAGGGCCGGCTCAGGCATCTGTCTCATTCTTCTCCGACCAGCACACATCGAAAGATTCCACAATCTGCTTGGTGGTTTTGTTGTATACTCTGTAAGCAGTTTGTATGGCGTATCCCACAAAGTAGTAGTCATCGGCCTTCGAGTTGAACTTGGGGTTGGATTCTAGGTGAAGGAAGGTGCAGGGACATTTAAAGATTCTGAAGTAAGCAACTGATGGATTGTGATTGTACATACGTTCATATGGAGTCTTCATTTAGGCTTTGTTGATCAGGACATGGTTCTCGATATAGCAAGCAATGTTGATCGCCTCGGCCCAAAAAAAGACCGGTAGTTTCGTATCACAGAGCATCGTCCTTGTAGCGTCTATCAGAGTATGATTGCGCCGTTCCGCAACACCAGTTTGCTAAGAAGTTCGAACAACATTGTATTGACGCAGTATACCCTTGTCGGCACAGAAAAGATCTAGAACTGTATTCTTGAATTCTATGCCATTATCATTTCGAAGCGTCGTCACCCTTTCATTAGTTTGATTCTCAATGATCACAATGAACTTCTTGATCAGATCAGCGATCGCACTCTTGTTGGATAAGTATAAAACCCATGTGGATCGTGAGTAGTCATCTATCACAACAAGTCACATTTTTCAAAAGTGATAAAGTCTTTGACAGGAAGGCAACACACAATCTCATTTTTAGCAAGACGATTCAGGTTCTAGGCATTCGCATGGCCGAGACGACGATGCCAAAACATGACATTGTGTTCAGAGACTTCAGAGAAAAGATAGGTGACTTTTTCTAGAATATAATGATTCATGTCGATGATGTATGCATTTCCATCCCTCTTTGATTTCACCAAGATCCATTCTTCTAGGATAATGATTCCATAAAAAATACAAAACGGTACTCGGTACTCCAAAATCATGAAATTCATGATTCAATATCGTCGGTACCGGTACGAGTACCCTAAACCGATACCATTACCGATACCGGTACCACTAATGTTAATTTGGTTCGGTAGTCGGGAGTGATTTTCGATCAAATTGGGTTTTCGGGAAATCAGAAACAGTACCGGTTATATCCCTAGCATATAACACACTTTTTTTTGTAAATCTGTGAAACATCAAGTTTCTATTGTTCTTATAGTGCTTGCAGGAAGCTTATAAGTCACTCATATAATTTTTTCCCTTTTTTTGATATCTCGTCAATACATGAAATTTCCCTGTTTTAGTCCCACTTTAACATGCACTAGTAATGTACATTACATTTTAACCAAATTAGTATGTTATATCCTTTTTATTGACTTGTCACTATTAATATGAGTTGTACACACATCTAACAATGAATTTCACAAATATCCACATGTTTAACGTTTTATCCCCTGGTTTGAGGAACTAGTAACATACATTTTGTTTTCCTCAATTTTATACATAAAAACTTATCTCTTAGACCTTTTCATTCTAATACATATTGTAACTTGTTGAGTAAATTACTGAAATTGTCCCTATCAACTTGCGTGAGTCGTCTGTATCTTTATTTTTTACTCCGACCGGTGTTTTGTTACGAATTTTGCCTCTATCATATTTAAAAAGGTCTTATACGCTTTTTTTATTGGTTTATCTTGTATATTATACTAATTTAGATGGGCATACCCTTCCCTACAGTCAGCCCCCTCTAAGTTTGTTTTTCCATCTTTCCAATCTCTCTTGCCTCGCATATCTATCTCTAATCTCTATTCTTTTGGCCTCTACCACTATGCATTTCCAGGAAAAAAACACGATGATTGGTAATGATTTTAAGGTTTTCGACGGAGGTGTGATAGTATTATTCGATAGGGCAAATAGCAAAAAAACATAAACCTTCAGTTGTTCAGATTTTGGTAAAAGTTTTTCCATCATATATCTAAAAACTATGGATTTTTTCTAGGTTGAAGACCGTATATATGTCATAAGTTGCAACTGGAGTTTAGCGGGATTTTCTTTTGGAAACGGCGAATATTATTAAAAACGAACCTCCACTAGCAAGTAGCTAGCAAAGGAACAGAATTACAAAAAAAGCAAAACATCTTTCATGGAATTAGATACATTTAAATTAAGTTAAAAGCAAAACAGAAGCGTTCTAGTATTCCCAGTCGCCAATTCCATCTTTGCCCATGCACTTTATCCAAATGAACACCAAAGACTTAATTGCCCCTACACCATAATTAGGATTTTCGAATACTCTATTGAACATCCGATCATTCCTTAGTTTCCACAGAATCCAGATTAAGCCATGAAAGATGCTAAGGAATCTATTTCGCTTCCTTTGGCATCTACCCCAATTTTTCGCGAAAGCTATTAAGTCACCAACTGATATGAAATCTTTCTATTGTAAACCACACCATCCGAATATAGCCTTCCTGACCTCACAGGCAAATGGACAATGTACGAGGATGTGATCTGAGCATTCCACTCCATTAACACATGCACCATATTTGTCATTTTCTATGTCAACCCCTTTGCATCTCAATGCCACTGCGGATAGGATCTTCTTTTGTATTGCTCTCCATATGAAACAATTCACTTTGATCTAGGATATCTTGTTCGATATAAAATTTCCTTGTATTTTTGCTCATGGCACAACATATTGTCATGTTGATGACACTATCAAAAACATGAGTATGTATCGGTTACAACCTGACCCAATTGAATAGCAAGATCATTAATGACAGATATTATTTACTGGAGTGTCAATAAAACAAATAAGTTAATTTTATGTGTTTCATTTTTATATTCAGCACAACAGCTAGTGTGTGTGTGTGTGTATATATATATATATATATATATATATATATATATATATATAATTTAATGTTAATTTCAAACGTCATTGATTAATATAGATAGTTTTTTTTTTTGAATGGCAAACTAGCATTAATAGTAAAAGCTAGCCAGAGGCTAGAAGTACACACACAGAGGAAAAGTAAAGAGCAAGAACCAAAAACAGAAACAAAACAAGAAATAAAACAACAACATCAAAATCAAAATTTATAGCCTGCTATAGCATTCTAGAATCGGGTCACAACACCATTCAGACCACCTCAGGTTCTGCCCTTTCCTCTTTCTTGCAATGATCCATAGGATCGAGAGTGATTTCACCTCGTAAGCTAGTGTCGATTGCGATTTCGAAATTGGGGTTGGCGAGTGAGCCTTTAAATTTCGATATTTCCAGATCACCCAGATAAAAGTTAGCCTTATAGCTTCATGAATCCTTGCTGGCATTTGATGCCCCTCAATATTCTCTTTACATTGTAGTAAGTCACGGGTTAAAGCAAGAGGATAATCCGACAGCCGCCACCATTTGCAGATAAGCTGCCAAACTTCCATTGAAATCAGACACTCCAAAAAAATATGTTGTTCAGATTCCAGAGCTCCATGACAGATCCTGCATAAATTTGAGGAACATATTCCAATTTTTGATAAGTTAACCATAGTGGAGAGTTATTGTGACAGATACACCAAGTAAGAATGTTTAATTTGCCCGGGGTCAGCATGACCATCTGCCATCGCTAGAAGAAAGAGAGAAATTGTCAATATGACATCTTAGAGACCTTACCGAATATACCCCAGAAGGGTCAAGTGTCCAAGACCATTTAAGAACCCCATTGGCATTCACAGACAGATGAAAATGATTTGCAAAAGACACACTATCCTTATCTAGAATTTTTGGGATATTAGCGATTTTACCCCAGCAACCATTTTTCCTCTTAGTAATTGATGGTCTGTCGAAACCCCCATCATCTCCATAAATAGATTTGATCACCTCCGCCCATGTATTCTCAGGGCAGTTTCTGAATCTTCACCACCATTTTCCCAACAAGGCTAAATTTGGGCCTTTAGACTACCAATCCTAAGCCCCCCTCTATCTTTATCAGCCAGGATTTTGTCCCATGATATCCAAGCCATCTTCTTGGAGGTTGCATCTAAAAAAATAAAAATAACTGCATCCTAATCTTCTCAAGAGTTTTGATATCTTTAACCGGGGCTTAATACAAAGAGAAATAAAAGGTTCCAAGATTACTCAACACAACTTTACATAGTGTTAAGCGTCCACCAAAAGATAGATTAGTGGCCTTCCATTTTGATAATCTCTCCTGAAATTTCTCGATGATAGGGTTCCAATACGACACTCTAGCCATAGAAGCACCAACCGGCAAACCAAGATATATGAAGGGAAGGGATCCAATGGGGCAATTACTATATCGTGCCAATAATTCTAACTCGCTATTTGGAACATCAAAGCAAACTATCTTACTTTTGGACATGTTTACCTTGAGACCTGAGGATAGTTCAAAACATCTAAGGATTATGATCAAGTTTTTTTTTTTTGCATTTTCAATAGACCAAGAACCCAAAAAGATAGCGTCATCAACATATTGAAGATGCGAAATGGACGGACCTTGGGGAGGCAATTGGATACCAACAAAGGCACCAGATTGTTTTGCCATCTCCAAGGCGATATTTAGCCCTTCAGCAGCGATGATGAAAAGAAACGGTGAGATTGGGTCACCTTGCCTGATACCACGCTCCATACCAAATTCAGAGGTAGCGGACCCATTTATTAGAACTGAAATTCTTGCAAAAGATAGGCAACCATGAATCCATGACTGCCACTTGTCCCCAAATTCCATCTGCTGCAAGATCGAATCAAGATACTCCCAACCGAGGCAATCGAAAGCCTTCTCGAAGTCGACTTTAAAAGCAAAAGCTACCTTCTTATTATTTTTTAGCCAAGCGATTACTTCATTTTGGATAAGAGGCCCATCAATGATATATTTGTTCTTGATAAAAGGTGTCTGCACTGTTCTTGATAAAAGGTGTTTGCACTGGCTAACAACCAAATGAATCACCTTTTTAAGTCTTTCCGCTAGGATCTTAGAGATGGTTTTATATAGACACCCGATTAAACTAATGGGTCTGAAATAGCACATCGTTATTAATTTCAAACATCGTGGGTTACGCTAAGCTTTGATTACATAAGGTTCATGACTATAAGCAATTATATTAATTTGGGATTTTATTGCATTTTTTATGATTAAAGTTTGTCGACTATGCCTTCATGATCAATTAAAGAGCCATAATTTCGTCTTCACTGTTAAATAAAAAACCAAATACTATTAATTAGGGATTTTTATAAAAGAATTATTTTGTTCTTTTGGCTAGCAGAAATAAATTAAAGCAAAAAGACAAAACTAAGGAGAACTTAGAACTATCTCAACCAAGTATTGTTGAATGGATTCAGAAATCAATTTCACCAAATCAATGATTTGTCTATCGACTACGACTATAATAATAATAATAATAATAACAATAATAATAAATAAAATAAATAAATAAAACTTGCACATAATATTTGATGAACCTGGACACCGTAGTAGCATGATTAAAAATGTGGAGATCGATTTCTGAATTTCTAAAGTATCCACAACTTTGAATTTATGACAACGTGAAAGCAAAAGACATGCATGTGAAGGTGAAAGACGAAGATTACGAGCGTCAATATTCCAGTACACTTGCATATAGTTGAGATAAAATAAAGAAGAATCTTCATCCGCCATCATGTGCAGTATACTATATAATTTTTCGAAGAACTTATCTTAGTCAATAGTTATATATATACTAATGTTTAAGCCAAGGGCAATATAGGTACAAGTTTTTAAGCAAATTGGGTTTTGTCTAGATAAACATCTATATAAACACGAACCACAAAGCTCTATCTTTCATACATAATCACCAATTCAGTTTCATTTTTGTTCAAAAAAATCACACCAATATCAAAAAACAATGTCTTCTTCAGGGGAAAACCTAGAAAAGTACAGAATTCCACTGGATGACATCCTACGTGTCACAAGTAATTTCAGTCCAGACACACGAATCGGAGATGGTGGATTCGGTATGGTCTACATGGGAGAACTCTCTAAAGACGGGAAAACGCGCACAGTAGCCATCAAACGTCTCAATCAGGATGGTTATCAAGGAAACAACGAGTTCCGTAATGAACTTGAGATGGTTTCCAGTTTCCATCATCCAAACATCATTACTTTCATTGGCTACTGTGACGAGGCCAATGAGATGATCATAGTTTACGACTATGCAAAGAATGGAAGCCTTGATCATCATCTCCAAAATCCAGATAAGATGCGTAGCTTAACATGGGCACAACGCTTGAAGATTTGCTTAGGTGCAGCAAAAGGGCTCAAGTACCTTCACTCAGGTCTTGGGGAGCACAATAGAGTGATTCACAGAGACATGAAGAGTGCAAATATACTCTTAGATGACAATCTGGAAGCAAAAATCTGTGATTTTGGTTTGTCAAGATTTGGTGCAAGAAACCTGGAAGATACCCAGCTCATAACAAAGATTGCGGGTACAAGGTTTTACATGGATCCCCTTTACGCTGAAAGAAGTAGGCTCACGAAAGAGTCAGACATGTACTCGTTTGGAGTGGTTATGTTTGAAATGTCAAGTGGGACACTTGTTTATCATCAAAAGTGCTTTGGAGATGATGAAAACCCACAATATCTCTTTGATGTGGTCCGGAGCTGCTATGACGATGACAAAAAAGCTGCCAGACCAGACAAGTTAATTGATCCTTTTATTAAAGATCATACTGATATGAGCTCTTTTCATACATTTAACAAAATTGCACATAAATGTGTAAACCTGAAGTTAGAGCAACGCCCAACGATGGAGAAGATCATCAGGAAGATAGAGCAAGCATTGGAAATTCAATTGGTAAGACTTTTCATTTAATCATTTTTAGGAAAATCTTTCTCATATATTATAAGGTAAACTGTTACGTATAAATTTTTGGTGATGTGCATAATGTTTGCCACAAATTAATGTTTAACACCAATATTTTAGTTGTGTTCGGCACAGAGCATTTGAGAGTTTTAGCTTGTAACGTTTGATAAAACGCGCTATTTTGAACCGAATACATCGTTCGGTCATTATTAAATTATTTATTATATTACTTTATTTATATTAAAGTCAATTATAATAATTATTATATGTATACAGCATTGTTATTATTATGATGTTTTAAAATATGAGACTAGTTTACCATTACAAACTATAGGCTAGGATGCAACTAATTTTGTCTAACACATTTTTTTTGTCTTATTATCTATTTCAACCTTCCTCTATCAATTTTATTTTTATTAAGTTAACCTAAGTCTAAAGAGTTGTTATTTTACTAATTTTTTAATATGGTCATTATTATATTATTTATTATTTTACTATATTTATATTAAAGTTAATTAGAATAACTATTATATGTATATAGCGTTATTATTATGATGTTTTAAAATATCGGTTTTAAAGCAAATAAAACATTTGTAAATTATCTATTCGCATATAAAACAACAATCTCATTCTTATTCATGCCAATTTTTTCTATTTCCTATAATACTTTTAAACGTAAAAAAAGTCATCCTCAAATATTTTCCACTATTTGGTATTTGCTTTCAAATGAACAAGTATGATTTAATCAAACTCTAAACCCCGGTAATGTTTTTCTTCACAGAACCATGATGAATCACCTACCACACGAAACCTAGACAGTTTTCTAATTCCACTGGAGGAAATAAACTTGGCAACCCAAAACTTCAATCAGGAAACACGTATCGGATCCTATCAATATGGTGTTGTCCATAGAGGACAGCTCTATGAACGGTGGCAAAACCGCACCATGGCCATCACCCGCTTTAATCGGGAAAGCTATCGAAGCTGGGGCCAAGATTTTAATAAAGAACTCCGGATGTTGTCCAGTTTTCACCATCAAAACATCTCCCGTTTCATCGGTTACTGTGAAGAAGCCAATGAGACAATTATAGCTCATGAATACGCTGTGAATGGAAACGTTGCTGATTATATCGGACACCACAGGACGAATAAGTTGCCTACCCTAACATGGGCACAACGCTTGAAGATTATCCAAGGCGTAGCAAGAGGACTCCAGTGCCTTCATTTGGCTCTTGGGGAGGGAAGTAGAGAAATAGAGGGGAGCATTATGTGTGAAAACATATTGTTAGATGAAACTATGGAACCCAAAATTTCTTTTTTCGGTTTGTCAAGACAAGGTCCGACATACCACAAACCCCGAGAACATATATCAGATATGTACTCATTTGGCGTGATAATATTTGAAATATTGAGTGGACGTCGAGCCGATGATCTAAACAGATATATTCGAGAAGAAGAGCAATTTGATGAACTTCAACAATACTACCGCAACAATACGCTCAATGTATTCATTGATGACTTTATAAGAGATCAAATCGATAGCCCTTGTTTGAATATATTAATAGATGTTGCATATCGGTGCATAAAGAAGAGGTCTCACAGGCACATAATGAAGGAGAAACAGTCGCGAGGCCGTATGATGGGGAGGGGGGCACGTCACGTACCTAGCAGCAGGGATTTGCGCTTTACAATGAACGAAGTCGTTGAGAGGATTGAGGATGCAGTGGAACTAGAAGCAGACAACTAGCATGGATTATTAGATTATACGACATGAAGAACTTCCAAAAAATTTTCCTATATGTATCCGATAAACTTTTCAAGATTAGTGGTGTTGTCTTTTAGTTATCTTTGTAAGTCGGTGACATTTTTCATTTATTTCTTTTTCTTTTAACAGCAAGACGAATTTATTGATGAAAATTCTAGCGAGGAGATAGGATTACGCATGATACAAGCATACCCAACTATATAATTTTTAGACCAATCAAACCATTTGATAGTTTCTCCTTTTTGAACTCGGGTGTTAATCCAAAAGCAAGTTGAAGATTGCTCCTTGCTGGCTGGCTAGATCGCGGTTGTTCCTAATTTTGCTATTATTATGCGGTTGTTTTGTGTTGTTCTATAGTACCCACAACAATTTGATGAAGTGAGTGGATTCTTGATCTTCTCAACCATGTTTTTGCAAGCCACAACCAAGTCAACATATCAAGCACTAAAAGAAAAAAGGCAATTAGCGGCGATAAAAATCGCCGGTAAAGATTAAAAAAGTCGCCGGTAAAGATAATAGCGGTGACATGTCGCTGGTAAAAAGTCGCCGCTTCTGCTGATGTCGCCAGTAATACATCTTGTTGCCACTAATGCTTATGTCACCAGTAATACATCTTGTCGTCGCTAATACTTATGTCGCTGTAACCTGTCGCCGGTAATAATTTTTTCATTTTTTATTTTTTTTAATCAAAGATTTTGGGTACAGAAAAACCGATACATAACCACATTAAATGCATAAAAAATTACTTAATAACATCCGATTATATATCAAATACTGTTATAATTAATTTAATAGCAAAATAAACAACCAAAATTTTACAATTCTAACAAGTATCTTAATGTCATACAAAATAAACAACCAAAATTTTACAAGTGTATTATACAAAACACAAATTAATTATCCGCCGAACTATCATCTCCGTTCTCATTGTTTCCTCCTTGATCTATCCCCAATTGAAAAAAAGCATAAAGCTCCACCCTACATGTCGGGTCGTTGAACATTGCCTGAAGATTTTCCAACAACATAATAAATAACAACATATATAAACTTATAAGTTCAATTATCAAACAGAAACAAAAACTACCAAAGTACGTTACTATTTATTGCACTTAAATACAAGATATTTCAACAGTGCATTGCTATTTCTTGCACTTTGGACAAAAAACACAATTACCAAATCAACATGCTTTTATCGATGCCAAAGTACATTGTTATTTTTAAACTAAGGCAAAAAACCAAAGTACATTGCTATTTCTTGCACTTGGGACAAAAACTCAATTACCAAAGCTTTTTGCAAATAATCACCACAAACCAAAATTACCAAATCAACATGCATTTTATGATGCCAAAGTACATTGTTATTTTTAAACTAGAGACAAAAAACCAAAGTACATTTCTATTATTGCACTTAAAATATAAACACTTGAAATTAAAGAATTTTACTTTATTTGTGCTAAAGAACCTTAAATACAAGAAACACCAAAGTACATTGTTATTTCTTGCACTTAAATTACAAAAAATACATTGTTATATCTTGCACTTGGACAAAAACACAATTACCAAATCAACATGCATTTAGTGATGCGAAAATACATCGCTATTTTTAAACTATGACAAACACCAAAGTAAATTTCTACTTGTTACACTTGGGACAAAAAAACCAATTACCAAAGCTTCTAGAAAATAATCACCACAAACAAAAATTACCAACTCAACATGTATTTACTGAAATTAAATAATCCTCTTTTACATGTGATGGCTGTGAAATCCACGGGATAAGAGAAGATTTTCGGCTGATGCCTCTGATATGGCGACACGTCGTTCTCCTAATAGTTTCTCGAAAACAACTCTTACTTGAGCGAGTGTTAACTCTCTTTCACTCTCTGGCCCTTGCGTTTGTTCTAAGCGCTCTTCCACTAACCGATTCTATGTTTCCCAAAAGTGATTAACAATTAAGTATAAATGAACACTTAATTATATGATAAAATTATAACTAAATACTTACGTATCGTTGTTCCGCCTTAGCACCAACAAATATACCATCCCTATCGGTATGAGCCTTGTGAAACGTTTCCACTCTCCTAAGGTTCAGTTTAACATTAAAATTAGATTATATTTTAAATATATAATTACATGTATCGTACTATACCTTCTTATAGCAAGTATTGCTATACGAGCTCGACCCCCCACGATTCACGGTCGTTTGCATTTGACGAACTTTTTTAATCCTTTCTGAAGCAACTTTATGTTCATCCATTTGAAATACTCAACTACTTTCTTCCAGTTATCAACATCCATATCATCTGGGGGTGGCTAATGCTTTCAAGATATCCTCATACCCTTCGACTTCCAAAAAATATTCTTTTGCATCAGCTTTACGCTCTCTATAACCTTTTAACAAAGCCTCTTCAAAACTCTCTGACAACATAACATCGTCTGGATCTCGGTACATCCGATCCAAATCAAACTTTATCTACAAAAAACATTTTAACCAAGTAAAACACAGTCATAATTAACTGTATAAAATATTTTTATATAAATTATTTATCCCTAAATGTTTTTTTAATGTATCCTTTATTGCATGAAATCTATGTTGTGTTTCAGCTATAGAGAAGACCAATACTCGAGTTCAAAGAAAATGCTTCGTTTCGACCAGTTCAACTCGTCATCTTGCCGCTTTGGCTCCCTACCTCCATGCTCAGGATGTTTACCCGGTTTACGTGTTAGTAGACGACCTAGTTGCTCTTGTATATCGTCATTACTAAAGTGTCTCGGAGTGGGTCTTGTCTCTTCCATCCCGTTAAAATCCAACCTCTTTCTTAACAAATCATTAGCATCGAGGAAACAATAATGACCAATATATACGACTTTATTTGTTGCATGGTACGAAGGATTATCTTCATTGCAATTAGCACATGCTCTATACCCTTGCCCACTCCAACCTAAGAGACTACTACGAGTTGGCCAGTCGTTTATTGTCCACAACAACATAGCTCTCATCGTGAAGAATGTTTTTGTTGCCACATCTTTAATATGTACGACTAAGTTCCACAAACGTTTAAGATCTTTCACCAAAGGCCTAAGGAAAACATCCATATCCTTACCATGTGCTTAAGGGTCGGGAATAAAAAAAGTCAACATGAATGATGACTCTTTCATACAAAGCCAGGGTGGCAGATTATATGTGGTGAGTATGATCGGTCATGTGCTATGTGGATTACACATGTTTCCAAATTGATTAAAACCATCAGCTAAAAGACCTAGGTGTATGTTATGGGGTTCACTCAAGAAGTCGGGTTATTTTTTATCAAAATCTTGCGAATGTTCCCCATCAACAGGATGACACGTCATACTATCTTCTAATCATTTGGTAGTATACGAAATCATATTTTTGGTAGTGTGCCTCGAATAATATAAACGTCGTAGTCTAGGTGTCACGGGAAAGTACCGTAACACGTTATGAGCTAGTTTCTTACCCTTGGTGTTTTTATCGATCCATCGGCTCTCTTTAAAACGAGACAAACCTGCGATGACTCGTGTTCTTTACAAAAGAGAAAACAACCGTTTTGCACACATGTATTGCAATGACTCGTGTTCTTTCCAAAAGAGAAAACAATCATTTTGCACACATATATCGACTCATACCCCAGACCAGTAGACTTTAGTTTCAGCTAGATAATGTGAAAATGGAACCTTGTTGCATATGGGAAATGTTGATTGCAACAAATCATGGAGTTGATCAAATTAACTATCGGTCCATTTGTTGTTCACCTTGATATGCATTAACTTTGTTAGAAGCTCAAGGGAAGAAAAGTTGCAACCAGGATACAATTTAGTTTCCACTTCTTCTAATAACTACATAAAATCATCATCCACACCGCTACCCCTTATATTCGAGGTTCCTTCATCGAGGTTGGTATTCTTTTTTCTCGATTCCCAAATCACATCGTCGATTACATCGAGCATTTCGTTACTTGGCAAGACGACTCTAGGAATTAAAGATTCAACATGATTGATCCAAGTTGTGTACGACTTACTAAAACCATTTATAAATATATAACCTTCCACTGTTGTCGGGTACTTGAAGTAACGGTTATCACATTTTTAACACACACATATGATTTTACTATTACTATCAAGGTGTGACTTGGACTTCTAGATAAAAGCGTTGAGTCCTATTTCCAACTCGAGATAGTTTCGATGTGGATTACTAGTCCAACTTTTATCAAAAGATATGATGTTGCTGACTCATAATTTCGGGTTTAGAGTTTAGTCTACAGAATTAGTATTGTTTTTCTTTTTACAATCCACATTGTTTTTTTTTTACAAAAGTTAACATCCTACTTTATTTGTAACATTTTACTTTTATAGCATGTTACTATTGTACCTTTTTGTATTTTTATTATTTATAACATTTTTGTTTTTTTTTTTTTTTCATTTATAGCTTTGTATTTTAAACAATTATATTATGATGTTGTTTTCTATTGTAGTGATTTAGTTTATGTTTTCGAAGACATTCATTTTATTTCTTCACGTTGTATAATAATTAATGATAACTTAATGTATATTAAGTCACGTGATTATTTTTTATTTTTTTAGTAGTTTATTACAAATACATTTTGTTTCATTTTTGTCGTGTGTGTATATATATATATATATATATATATATATATATATATATATATAGAGAGAGAGAGAGAGAGAGAGAGAGAGTTATTCCTTGTACAATTTGTTATATTCCAAATCACATTTGCCTTTTTGGATTCAAGATAAATACACACACCATAAATGATCGTTGTTAATCATTTCATTATTAAAAATCATTTTAAGCATCATTGAAGTTTGTTAAAATTCGTTTAATCAATTTAGCCCAATAAATATATTGTTCTTTCTTTTTCTATTTTTATGATTTTTAAACAATTTTTCTTACATAAGATATAATAGAATTTAACAAAAAAGAAAAAAAGACCATGCTCAGATAAAGTTAGACTTTGATAATCAAAATATATTTTATAACGATAGAGATCCAGTAAGGAATTAACCAAGAGAGAATAGAAACTCTTAGAGAAGACTAGGATGAAATAATGAGGTGCTAGGGAGGGGTATTTATAGTTCTGGTTGCTTAGAAAGAAAGTTGATTTGGATTTGTAACTAGATGAAGATAATAAATTAATAATTTAATTTATAAAGCTCCTTCCAAATATAGCATTTGACGAAAATTCCAAGGCTTGTCCCTTGCTGATTTTTGGCCCCCATCATATGGGATCTATAACCTTCCATTATTCAACTATTAAATAATTAACATCTAGCGGCTACAATATTAATTAATTTGAAATTAATTTTAAATTAGATTCTAAATAATATATCATCACATGAATGATTAATAAACTATTTCTCTCTCTCTCTCTCTCTCTCTCTCTTTCTCTCCCGTTCCATGTGTCTCACTCATAACATTATAATTCTACTTAGATCATTGAGGGAACACAAAAATGAACTTGCTCTTGATGAAAAGTTTTGCCGATTAGTTACGTCATTGAACACTATTTCAACCGTCTCCCACTTGGCCAAGTCATCAATTATTATTGGCAACTAGGCTCCTACTTAATTAGCAAAGCGTGCATCCTTAGCAAATGCCGAACTCAAAATGATGTTCTTAGACACAACTCATATATAAGTGATCAGTTATTCCTTTGTTCTATAAGATATCATATGAATCTGAGACTTTGATATGAATCGATCTCATGGTCCAAGATTATGATTCCAATGTCCTAAGATACATGTATATATATTGTAACACATAGAATAGTGGGATAAATCACCTGGATACTTTATTAAAGGATTGATAGCTTTCTAGGAACCCCACTAGCGGGCTAAGCGCCTAAAGAGTATTATCCTATAATATTATTACTTATCAATCATTATGACAAGCTAGTAATGAAAGCTAAATCTTTCAGTAATCTCAATGAATTACTGTAAATTCTATCAAATAGCATTAGCTAGGCATGACAGTTGGGAGGCACAATCATTTCGGCACAAAACTTTTATAAAATCTAACAACCAAGCTAGCATGACCATTCTTGGCCCTCTACCAAAAGTTGATCAATCAACATTATGACTTGAATTACTGATAAATCTTATTTACACATTCATAACAACGAGTATATATATATATATATATATATATATATATATATATATATATATATATATATAAGCAACTCTTGAATCATAGTAAGCATAGCCTAAATTACCGAAGGTTTATAGTGAAACTGGAAGATTACATCGGCAGAACTTCCACCTGAAAGCTTCTCCTAATGTATCCTAGATTCCTAGAGCATCGCTAAGTTATAAGTACTCACAAATCCCAAGAAAAGTCCTAAAAATCAAGTCTAAAGAGCTGAGAGAGTTTGAGGAAGGAGTGAGAAATGAAAGGGGACAAATGAAGCTATTTATAGGCAATTTTTGCTAGGTGCATCGCCTGCATCTGGGGTGCATGTCGTATACTTCTACGACATCTCTCCTCCAGCTTGTGCCACATGTCACTTTCCTGGTGGTCTACATTTTGCCTTCTAGCAAGGTTATGCATCGCGCAAAGTGTGCATATGCGTGCGATTTTCTATTTCTGTAAATTCCATAACTTTTTCATATGAGCTCCGTTTTATATGTTCTCTATATCTATGCATAGCTATCAATGAGATCTACAACTTTCCTTTAACATCGGTTGACTATTTCTCACTTTATTTTTTATTTATTATTTTTAGAACGCTTATATTGTTAAGGTCCGTGCAAAATTCATAACTCCTTCATATGAACTCCATTCTCTACTGTATTTATATTGACATGTTCATATTCACAAGATCTTAAGCTCTCATTTATATTGTTTCGGCTAACAATCAACTTATTTGAATTTCGATTTTTATGTCCACACTAATGAGTCGAACCTTCGAAAAATCATAGCTTCTTCAAGAGAAGTCAGATTTAGGTGCTCTCTACACGCATGCTCTTGATTTTATGATTACAACGACTTTCATTTCAATTACTTAGGTTATCTCTAATTCATATGTTGCGACATGCACAACCATGTCATTTAATCACGAAACTTAGAAGAAGGATAAATTCTTCATACGATGTCGGATTCGGGCGTTCTATATTTCTACGGAAATTATATTGACGTTTCCTAGATATTTTTTTGAAGATTAATTCGGCTAAAAAGTAATATATCTTTAATTTGAATTCTATAAAAAATATATTGAATCTGACTAAAAGGTGAAAATGGGGTGTTACAAACACCACGTGGTATTTGGGATGTGTAAAATGATAGAATTGGAATCGCTTGTATTGATCCTTAACGACAACGCATGAACCAGTATATGAAAAGTTGTAGTGGTGAACACAAAAACAACCGGGGACGATGTTACAGGTAGCCCTGCCGAAAATACCTAATACCCGAAGTACGATGTTACAGGTAGCCCTGCCGAAAATACCCGATACCCGAATTACCCGCCCGATTTTTCCGGGTATCGGGTATCGGGTAAACTTTTTCGGGTAATCTGGTAACCCGATTTTTTTTTCGGGTCGGATAAAGGGTACATTGTTTGGGTTTCAGGTATACCCGAATTACTTTAAAAATTCCTTTTTTTTTAGAGCTTATACTATATAACAGGTATTTCATCACGCTTAAACTAACTATCATTATTGTAAAACATGAATCTATTTATTATGAAAATATGACACTAACAATATTAAAAGTAATTATTTATATATCATCATGTTCTTTAAAACTTAACTGTTTTCTAGATTATAGTTTTTATTGCAACTAACAAACTCATTATCTTGACGAAACTTCAGAACATGGCAAAACTTATGGCTACAATTATCTTAAACATTTTAAACTTTTAAATTAAGATTTTAAGTATTTGTTTTTCAACATCTTATTAGATTAGATTAAGTTGATAAAAAATTACTTGATATCTTAGGTATTATTGACTAAAAAATCTCAATGTTCAAAGCTTGAGTAACTTCGTTTATGTCTGATTTGTTTATATAAACAAGACTAATAGAGCACGACGTATTTATTTCATTAAACTTATTTTCAGGTGAAATTAAAAAAAAAGTTATATATTTCGGGTAATACCCGAATTACCCAAACCCGACCCGATACCCGAATTACCGAAAACCGACCCGATACCCGAATTTAGTTTGAGTAGGGTAACATGTATTTTTTTCTAACATGAAAAACCAGAATTACCCGAAACCCGAAAAAATTACCCGATCAACACCCCTAGTTACAGGTGAGAGTCCCGCCTCATTTAGTGCATTGTGTCATGTCGGTCACCTTATTAGCAAATGAGATACTTAGTTTGGGGTTACTGATGAATATATAGAGCTATAATTATGAATTATTATAATAACCATTACAAAGGTGATTGAGAGGAGAGTAATTGTTAATGATAAAAATAAAGATTAATATTATCTTATAATATTATAGCGATGTATGAAGTAATAACTAGTTACAAAGATAAATAATAAAGAGTAACTAAAACTAAAGGCTCTAAATAAGAATAACAATTGAGCATTATTTTGATGATTATATGATGTATCTAATGAAATGATTTGTGAGTTTTTGAATGCATATTGATATGATGTTTTGTTTGACTCATTTATGCTATGTGTGTTCCATAACACTATACTTATGACTAGCTAACTTAGCATATGTTGACCCATGTTTATCTGCTTGTTGTTTGCCTTGAATTCATAAATGTAGCGTAGTCTAATGGTTTGTTGATGATGGGTTCTCTTGGGTTTTATATTTAGTGTATATTTAGTAATGATACCATTTTAGTCATGTCGTGGAGTTTTCATTACACTTGGTTTTGAGAACTTTTACGAGTTGGTTTTATCAACTTTAGATTTGATGAGCATTGCTTTAGTAGTAAAGTAACATTAGGGGTGTTTTTCATAAAATTCAAAATAAGACTTCTGCTAACGTACTTTGTTTAAAAAGTGTTTCTCAAAAAATAAAAAGTTTTGGGTGTAAAATCATGATGTTACACCAACACTTGCCAAACACAGCATGATCCATACGATCCTATAACACACAAACCTTCCATGTTCCAGGATGCTACTAATGCAACATCAGACAAAAATATGGTTGTACACAACCAAAAATAAGATAGATAGTTAAACACTTGTTCCAACTCCAACGTAATAAATAAATTAATAACCATACAATAAAGTCGGAAGAAGTATTTTGAGGCTATATTGCTTAGTCTACATATAGCCTCACATAAATATTAGATTAATTGGTCAGATTACAACCTCTACAAGAGAACACATACTGCACCTCAACTAATTGGTGAACCTCATCTACTAATAGAAACATTCTACTAAAAATTTGAACCCATATCCCAAGCCTTAAATAAAATTGAACATATCACCATCGATGTGCAACTAACCTAGAAAAACTCTCAAGTCCCAAGGAAAATTCCAAAATCACCCAAAATGTTGTGTGAGCCATAATGGGATCAACTTGAATACTAACCTTACTGATACAACATGCCAAAACTGGACTCTATATAGATTCAAGGTCAGCTGAAAAGTTGAACAACATCAATTTCATAGTGCCTGAAGATGCACCTACTCTTTAGTCTGATGTTGGGTATGCATCTTAAATCTACAATCATATGCTTGATCTCTCTCTCTCTCTCTCTCTCTCTCTCTCTCCTCCCCTCGAATATGGGAGGGTGGAAGAGTATTACCCTATCATAGAAAATGACATTCCCATCCATCATCCTATAACCCAGCCTCAGGCTGCAATCCTTTAGTCAATCATCATAATTTCTTTCTACTTGTGTTCCGCGACTTAAACTAGCATCTTCTTCGAATAACTCCATCGAGACTTTAGAATCAGCTAATTCACACAAGCCTACAACATTCAGAGCTAATCTTCCATGGCCACTAAGTCCCAAACAATTAAGAGACTCGTCCTCATCCTGAGCAACCATAACCTGAATACGATAGAAGATCTAATATAGATCAGGGTAACTTAAAGGATAAAGTATAAATGCATTGACTGTCAAGTATGTGAAAGGTTTAACATATAAGACTCTAAGATATTTTACCTTGTCAATACTTCATGACATGTTTTTGAGCATGTCTCAGAATCCTAATATAATGGTTAAACTAGTTAGTATGACTGGATTCCTTATGTTGTTGCATCTGATTCATCATATATGTCATGTAATTCAGGAAGTCCATAGATATTGTATGCCTAGAGAAGGAAAAATAAATAACAGTAGATTGAGATGATCACCGATCACTATTAGGAATTTCCATATTATCAATGAAGTAAAAGTTTCATAGCTAGGAGTTCCTCCTTCTAAACAGTTCTTGATCATTTCTCGGCATCCTTCCTCAGTCTAGACTCCAGTTAAGCTCCAAAGCATCCACTCACGCATCCCAAACTCGCGTAATCATCCACATGCTCCCAATTACCCTGAAAATTCATAACAAAAGTGAGCAGTACAGGCATTCTACAAAATAATCACGAAACACGAAATACATGAGAATAATCGGGAGTTAGTTAGCTTTTTATAACAAATAACAAGGAAATTGTGCTAAAAGATGCATATAAAATGCATCTAACAGGCTCCCTCTTATCCCTAAAGAGCCTCCACAAAACCCTAACCCGATTGTTGAGTGTTATTAAGCTTGTAAGTTCTTTTGAGTGCATTTTGGTGTGTTTTGTCTCGTTTTCAAGGAAAGGAAGGTTGGAGCAAGGTGGTAGTTCAAGGAGAAGCTTGTAGATCCGAATTCTCTGCTTTATTTCAAGTGTGTGCATGGTATAAAGTCTTGATCTTGATATTTAGTAGCTTAGATCTCCATGTTTTAGCTTTTGGACCTTTTTGGTCCCATAAATGAGCTCTTATGGATTACTTCCGCGTCTGAAGCTTAGAGTGGCTACTCTTGGTGTTCTTTGGGTCCTAGAGTCATAAAGTTGCAACCTTTGAAGCTTTAATACAGCCATGCATGAGTACTGGCCATTTTCAGGGAAGTAGATTGTTATATTTCGGGTTTAGGCCCATTTAGAGCATGCAAAGCCACCAAGATGTCGACTTTATGGGTTAGTATGTTGTATATGATTCAAATTTGTGTTTGAGACTCCTCGACTTAAGTGGTGAAGGACTTAATGAAGAAAAGGCTTAGTGGGTTAGTACGTTGGACGTACAAGCTCGTACTCGCAGCGTGTACACTTAGTGTATAGCCGAGTACGTCCAACGTACTGTGGAAGTTGGGCTTGGCATTGTTTGGGCCTCAGATTGGGCCATTTTTTTGGACCTTGTTGATTTTGGCTATAGTGGGCCATCTGAAAACACGTTTTGGGCTATGGATATGTTTGGGCTTCAGGTTAAGGCCCATTAGAGGGGTTTGAGCCCAATTTGTAAAATCGGACCATAAGTGGGCCACTAGTGGACTTTGGAAGATTATTTAGTTTTGGGCCTTAGTGGTATGTGGTTTTGGGCTTTAGTTGTGGATCAAGCTACGCCAGGGGTAAAATGATCATTTTACCCCAAGTATGGATTATTGATTATAGTTTGGAAGCCAAATATTGATTGGGTGGTATTTTCTCTGATAGCTCGAGGAGTCGTCAAGGTAGCAACTACATATTTCTTTTTGTGAGATTCAACGTTTGAGGTGAGTCTCCTCAATGGGTTTAATAGGTCTAAGGCACCAATTTCAGCCCTTATAGATTATGTTAGGATGCTAGGAGTCTGTGTGACCCTTGCATGTGTTATGTGTTGCTATGTATACTGGGCGGGGACTCGATGTCAGGCGAGGCTCGAGGACTGGAAAATATGCTAGTGTTTATGATCCTTATATGTGTTAGCATGTTTATGTAATATATTGTATGTGTATAGCGGTCGAGGCCCTGCGACGGGCGAGGCCTAAGTACAACAAATATGTATACCGATCGGGGCCCGATGCCGAGCCGGGGCCCAGTATGTGATTTAATATGTATGGTATGGGGTAGTTTGGGGAACTCACTAAGCTTTATGCTTATTGTTTTCAGTTTATGTTTGAGGTACTTCCAGTAGCATAGTGAAGAGCTCGGGTTGACTGCATCGCACACACCATCGGGATTCCGCATATGATATTTTACTCTGACTTTTATGACATTTGATACATTGGATATTTTGAGATGTATGGAGGTTATTTGGAAATGTTGTTTGATCTATTTAAAAAAATGAAATTTCGAGACCATATTTTGGGATGTTACATGAAGTATGGATTTTTGTCGAGAAGTTTTTAGTCCAAGATATTTAGATAATATTGTAGAGCTCTTCCATACCTTTTCGTGGATATAAAGAACGTTGAAAACGGAGTTTGAACGGAGAAGTTACGGCGGTTTAAAGTTAGGATGATTTTTGGTTTAGCTGGGTACGTTGGGTGTACGGGGAGTACGTTGGACTTACTAGGGCATCACTAGTATGTTGGGCATACCTGGAGTGCGTTTGGCATACGCAATCAGTTCCTAAACCTTATTTTCGTGGTTTGAGCCCTAATTAAGTTCCTTAACTCCCCAAACCCATTCCATTCTCAACCTCCACCTCTCCAACACCCTCTCTTGAAACCTTAACCCTAGATTGGTTGCATTGGAGCATGTAGATCCAAACCTTTTCTACTTTGATATTTCTTCTAGAGGTATGAAGTTCAAATCTTGATGATTAGAACTAGCTATCTTTGGGTGTTATGAGATTTTGGTCACATTAAGTTCATAAAGTTTAGATCTTGAAAGTTTGTGACCATTTTATGGATAAAGGTGGAAACTTTATCCATCTAAACAACATATTATTCCAGATCTAAATGTTGGAGACTTGGACTTAATGGATTAAGTTGGAAAACATACACTTTTTGTCCCTTAGAGATGTAAAGACTTGATCTTGTTTGTTGGGACCATTCTAATTGATAAAGTTGGAAAATTTATCCATTATGGAGCTATTAGGAACCATAAATATGTGATCTTGGTCCTTCTTTTGCTTCCATACAGGAGTTGTGATGTCTTAATGGATTATTAAGTTTGGGTTTTAGCTTTTAGACCTTCCCTAGCCATGGAAAGTAATAAAGGTGCAAACTTTTGGACTTAAGATAATGTTTTGACGGTAGATGTGTGTTTGGGTGAAACGTCCTTAAGGTATCAATTGTTTAACGGAAAGGATGGAACCAGCTCGTGTACACTGGGCATAAATTGAGTACGTAGAGCATACTCAACCGACCTTGGACTTTGACTTTTGTTGACTCTGTTGACCGTTCACTTTTAGACCAAGTTTGACTATTGGTCAAACTTGATGGTTTTGACGGGTGAGAGTTAGTTTACCCGCAGGGAGCATTGCAGTGTTTCTCGGTTTCTTAATTCAGGTGAGTATTCACCGCTGTACTTGAGGGTCAAAGGCACCATTTCCGGCCCACTGGATTATATATCTTGTTATGTTGTGTGTTGTTATGCAATAGTGATAAGTTAGATCTGTACCCTAGGATATATGATATTGCTATGTGGTAGTAATCTATTTATCTGATTGGCTAAATGTACATCTATTTGCTGGATACATGTTATCTATTATGTATATGTCGACATAATACGGTTGGGTTGAACATGTACACCTTTGTACGGTAGCCAACAAACCCAAGAGCAAGCCAGACATAAGTTGTGGACCCAGTGGGCAAGTCAGACTTATGATGTGCGCTCAGGTGCAAGCCAGATATGAGCTATGGTCCCGATAGGCAAGCCAGACTCACTCTGTGGGCTCATGGGTACTCCAGTCTTTTAAGTTGTAGACCCAGTATATGATGTTATATGTTACCTGTTTCTGTGGTGGTACTTTGGGGGAACTCACTAAACTTCGTGCTTAAAGTTATTTGTTATGGATTCAGGTACTTCAGGTGATTGGGAAAAGCAAATGTGTGATCGTGCACATCCTTCGGATTTTATGTAATTGGATTTTGGGATACTCTGATTTAAAAACTATACTTTTGAAATATCGTTTTTGTAAATGGTTATTGACTTGAGGTTGTTTTGGAAAAATGAAAATTTTACTCTAATTTTTAGGATGTTACATTTTCAAGATTAATCGTTAGCATCCTCCCCTTCTGAGTGATGTCGTCAATTGCCTTTTCCGATTCAAGTTTGTCTTCAACATCCATGAAGCTTATGAAGATGTAGAAATTTCTATTTTTCCCCTTCTTGCGTGGAAAGTATACTTCAAACACCATACCACCATACCGTACCTAAGGAATTATTTCCTAACACTACTACAAAAAAGCTTATAGGACCCAATTAAATCAATTAAAAGACCCGGTTTTAAATCGGGTCCTAAAGTCAGAGAGACCTATGTGAAAAAAGAAATAGAACCCGGTTTTAAAACCGGCTCCTATCTGACACAAAAGAACCCGGTCGTTCATAAAACCGGGACATATAAGAGGAATATAACGCCTAACGTTTGATGGTATACGAAGATTAGGACACGGTTCAACCATACAAAACCGAGTCCTTTTACACTCAAAATAACACGGTTCTAATTACAAACCGGGACCTATAAGAAGATCATATAAGGTGTAACGTCATTTTTCATATGTATATTAGTGCCCGGTCCCTAGGTAAGCAATCGGGTCCTTTAGTACAATGATATATATATATATATATATATATATATATATATATATATATATATATATATATATATATATATATATATTAAAGAGACTAATACCAATGTGCAAGTTACAGCTATTATATTTCTACTTTTGAAGTAAATAGATAAAAACTCCCGAACTAAATTTCCAAATGAATTCTTACATACTTACAACTAAATCCTATCTTACAAAACATCTAAATCCTATCTTACAATACATCTGAGGCACAGTTGTCAATAGCGACCATAGCGGTCGCTATAGCGAATAGCATGGCGTATAGGAACATGGTCGCTATTGAGTGCTTAGAGACAAATAGCGAGGTAAATAGCGACATTATGGGTTTTTTTTCATTTTTTTCTCCTTTTCAGAGATAAATCAGAATAAAAGCGATAAGGGTTGAGGTTATGAACGATTTTATCTAGTTTAATGGTTTGTTTCCTTATATGATGATTATAAATTTTTAATAACTATAGTATTTAAACATAATAAATATTTTTAATTTTTTTATGCCTATCGCTAAATACGAAATGGCGTTCGCTATTTTATCGCTATCGCTACATAGCATATAGGTAGCTCGTCGCTATTTACCGCTATTCGCTATCGATAACTATGATCTGAGGAGATCCCAAGATGGTACCCGAATGAGAGGTTTGTCGGCATCAGCTTCTTTGCCACTTCCCACAAATATTAATCTATATGCGTTCATTTCCGCGTCATGTATGAACCTCCTATAATATAGACATACAGTGATAAAAAGTTAGATGTCAATCAAGTAGATATAGGATTGCTAGCTTGCTACGTATACTAAGTTTGTTGAAATATTTGTTTAAGTTTAAGAAGCTTCTATTTTGTTTTATTTCTTAAAGTGGCACCATTTGGTAAATGATATACAATAAACAACACACACACATGAGAGAGAGCAACCTGGAAGTAGTTTTTTGTATTTCAAACATGAAATTTTGATAGTATTGGTCCTAAAAGTCATGACATAAAACAATTATTTCACTGATATGTTAGCATGCTCTAAATCAAAGTCCCAACAAAGTATAAATCACTATTTTAAATTTCACCCAAACATTTTCAATAACATACTACTAAAACATCGAATATAGTTACCTTAAACATAAGAAAGGATGAGAGTACTTTTTCCATGATATCGTAGAGTTGATTCTTTGACGTTCCAGTGATGTTCAACGATAGACCATCACTGGAGACCTGATTTCCGATCATTATCCCGGAATTTTGTGGTTGTTCTTTTCTGGGTGATTTGATTAGGTTACGACTTAAGGCTTTTTCGTAAGAATTCTGAGAAGGTAGAGTGTGTCGAGACTCGATAGTACAGATAGGGGAATGGATTAACGAATTTCGGGAGGGAGAGTAGACGGTGAACTTTTTTGGATGGAGTTCTTTGGGTCTAGTTTCGAGTTTGATTAGGTTAAGCTTCATCAAGATTAGTCGCAGGTAGTAGCTTTGAAATTGTATACTAGGTCAAATGGCGGGACATCAAAAAAAACAATAGGCGGGATACCAAAAATTGATGGCGGGATAGGTGGTATTTTTTTACACCACAAATACATCTTATTGTTTTTTATTTGGTAATATATCAAGGATTTATTTTGTTAATGGTAATCATTTTTCTTTATATATATATATATATATATATATATATATATAATTTTAATATCGTCAGGGGTGGAGTTAGGGGGGTTCCGGGGTGGCACCGGCAACCCCTAAATTTTCCGGCCGCAGTGGAAAAGTTTTCGAAATTTTTTAAAATTTTTATTTTTTCTACTATCGTGCAGCCCCTAATCTTCCCATGCAACCCCTACTATGAAATCCTGCGTCCGCCCCTGAATATCGTATATAGAGATAAAATTATATGTAGACTGACAAATATTACACATTCTCACACATTCTCGGTCAATCATTTAAAAATTCATAGATAAATATTATGGTAAATTAACATAATAATTAATTCATTCTTATTAAATTATCCATTACTTTGAGTAAATAACTATAAATATGGAAGTAAAACATGGAAAACATATTTTAAATCAAAAGACTTCAATTTCGCATAAATTAAAGATCGAAATTTTGCTACCACTCTAATCTTCCCTCTGATGAACCAAACAACCAGAAAAGGTCAGTAAATTCGTTGATCCCCTCCCTCTGACTCCCTATTCTTTAATATATTACAATCCAAGACATAGCACCCTTCATCGTTGTTGATCTCCTCCAAAAATATCTCGATTATCCCAGTAGCGGAGCTACTAAGGGGAGGCCATGCCCCCCAGCTTTTCTGCCTACTAGCTAAGTTATAAGTCATATAAATAGAAATGATCAAAGAATATATAAGCAAGTTACAGGTGAAGGTTGGTTACGAAGAAGACAAATAGTATTGAAATCGTACAATAAAAATTATTTATTAAAACTTTTGAATGAAGTAAACTAAAGAAGGATGACACCTAAAAAATCTAAGAATTTGAAATTCTTTAATCAAAAAGAAGGAAAGAAAATTAAAAAAAAAAGTAAAAAATAAATTAAATATCCAAACCATATAACAAATTATGCGGAGATCTAAATCTCAAAAAAGAAAATCTTTAGAAGAAACAACACTTGAAATCCCGGATATACTACGGATCAAAAAGTCGTGAACCACCAACAATGCCGCTCTCCTCCGCGTCGCTGAGTCATCATTTCTATCATCGGAGCTCTCTAGAGTTCTTAACAACCGCCGCTTGTTCTCTGGTTTCTTGCGGTGTGTCTACTTTTCATCTCGCTATTTTCTCGTGTTTTCCCTTGACCTTTCAGGTAATGATTCTATGTTCTAATGTCTCTGTGTTTTCTTCTTTTTTAATGGCACTATTATGTACTAACTACAGTCTACAATTTAGAGTATGCTATCACCTTTTTATGATTGTTCATCACTTTATTGCTATATCATTTCATTGTCACTTATTTGACAGTAGTAATCTAGAGCGTACTAGGGTTTAATATTGTCGTTTTCTTTAGGTCTTTCTATATGAATATGATAAAAAAACTAAAAAAAGAAACAGTCCCAAAATATTATATTGATCAATTTTAATAAAATTTTAGTTTTCTTTATTTAAAACCAATCTATGTTATTTTAATTTGGTACATTGCTAAATTATTTTGTAGTTTGTTCCAGGATGATTTATTATGAAAATAGAGTAGGGTCATGACTCGATTGAGAATTTTGATTTTGGCCCCCCTAGTTTTCGTAGTCGTGTTCCGCCCTTGGATTATCCCATGTATTTGTTGGTATGGACATTATTTGTAATATTAAGGCGGGGAACAAAACCACACAAGAGACGTTATTGCACAATAAAGACTTCGACCATAAATTTGATTTCAAGAATTCAATTTCCCTGCGAGAATGCACAACGCAAGACCTTCATCTCTACACCACCATCGGGCTACCTTCACCAACACTAATCGTAACCACCATTACACCTAACACCCCATACTCTTGTCCATGTACCTAACGAATAAGGACACACACACACACAAGGGGCAGTCACTATGTTCCAATGTGTAACATCCTGTTTCGAATTGTTCCCGGTGATCAAAGGATTATGTTGCACCTGGTTCTTGGTATGTAATTTATTTAAGTATTTTGCATTTTTGGCCTTGGACTCGGCGAGTTGAAGGACCAACTCACCGAGTAGAAGCGGGATGGGGCGCAGGATTTAAGTGATGGACTCGTCAAGTCGGATCCCGGACTCGACGAGTAGGCTCTGACTGGACAAAACCCGAATCTGAGGGTTTGCACCCTATTTAATCATCTATTTCCGCCACCACTCGTCCCTATTGCTCCAGAAACCCTCCATAGAAAACCCTAAGTGTTTTGGTGCAAGATCTAAGGCTTGTGAGTGATTTTTGTGGGTTTTGACCTCAAGGAAGAAGGAAGAGCATAGAAGGATCAATAGGAGACTGAAGGATTCGAGTTTGGTTCATCATTTGCAGCCTCCTTATGGTTGAAGATGAACTCGACGAGTTGTTCATAAAACTCGGCGAGTCAAGGACATAACTTGTTCATCAGATGAAGGTGAACTCGACGAGTTGTTCATACAACTCGGCGAGTCGGATGAAGGTTCATTCGATGTTCATATAGAGGAGGAACTCGTCGATTCGTTGCCAAACTCGACGAGTCGATTTGTGGACAAGGAAGGGTAAAGGGTTAGGGACTCGACGAGTTGACGGCCCAACTCGGCCAGTCGGGTCAACTGGAACTCGACGAGTTGTTCATACCACCACCACTACCATCACCGACCACCACCACCGCCACCGCCGCCACCACCACCACCGTCTCCGCCGCCACCACCCACCACTACCACCACCGTCGCTGCCACCACTACCACTACCATCACCCACCACCACAACAACCAATGTCGTCGGAACCACCTCCGCCATCACTCACCACCACTACCAACATCGCCATCACCGCCACCACCACTACCGCCATTACCAACGTCGCCACCACCATCATCGCCACCACCGCCGCCGCCACCTTTATCACCATTAACAACACTACCATCACCACTACCATCACCCACCACCAATTGTAAAATGTAACATCCCAAAATATGACCCCAAAAATTTCATTTAAAAATGTATGAAAACCATATTTCATAACATCAATCATTTCTAAAACCAATTCAGTCACAAGGTAGACACATCAATATTTAAAGCATAACATAGAAAATTCATATCAGAGTATAAGTCCCAAAATCTCTAATGTGGAATAATCATGGTGTGATGGAATGCGATCATACTGACCCCTTTCCCTTCGAGCAAGAAGTACCTGAAACGCAAACTGAAACTGTAAGCAATAACCTTAGTGAGCTCCTCCACCACACCAGATACAAGATAAACATATTGTTAAGCATATATGGGTGTCTGACCTACCCTGATAGGCATATATGTGTGCTCGATCTACCCTGTCAGGCATATATGGGTGCCTGGCTTACCCTGTCACGCATATTTGGGTGCCCGACCTACCCTCCGATTTATTTCAACTAGTTATGTGGAATTCTAAAGGTCATGGGTATAACCCAAATCCATACCCATGGTTGTTATGATCCATGGTTCATGTGGCCCAACTCTTTATGTATCCATACATAAACTTAGTCCAACATGGATCATAAGCCCAACACATATAAATATAACTAATCAACAAAATTAGTCCCCATATATTTAATTAGTCTCTTTTGATCACTAAATTAATTCTTGATTAATACTAGTTAAGACATATGATTTCATATTAGTATATTAAAACTTATAATATATTAATAATTCATATATAACCTTCTCTCAAAAGTCCATCCTAACAAATTGTCCTGGTGTTATGCAACCCAAATGGACCATGCTACTCTCGGGTCGGGTACATACCAATAATAGTTATGGGCTTATACATCTAATCCAAAACTAATGTCCAAAACATAGATCCAAGCCCCTAAAAACATCCTGAGCCATAAAGTTATAAACTTTATGCTTTTGCATGCGTGGATGGGGATTAAGACACCATTTAAGTCTATAAGCTCACTTAGTTGCTATTTAGCACTTTCATGGTTGAGGCTAAACCATCAAGGTCTAAAATTTATGGCTCCAAACACCTCCAAGAGCCTAAAAGGACAGCTCAAATGGACTGAAACTTCCCTCGGGATAGAATACTCTTGGCCCACAACCATCAAGTTGGAATGCCCATATACTACGAGTCCAATCATCCTCGGGATGGAATACTCTCGGCCCACAACCATGGGGCCTTATTTAAAGATCCACTACCAAAATTGGCCCAAAATACTCTTATTCAGAGAGTCCAGCAAGGCTCAAGTCCGATTGGCCTAAAGGTGGCCCAATCCTGAAGCCCAAGTCGCAAAAGCCCAACAGAGGGCGTACGCTAGGTGTACTTCTTTGGTACGCGGGGCGTACTCCGTCTCGTATTGACTAGAAAACGGGACCATTGACTCGGTACGCGTGGTGTAATGCTCTTTATAGTCTGTACCAAAACTCTCATAAGTGCTTAATGGCTTAAGCACTTAAGCCCAAACTTCATATCCATCGACCAAAAGTGCCTAAGACTCATAAAGTCTTGAAATTTAAGACTTTGGATGTCCAAAAAGTTCTTAATATATGGTATTAACCTATTAAGACCTTCCTACTCCATGCATGGGACACATTCAACTATTGGGACATCATTTTTATCACTTAGGACCATTTCTAGGGTCTGGAAGGACAACTTTGTCAATTATAAGATAATTGATTTTGGGCTGTGAATCCTTATGGATATAAGGGGGATGAAAATTAGAGTGTAAGCCCACTCTAATTTCTTCCAAGGGGCCTTATTCCAGAAGGATCTTAAGCTGCTTAGGGCCTAAGTCATCCAATTAGGGTTTTGACTGAAACCCTAACAACTCAGCTATTTAAGGACCCCTAGGGCACCCAAAATCGGCTACCACTTATTCTAGAGAGTCCTTGAGCTGATTTTGTGCCTCCATTCCCATCCTCTTTCTCTTTACTTAATCTCCAATCACCGTCTATGAGACTGGAGGAGGTGGCGACTTAACAATTGGAGAACCGATCTAATTGTGGTCGCACACTACATTCGTCGAACTGATATATGAGACCACTGCCACCAACCTCCTTTGCCACCAACCGATCTAATTGTGTTCACACACTACCTCCGACGATTCGATTTGGGTTTAATTTTTGTTGTCACCTCTGTTGACACAGTTCATTTAGCACGTTACCCCTCCTGGAAACGATTTTTGGTGGGTGATTCAATTTGGGTTTGAGCACCCCTTGATTTGATTAGAGCACGTCTTTTCGACGAGGATATGTATGGGGAAATAGGAGTTTTCTGAATAGAGGGAGAGATAGAGAGAGAGAGAGGGTGGATGGGTGAGCGATGGATGGTGGTGTACGGTGGTAGCAACTGGTGGTGATGGTGACAGACGGTGGTGATGGCGACATCTAAGGGTTGTATGTTCTTGAGTGTGTGTATGTGTGTTTTCATTAGAACAAAAGCAAACTAAGATAGAGAAAGAGGGGTAGTTAGGTGGGTCATTTTTTTAATTAATTGAAATATTAACATAAAAACAAATCTAAGGGGTAAAATAGTCATTTTAAGTTGATAGAGACCAAAAACAATAAAAATATCCAATTTTGGACCATTTGTGCACCAACAAAACTTTCGGGACCAAAACCACATAATTTTGCTAACCAAAGAGACCATTTTTGCGATTTTTTCAATTAGGAATAAATATTATAGTTTAAACAGATAACTAAACAACCAATACTGTCTTATTTTATTACTTAGCCTTGAAGCTACCATACTTCTGCATTTGATAGACCTGAGGCTTATCATAGGGTTCTAATATTCATACTCGTTCATTGTAATCTAAACGTAAGTTAGTCTTATCATCAACATCATCTTCTCGAACACTAACACTGTCTTTTGACTTTCCCTTTATGTTCAACAATAAGGCCATCAAGCTTTCACAACATTTTTCTCGATATGCATAACATCAAGACCCTGACGATCTTGCAAATATTCATTGTTTGAACGTTTAATGCGATACATCCGGTAACTACGATCCATCTGAAATTACATGAAGCATATAATAACAATGCATTTAGAACAACGGATATATATATATATATATATATATATATATATATATATATATATATATATATATATATATATATAATGAAATTTGTTTGCTAACTTATAATCAAACTCAAAATAAATAACCACGCACTATTACCAGTCATAAATTAACAACATCAACAAAGTTAAAAAAAAAAATAAAAAAAAATAGCTAATACTTATATTATATATTCAATAAACAATTACATATTACTTTCCATTTACATTAAGGCGGGATTACATCAATTAATTTCCCGCCAAAAATCCAAGATCATCTACACTATTGACTTTGTATATATTTGTGTATATGCGTTTTTTCATTCCTCCTTATATAATTAAGGACGAATTTTTCCCATATAAGCAAGCACCAATTCATTCACAAAGAAGAGAGATAATTTCTAAGAAGGAAAAAAATAAGAAGCCTATACAGGTGACGAGATTTCCATATCTAAATCATCAACATAGCATCAGGTTAGTCCCTATTTTGTTCATGTTCTTGATTCCAACTCAAAGTAGCATAAATCAGGTCACTTTAAAGTTAATTGTATATATATTATGATGCTTGTATGCAACTGATTTAATAAAAAACGAGTGGAATTACAGAAAAGGGCACATCTAATAAGAGTAAACTAGATACTGATTTGTAAAGAAATATGTGTTGTAGATTTCACTTGCTATCACATCCGTATGGTGTCTCTTGGCATTCAGTGTGCATGAATAAACAATAAACTTGTGTAAAGAAGTGTAAATCAATTGAAAGTAAGCACTTAATTAAATTAAGAGGTACATACCAAGCAGCTTTTATCTTCCTTGACTTAGATTTTCTGCGTGTGTTAATGGAGGATTAAACACTTAGTTGCATTTTGTTGTCTCCGGTTGGGTTTCTCTATGCGTTAATGGTCGAATAAATTCAATAAACAGCTAAAGTAATCCCAGCAATCAGTGATAAATTATTTATTCAAAAGGATTTTATCATTATCTGTTAAGATTTTGTTTCATGATCTGTTAAGTTTTAAAATTCATATATTATTTGGTGATAATGTTATATCTTTTTCTCCTATGTTAGATTAAAAAATCAATATTTTTTTATGATAATCGTATTTTGTTTTGGCATATCTTGATATGATAAAGTTTAGAATATAGATATACTGTTTTACTGACGATGTGTTTCATGTCTGCAGAGTGAAGACATTGAACAAATTTTCCAACGTTACCCTCCTAGCTACACACAAGACAAAACTTCAACTCAGCTGTACACATGTTTGTAATTGAGTGGAATTACATAAAAAAAATCAAGCTAAACAATCCCATAAATGGTAATTATATTTAGAACCTGGAATCAGAATCTTGTCAAGGGTATTTGGTGTGGACCTTGCATCTAGCTATATTCATAGTTGGTGCCATAGAGTTATTACCCACTAGGATTTCATGACCTACGTCTTGACTTTTAATCAAATTCTACAAACTTTTTTTTATTGTTCTAGCTTCCTGTTGCTCTTGTTTTTTTTTTTTTTTTTTTTCTAATATATTGTGGTGGGGAATTATGGATGATTTTGCCCTTGCTTTCATTTTGCTATTCAGATGAGGCATGAATTTAGCCTAAAATACTCAATGCAGAAAGTAGTTACCTGGTTAAGTTGTGTTAGATCAATCTTCGTAATTGGTTGGTTGTTGGATTATAGATGATTCCATATGTTCCCATAGTTGTGTGAAGTTGATCTTCTCTGTTTTTGTCTGATCTAAATGATAATAAGTCAGATTCCAATTTTAGATAGCCCTTACCCTTTCCCTAACATTACGTTTCTGACTCTTCCTGATGTGTTACGAAACCTTGTTCACTTAACTCAAGATTATGTAACATGTTGAAAATGTATATATCTACTTGTTGACAGGTGGGGTTTATGATGTTTTGCTTATGGTTTTGGTGTTTCAGCTACAACAATATCAATGGAGGGATTGAAGGTATCTAATGCAGAATTGGTGTTGTATTTCTAACCATCAAAGTGCATCAGAGGACATCTTTTGTGAACTAAGTTCAATTCTTTTTAATATATAGTCTTAATTTAATGTAATTTATTGAACTTGACTATGTTTTCATGTAATTCTAGATCATTGGTTAAAAATAGTATATACATGAAAGTAAATTGATGTCTATACATCAATCGTTAAAAAAAAAAACATGATGCCAATACAAATAATAATACAATATACAATATAAGCATCATCTGAGTTATTATTACTTGTGTTCTACATGAGAAAAAATTGATATAAAGAAGAAACAAGATATGAGCATTAAGTTGACTAATTGGAATAGAAATTTGCACTTTAGTCATCTAGATAGGGGTGATGCGTGCGAAACTAATAGAACTCGGTTGTTTTTTCGAAACCGGGTCACATACCCATAAAACTAAAAGTCCCGGTTGTTATGCTGGGAGCCGGGTTACTTAAGTATAGCATATGTCCCGGTTTTTTAAAAAGAACCGGGTCATATTGCTTCTCCCCTTTTAGATCCCGGTTATTTCATAATATGTCCCGGTTTTTCAAAAAACCGGGTCCTAATTGGCGAGTCCTATATGGCCTTTTGTAGTAGTGTAATCTCCTCCCTATTGATGTCGCCGTCGCCAGGAATATTGGTGACAAACTACGTGGTTTCGTTGACCAGACATGGAGGTGTTTCTCTTCTTTTGTCGGACATCTGTCCACTCAACATTGTCTTTCCCTCTCCTCATATAAATAACTTCTTCATAAAGTCTTGGATATGTTACATACTTAGGTTTTTCACTTCCAATTTTCAAGTTTGATTTCTATATAAATTTTTTTATTCATGCTTTGAAATTTCTCGAAGAGTATGGCATGCCATCAACATTTGGAAACATAATACATGCCATCTAATTACATATTAATATATAGCTCTTTTTCATGTTGCTAAAAATACCACATGCATGTTGATTATATGCATAATGGAACATCACCAAACACCTCTGGCTCTTGAATTTAATCCCACCATTTATTGCATTTTTAATGACAAGTTGATTAGAATTGCAGTGAATGAATTGAATGTTGCCACCAACTCCAATTTTACATTTATGCATGGTCTTGAAAATAATTAACACTTGTCAGTGGAAGTGGAAGTGGAAGTGGAAGATACAATTTCCACATGCTAAGCTTTGAATACGTATGGCCATGCGCAATTGTGTTCAACTCTTCATCTTCCTTTAAAATATTAGGTTGGTTGCAAGCACTATTACTGTATTTGGCGAATTATATTTTTATTGTATTTTTTATGATTGAAGTTTGTCAACTTTGCCTTCCTGATCAATAAAAGCACCATAGTTTCGTTTTCACACTTAAATAAAAAAACTAATTAATCTCACCATTTAATTTCGTTTTTTAAGTTTTTTATCAATAGATTGTTTAAATAGTTTAATACCAATACAATAATGATATAAATTTTTAATACATTATTAGTATTAACTAAATCATAAATCTAAAACTAAATGAAATAAATAAAGTTTTGAAAATTCGTTGATAGAGAGTATCAACATCTTAGAAACAAAAAATAATGTGTGTCGATTTGAGAGATGTAACAAATTAATTTCAAATTTTCCGAGTACATATCAACATTAGCGTATTTGGCACTCTGTTGATTAAACAAGAAACGCTTTTAAGAAGAACACTACTATATTAAGGGGTTGTTTATTAGCTGTGTTTTTAAGAAAAATGCTTATTAGATGGCGATGAATGTTGAACGAAATCTCTTATAAGACCGGAAGGAGTGAACGAAATCTCTTATAAGACCGGAAGGAGTGGGAGGAATGGTTCCCTCACTTTTGGTGGGTCATACCCTTCTTTCCCTCACTCTCCTTTCCCTCACCTAAAAGCCAATGAGTGGGTGGGAAACACTTTCCTCACCCTTTTTTTTTTTTTTTTTTTTTTTAAATAAAATTAACCTTTTTGTTATGAATTATAATTTTTAAATTAATATTAAACATAAAACTTAATTAAAAATCAAAAGCATTTCATTAATTAAAATAAAACTTACATTAAACCTAAAATATAAAAAGTAGACAATTAAAAAAAACACACATAAACTAAAAATCAAACAAACCACCAACGACCTACGGAAAATATTTTTTCAGAATTTTTTCCCTCTTCTTCATTACGAGCTCGAGAGCCGGTCCCGAGAGATGATCGACGTTTTCCATCAAAAACTTCGTGTCTTCCATTTCTTCTCTCTCCGCCCGCTCCTTTTTCCTTGTTTCTTCTTTTTCTTTGTCGAAAGTCAAGCGTTCGGAAAAATTAAGATTATATCAATCAAACGACGATGTTATCTTCCGCATTTCCTCAATGTCCACGCTGAAATCAGATGCACTCGAAGAAGTTCCTTTTCCCTTTCTCTTCGCTTTGTCCCTACCCATTGGGCAGACAATTTCTTCTAGCTCGAGTTCGTCGTTTTGATTTAAATCTACACCGACCCGAGCATCGGAGGAGGTTGTGTAACCACTAGAGCCCGTTTTCGTTCATTTTGATTGTTGGACTCCAAAAATAAAATCCCGCTCGTATGTTATCCACCTAGGACTTCAGACCAATAATTTCCAACAATCGTGCCACTTGAATGGTTTTCCGACTTCCTCAAGGTAAAACTGCAACGCTTCTTGAAATATTTCTTCGTCGCCTTGGCCGCTTTTCCGTTGGGTTTTTAAGTTGTTGTACAACCCGTTAATTTTTGAAACCCCCTTGCTATTTCTCGAAACTTTGAGTTAAGTTATATTTAGTACGGTAGTCGTCACATTTTCCTAGCTCCTCTCGAAATCGTTCTAAAATGCGAAACCAAAAATGTTCTCCCGGTTGTGCGTTTCCCTGAATAGAATCTTCAGAAATATCAACCCAAGCTCTGACCAAAACTAGCTCTTCGTGTGGAACCCATAGTGTCGGCTTTTGTCTTCCCGGTTGTGCGACACCCTCGCGCACTTGTTTTTTCCCTTTACGTCTTTGTGGTGGTGGTGTTGGTTGAGTTTCGGGAACCATGTCTTCTTCTTCCGCATCATCCAATTCATAGACAAGTTGGTGGTGGTGGTGTTGGGTTTGGGTTTGAGTTTCAGTTTGAGTTTGGGGTTGAGGTTGATTTGGCGATTGTTGATCCGGAAACACAACAAAGTTTGAAAACATTTGCGACGGAACATTTGGAACTTGCATAGGGTAATATTGGCCAACATTTTGGTATTGGAATGGTAGTGGCGATTGAATGGGAGAATCGAGTTGGGGGTGGTAAACTCCGTGCTGGGATGAATCGATAGCAAAAATGTTGCGAGGAGGGATGTTTATACTCGAACCATGACTTTTTTTCCGTTGATCGGAACTTGGGTTTTGTTTGTCGGGATTCATTTTTTTTTGTTGATATGAAGTAGAGAGTATACAGAATATTTGATAAGTTTAAAAGTTATGTATATGTATTTATAGTAGTTGTAAAAGGATAAAAAAAAATAAAAAAAAAATTTAAATAAAAAGTAGCCGTTACCAGCCACAGAAAAAAAATTACTTTTCTACCGTTACACAACGGTATTTTTTCAAAAAAAAAATAAAAAATAAAAAAATAAATGGCCAATCACAGTAGGAGAGAGAGAGAGCGGGGGAGGCTCCCCTCTCCGTTTCCCGCACCCACCTTACCCGCACCGACAGTGCGATGTTCCGCCGGGTGGGAAGGTTCCCGTGGCCTTTCCCCACATCCGCTCTGTCGAGCCTAATCTTATTCATTATAAAAAGGTAAGATTGCCAAACTATTAGCATAGAAGAAAGGAGAAAAAGGAAGGAAGAAGTCAAGAAGGAGGATATGGGTTGCCTAGTAGGAAGGGGGCATTGCCGAGTTCACGCCGAGTCCACATCAGATATGCCACAAATCTTTAATTGTGACATCCCCATTTTTCACGGCCAGAAAAGACCGATTTTTTTTATGCTTTATAAAAATCAGAGTACTTCTTTTAATAAAAATGTTGCGGAATTTGTTCCCAGAAAAACATGATAAATACGTTATTAAAACATTTTCGAAGAAACATATTTTATTCATTTTAAAACGTTTGGGATGTCATCGTTAATACAAAAACATAAGCATAAACAGAACTTACATTTATTTACACTAGTGATCTACATCTCTTTAAATCTCTCAGTGTAATATCAACACCTGTGATATAAATAAACTGAGTGGGTCAAGTTGGGAAACCTGGTGAGTACATAGGGTTTTCAACCCATAATAATATAATTATTATGTTTAAACAATCAAACAATCAACCCAATTACCCATCCCCATTATCTTCTTTACTCTTAAGGATTTATCCTAAGAGTCATCTATCTTGCATTCGTTTATTCCGAAGTCCCTTACTTCCAGGGTTATAGGACTGGCACTAAATCCATAGCTGCCAATGTTCGTTCGTAAAGCACTAATTCCATAGCTACTATAGTCTACTCATCGGGTACTAAATCCATAGCTACATGTGTTTATCTAATAGGTACTAAGTCCATAGCTACCAATTCCTAACATGTACTAAATCCATAGCTACCAGTGTTTAACTAATAGGTACTAAGTCCATAGCTACCAATTCCTAACAGGTACTAAATCCATAGCTACCAATGTTTGTCCAATAGGCACTAAGTCCATAGCTGCCGAGGTTATTTATTAGGCACCAAGTCTATAGCTGCCTATGTTTACTCACATCATCTTTTATCTCTCATCATTCATCTACCCATGTCATACCCAACATATTCGTATATATAAAATACGTATACAGTTTAAATCATTTAAAACATGTATAAAACGTTCATCCAGCATAGACAGCAAGTATTCAGATAATATGCACACATAGCACGTAGTTTATGTAAAATAATTCATATCTATGTGTAAGATGAAAGAGACTATGCACTCACCTGAAAGGTGGTGACTCAGCACTCGGACAGCGCTTCGATACTCTCAAAACGATTTTCCTTCGATAAAACCTAGTACTAATACCACTAGGGTTTAGTCTAACGATAACTGCGACAAATTAATTAGTCTGACTATTATTATTATTATTATATAAGCGTTAATAACACTCAATATAACTCATAATAATAGCCCAAATAATTATTTTAAGGACCTAATAACATTCCTATAATTATTTGAAAGCTATATTAAAAATTGCGTAAGCGTAGCACACTTACAGCGAATTTTATCGAAAACCGGAACTTAATTGGAGCAGCGTTTCGAAACCAAAAGACTCCTTTTTCTCGGGACTCCGGGAGCCTCGGGGCTTCTTTCGGGTGCTAGGGGATTTTTCCTAAGTTTAGGGGGGTTTAGATGAGCTAGAGAGAGAAAGTTTAGAGAGAGATATGAGAAATGTGTGAGAAATTCGGAGGAGTTCGGACCCCTTTTATAGGCGCCAGCAGCCTCGGTTACGCTGGGCATACACCTCGGATAAGGTTGCCAGCCGAAGCCAGCTGTCTCGCACTGTCGAATGGATCAGATCGGACCTACGCTGGGCGTAACTTCTTCGGACGCGGGGCGTACTGCGAGGGCGGCATGTCACAATCCGAAGCGAAGCCTTGGTCAACAAGCAACGGCCCAGATGCAGCCACATCATCAACCTCGCAACATGTCTCGCAATTTTACTTTCCGACTTCTAAAAATCATAACCTTCGCATACGAGCTCCGTTTTTGACGTTCTTTATATCCACGTGAAGGTGGGAATGTACTCTACAACTTTCGTTTAGACTCCATCGACTAATTTTGACTCTATTTTAAATTTTATATTATTAACAGGCCGTGACATGATTGGTCCATTAAATCCTCATAACTTATTCATCCGACGTCCGTTTTCGCCCATCTTTTTCTCGTTACGCTACTTTTAACGAGATCTTCGATTCTCGTTTAGGTTGTGTCGGCTAAAAACTGCTCGATCTAATATTCGAATTTCAGGTTGTACATTGCTAATCCGAAACTTTGAAAAATCATAACTTCTTCATACGAAGTCAGATTTGGGCGTTCTTTTTATCGATGTTCTTAGTTTAACATATTCTACGACTTTCATTTAGAGTGCTAAGGCTAAATCTCGTTCTATCGTAAATTCACTATTTACGCTTCGCGGTGCCGTGCCGATTCCGTTGCGAAACTTCAACGGGCCATAACTTCTTCGTTATAACTCGGATTTCGGCATTCTTTATATGTACGGAAACGTTGTGACATATACTAAAAATTGGTTAAGTTTGTTTATTCTAAATAATCTTTTGTCGAAAAGTCGTTTTCGACCCCTATTGCTTCTAAATTGACTAGCCCGGATCTGCGGGCGTTACAATTATCTCCCCCTTAGGATGATTACGTCCCGGAATCGTCAACGAAACAGCGCTCGTATAATGACTCCATACGTCATCTCTTCATGCTAGGTAATAATTATAACTTCTATATTCCTTCAAGTCTATCTCTTAGACTTATTGATTGTAAGCAGTACTCGATCGTGCACCTGCTTTTTATCTCAAGTTAGACTCCAAATTATGACCTTCAAGTCACAATCTCGATCCTCACTGGATACGAACTTGAGATGAGTTCTTTTATTACTACTATGGATCGATGTGTCATATTCTAATGACCTATCATCGTATGTTGCAACGCTTAGACTTAGGTCTCTCAAATTCCGGAATGGAATATGCCTTCCTTCATGGTCTAATGTGATATAATCACATTTTTAACATGTAGCATTTCTAGCTACCAACTTCTTTAACAACGAGCGCGATACTTCTATTGATCACTTTGATTTCAATCGTTTGGTTTAAGTCGGACGCTACATCGAACTTGGTTCTCTAACCACGCAACATACTCATCGTAGCTGGACTCGATTCGATATGACCACTAGGTTCGAAATATCAACAATCATCTTAGTCATTACCGAAACAATGGTAACGACATACTTGAATAAAACGAAATCAATTACTAGATTCTTGATAACCTTGTGACTTTCCCTGATCCAAGTGTGAGTCCTGTGTTTCCGGTAGCATAGGCCTCTACTACCATTCACACCTACTCATACTCGTCCCAAGTATCGTCTCGCAGTTTTCCAAGTCATTATCACAAAAAAACAATTTTTAACACATATAAATGTGTCCAAACAATCATAAAAATTTCCCTAGACTCTACTAGGACTTCCTCCATGCATATGTTCAATCATTACTTCTACTTTAACTCGGTTGGCGGTGGAAACTCCATACGATGGGACAACTTCAGGAATTACACCAATCGTTCCATCATCGCACCGATCGAAGGTGTACTTTGGACGTACCGTACTCTTCTAAACACACTGTTATTTTACCATACGTATTCTAAAGGAAAGATACCACTCTTACGATATCTTCCGATAGATGTCATTCACTATCATAAGCCTTTTCATTTCCACAATTTACACAATTTGCTACCAACCTTCACCATGACATTACGTTCACGGAAGCATGCGTTCAGTGCATCAAGACGAGAATATAGATAACGAAGATTTAGACGTGTAATGCTCCTTATTACTCCGAAAAGTCACATGCCAGTTCTAATATCGTAATTAAATGTTTAGAAACCTGAACACATAAAGTTTGCAGATCCGGTCGGCAACAGACCATAGATCCGTTCTTATAATGCCTATCATAAATCATTTAGCACAAAAAAGCATGTTTAGGCATTTTCCCTAAATAAGCTAGTGTTTGTGTCTATTCAGGTGTATTACCTAAATCCATTAGACACACTACTCAAAATCATTGCTTAACATTCTGAGTTTAAGTCTAGAAATAAATCCATATTCCTAATTTGCTTAAACTAATGCTCTGATACCAACTATGACATCCCCATTTTTCACGGCCAGAAAAGACCGATTTTGTTTATGCTTTATAAAAATAAGAGTACTTCTTTTAATAAAAATGTTGCGGAATTTGTTCCCAGAAAAACATGATAAATACGTTATTAAAACATTTTCGAAGAAACGTATTTTATTCATTTTAAAACGTTTGGGATGTCATCGTTAATACAGAAACATAAGCATAAACAGAACTTACATTTATTTACACTAGTGATCTACATCTCTTTAAATCTCTCAGTGTAATATCAACACCTGTGATATAAATAAACTGAGTGGGTCAGGTTGGAAAACCTGGTGAGTACATAAGGTTTTCAACCCACAATAATATAATTATTATGTTTAAACAATCAAACAATCAACCCAATTACCCATCTCCATTATCTTCTTTACTCTTAAGGATTTATCCTAAGAGTCATCTATCCTACATTCGTTTATTCCGAAGTCCCTTACTTCCAGGGTTATAGGACTGACACTAAATCCATAGCTGCCAATGTTCGTTCATAAAACACTAATTCCATAGCTGCTATAGTCTACTCACCGGGTACTAAATCCATAGCTACCTGTGTTTATCTAATAGGTACTAAGTCCATAGCTACCAATTCCTAACATGTACTAAATCCATAGCTACCAGTGTTTAACTAATAGGTACTAAGTCCATAACTACCAATTCCTAACAGGTACTAAATCCATAGCTACCAATGTTTGTCCAATAGGCACTAAGTCCATAGCTGCCGAGGTTATTTATTAGGCACCAAGTCTATAGCTGCCTATGTTTACTCACATCATCTTTTATCTCTCATCATTCATCTACCCATGTCATACCCAACATATTCGTATATATAAAATACGTATACAGTTTAAATCATTTAAAATATGTATAAAACGTTCATCCAGCATAGACAGCAAGTATTCAGATAATATGCACACATAGCACGTAGTTTATGTAAAATAATTCATATCTATGTGTAAGATGAAAGAGACTATGCACTCACCTGAAAGGTGGTGACTCAGCACTCGGACAGCGCTTCGATACTCTCAAAACGATTTTCCTTCGATAAAACCTAGTACTAATACCACTAGGGTTTAGTCTAACGATAACCGCGACAAATTAATTAGTCTGACTATTATTATTATTATTATATAAGCGTTAATAACACTCAATATAACTCATAATAATAGCCCAAATAATTATTTTAAGGACCTAATAACATTCCTATAATTATTTGAAAGCTATATTAAAAATTGCGTAAACATAGCACACTTACAGCGAACTTTATCGAAAACCGGAACTTAATTGGAGCAGCGTTTCGAAACCAAAAGACTCCTTTTTTCTCGGGACTCCGGGAGCCTCGGGGCTTCCTTCGGGTGCTAGGGGATTTTTCCTAGGTTTAGGGGGGTTTAGATGAGCTAGAGAGAGAAAGTTTAGAGAGAGAGATATGAGAAATGTGTGAGAAATTCGGAGGAGTTCGGACCCTTTTTATAGGCCCCAACAGCCTCGGTTACGTTGGGCGTACCGAGGTGACGTTGGGCGTACACCTCGGATAAGGTTGCTAGCCGAAGCCAGCTGTCTCGCACCGTCGGATGGATCAGATCGGACCTATGCTGGGCGTAACTTCTTCGGATGCGGGGCGTACTGCGAGGGCGTGTCACAATCCAAAGAGAAGCTTTGGTCAACAAGAAACGACCCAGATGCAGCCATGTCATCAACCTCACAACATGTCTCACAATTTTACTTTCCGACTTCTAAAAATCATAATTTTCGCATACGAGCTCCGTTTTCGACGTTCTTTATATCCACGCGAAGGTAGGAATGTACTCTACAACTTTCGTTTAGACTCCATCGGCTAATTTTGACTCTATTTTAAATTTTATATTATTAACAGGCCGGGACATGATTGGTCCATTAAATCCTCATAACTTCTTCATCCGACGTCCGTTTTCGCCCATCTTTTTCTCATTACGCTACTTTTAATGAGATCTTCGATTCTCGTTTAGGTCGTGTCGGCTAAAAACCGCTCGATCTATTATTCGAATTTCGGGCTGTACACTACTAATCCGAAACTTCGAAAAATCATAACTTCTTCATACGAAGTCAGATTTGGGCGTTATTTTTATCGATGTTCTTAGTTTAACATATTCTATGACTTTCGTTTAGAGCGCTAAGGCAAAATCTCTTACTATCGTAAATTCACTATTTACGCTTCCCGGTGTCGTGCCGATTCCGTTGCGAAACTTCGACGGGCCATAACTTCTTCGTTATAACTCGGATTTCGGCATTCTTTATATGTACGGAAACCTTGTGACATATACTAAAACTTGGTTAAGTTTAGTTATTCTAAATAATCTTTTGTCGAAAAGTCGTTTTCGACCCCTATTGTCTCTAAATTGACTAGCCCGGATCTGCGGGCGTTACATTTATACTCCCTCCGTCCCAAAATTATAGTCCGTCTTTCCTTTTTGGTTTGTTCCAAAATAATAGTCTACTTCTAAAAATAAATAACATTTTTACCAAAATACCCCTCATTATTACTTAACCAACTAAGCATTTAATGGAACATTAAATGCAAAGTAAGGATAAAACTGTCATTTTATTATATAAAGTTATTAGTAATTAATGTTTTTCTTAATCTGTATGTTTTTTGTCTGTGGACAATAATGTTGGGGCGGAGGGAGTACATTATTAGCATTAACTATTAACATTTAAGTTAATTTTATTTAAAGTTTTTTATCAATAGATCGTGTAATTAATAGTATAATACATATACAATTCTATATTATATAAATCTTTAATACATTATTAGCATTAACTAAAGGACTATTTGATAGTATCTGAATTTTTAAGAGCTGAATTTTTAAGAGGTCTGAATTTTTAAGATCTGAATTTTCAAATACTGTTTGGTTGAAACCTCTGAATTACAGTGCTGAATTATAAAAATGACCATTTACCCTTCTGTGTTTTTTTTGTTGAATTTAACGTTTTTTGTTTATAAAATAACCGAATCAACTACTTGAATAATTATAAAAAAAATACAAACACCATATAAAATTCAAATTAAACATAAATGAAAATTAAACATATATCCAAATCAACATAACTCTATCATTTCTTGACTATACTCAAAGCAACTAATTATAATAATACATGAAAATCAAGATTTCATATCACAAATGACAAACCTATTTCTTAATTGTTGTACCCAAAACAACTAAAAGCTCCAAAACAATGATAACCTAAAACACATCTAAAAAGGTAAAATCTTCTATTCTTTTGTTAATTTTCACTTATTCCCCAAAATACCCTTTTTGTGTAAAACATAATTTCTTTACTTCAATCCAAAATAAATGATATTAATGAATGTCTGGTATGAAATCTTCTCCATTAATAGACATCTCTTGTTCAAGATATAGCATCACACTTTTAGTTAGTAAATCCATAATATATTTATAATCAATTTCATAGATTTCAACATAATTTCACAAGATTTCACAAATTTTTTAGAATTCATAAGCATACTTTCATAACAACAAATCAAAAGAAAAAAATACATCATTTGTTGTTGTTGGAAAGTAGAAAAACAAGAGAAACAACAAAAATCAAGATTTCACAGCAATGTTTTCCACATATTTCAGCAAAATTTCACAATAAAAACGAAGAGAAACAAGAAATCAACAATTTTTTCAGAAAATTCAAAGAGAAAACAAAAAGAAACAAGATTTCACAGAAAAAACGAAGGAAAAAAAGAAACCCACGATTTCATAAGACTATACACCATCAGATTTAAAAAAAAAATAAAAGAAAAAAACAACAAATTTTCTATGAAATCACCGAATTCAGGATCACTTGGTTAGAGGAGAAATATGGAAGCATCTTCTACACTTGAAGAATGTGATTCAGAAGTAACATTAGGAAAAAAAAACGAGAAGAAAATAGGAGAAAATAGAAGAAAAGCGAAAGAACCTGATGATGTTGCTGGAGACGGCGACGGTGAAGGTTGCGGCGGCAGGAGATGGCGCTCGGAAGGGTGGTGACGGCGACAGATGACGATGGGAGGAAGGTCTTTGGTGGCGAGAGTATAACCAGACGATGGAAGCGAGAGAATCAAGCGAAAACGAACAGAGAGAGGGCTAGGGCGTCTTTTTATTTTTTTTTAGATGAGCTTCCAAGTCTGATTCGGTAAGTGATAAAATTCAGATTAAGACCACAAAATAAGAGGTAAACAAACAGTCAATCTTACCGATTCAGACATACCACTTATTAAGTGGTATTATGATGCAAACAAACGGGGCCTAAACCACAAATCTAAAACTCAATGAAATAATTAAATTTTGAGAATTGTTGACAATAGAAAATTTTATCTACATCTCATAAATAAAGATTAGATGTAATCAATTTCAAATTTCCCGAGTACATATGAACCCTTTCATACATCTAAATTTTAATATTATAATTAGTATTCTAAATGAGCGTATTTACACTCTGTTGTTAAAACAAGAAAACATTTTAAGAAAAATTCTATATACTAAGGGGTTGTTTATTAGATGGCGCTTAATGTTGAAAAAAATGTCTCCAACTTCTTAATGATTAATAGAAGGTAAGAATAAGATTGCTAAACCATTTAGATGCATGTTAATTACATGGTTTTTGATTCGTTCAGAGGTTGTTCGAGACTGTATCAAATGCATCGAGTAGTGAGTGATACAAAGATAACCTCTAAAGGTTTCATTAAAAGGTTACCATGATAACCACAATTCCTAATAATTAGTGATGTTTATAAGAAAATTATTGTGCTCTTTTGATTGGCTACCAGACTTAAATTATTGCAAAAAATAACTAGAGAGAAGTTAGAAGGTATTTGTCAACTCACCAAGTATTTGTCAACGGATTACAACATCAATTCCACCAGATCAACGGTTTCGCAATGGTCTACGACTATTAATAGTTTATGTCTTGCAGAGATAAAATAAAGACGAAACTTCATCCACCATCATGTGCAGTAGTGGGATTAAAGTATTCCATGGACTTATTATCATAATCAACGGTTATATATAATAATCTTTAAGCCAGTAGGTACAGTTTTTTAAGCAAATGAGTTCTGTCTAGATAAACATCGATATAAACAGGAAGCACAAAGCTACATCTAGCATACACAATCACCACGCGTTCATGCTTTCTTATTCAGTTTCTTTGTTCAAAACAATCATCAATATATAAAAAAACAATGTCTTCTTCAGGGGAAAACCTAGAAAAGTATCGGATTCCACTCCACGAAATCCTGCGGGCCACAAGAAACTTCAGTTCTGAAACTCTGATTGGAGATGGTGGATTCGGTTTCGTCCACATAGGGCAACTCTCTGAAGAATGGAATGAACGCACAGTAGCCATCAAACGCCTTAATCGGGATGGTGGTCAAGGAAACAACGAGTTCGGTAATGAACTCGAGATGATTTCCAGTTTCCATCATCCAAACATCATTACATTCATTGGCTATTGTGATGAGGCCAATGAGATGATCATAGTTTCCGAATTTGCTAAGAATCAAAGCCTTGATCATCATCTCCAAACGCCGGATAAGATTCGTGGCTTAACATGGGCACAACGTTTGCAGATTTGCTTAGGTGCAGCAAAAGGGCTCAAGTATCTTCATTCTGGCCTTGGGGAGGACAAAAGAGTAATTCACAGAGACGTGAAGAGTGCAAATATACTATTAGATGACAATCTGGAAGCCAAAATCTGTGATTTTGGTTTGTCAAAATTTGGTGCAAGAAATCAAGAAGATACCCAAATTCATACAAGGGTTGCGGGCACGAGGTTTTACATGGATCCAGGCTCACCAAAGAGTCAGACGTGTACTCCTTTGGAGTGGTTATGTTTGAAATGTCATGTGGGACACTGGTTTATCGTGAAAAGTGCTCCGGAGATGATGATAAGCCACAATATCTCATTGATGTTGTCCGAAGCGTCTATGATGATGAAAAAAAGGCTGCGGGGCCAGACAAGTTAATTGATCCTTATATTAAAGATCATGCTGATATGAACTCTTTTCATACATTTAACAAAATAGCACATAAATGTGTAAACCTGAAGTTAGAGCAACGGCCAACGATGGAGAGGGTTATTAGGATGATTGAGCAGGCATTGACAATTCAATTGGTACGTCTTTTCATTTAATCATTTTTAAGAAAATATTTCCGATATATTATATTGAATAAACCGTTCCATAAATTTTCCTTGATGTGATATCGTTTTGCGTTTACCCACAAATTAATGTTTAACGCCAAAAGATTTTATCTTATTATTTATATCAATCTTCCTCTGTCAATTTGATTTTTATTAAAGTTATACTAAATATACTAAATCCGACAAGTTGTCATTTTATTAATTTTTTAATGGGATTTTCACTTATAAGAAGTATTAATTAATCACAACTATTACCATAATTAAATGTGAAATGCATTAATTATGGAGATTATTAATTTTGCCATTATCATATTACTTTCTATTTTAGTTTATTTATATTAAAACTAATTAGATAATTATTATATATTACTTTCTATTTTAGTTTATTTATATTAAAACTAATTAGATAATTATTATATATAGCATTATCATTATGGCGTGTTAAGATATCGATTTTAAAGGGAATAAATCATTTACACATTATCTTTATGCATATAAAAGAACTAACTCTTTCTTATTCTAGCATGGTAATTTTTTGTGGACAAAACTTCATAAATGGTTCCTGTAGTATTACAAAATCTGAAGTTTCATCCCTAATTTTAAAAAACCTTATGGATATTCTTTTTGGTATCAAAACTTTTAATGTTTAGTCTTATGGCTCATTCCGTCAGCATTTCTATGTTAAGTGGATGATATTTTCGTTTTTCACTATTCCAGGGGACCATTTATGAGGTTTTCACTTAATTTAAAAAAAATGAATTATAATATGCAAGGTCTCTCTCTCTCTCTCTCTCTCTCTCTCTCTCTCTCTCTCTCTCTCTCTCTCTCTCTCTCTCTCTCTCTCTCTCTCTCTCTCTCTACACGTACTACAAACTGGGGAATGAAATCTTCCTTAGTTGCTCCCTCCCACTCTACACGTCCTTCACCTCTATCAAATCCGCTATTGTTTAAAAACATATAATGTTTGATCCTTATTACTAAAAGGTATTTTCGTCATATTACTACCACAGGGACCATGTGAAGCTTTGTTTTATTTTAATATATATATATATATATATATATATATATATATATATATATATATATATATATATATATTAAAATAAAACAAAACTGTTTTTAAACATTATGACGAAAATACCTTTTAGTAATAAGGATCAAACATTATCTGTTTTTAAACCGTAGGTGCCATCTGTGAGGGTTTTTGAGCTTAGGGACTAGAATTCAGATTCCGGAATACCACAAGAACCTTTTATGAAGTTTTGTCTTTTTTATATTTCCTATAATACTTTTCAAATCATACTCGGTTATGTTTTTATCACAGAACCACGACGAATCACCTACCACACGAAGCCTAGACAATTTTCTAATTCCACTGGAGGAAATAAACTTGGCAACCCAAAACTTCAATCAAGAAACATATATTGGAGACTCTGGATATGGTGTTGTCCATAGAGGACAGTTCTATGGACGGTGGCAAAACCGCACTATGGCTATCACCCGATCGGATCCAAAAAACTACAAAAGAAGCTGGGGCGAAGAATTTAAAAAAGAGCTCCGGATGATTTCCATTCTTCAAGATCAAAACATCTCCCGTTTCATTGCTTACTGTGACGAAGACAATGACAAAATTATAGTTCATGAACATGCTGTCAATGGAACCGTTGCTGATTATCTCACAGACCGGAGGATTAACATTCCTACCCTAACATGGGAACAACGCTTGAAGATTATCCTAGGCACAGCAAGAGGAATCCAATACCTTCATTTGGTTCTTGGGGAAGACAACCAAGCAACACGTGGGAACATTAATTGCAAAAATATATTATTAGATGAAAATATGGAAGCCAAAATTTCTTGTTTTGGTTTGTCAAGAAAAGCTCCTTATTACCACAGACCCGTCAGATATATGTCAGACATGTACTCATTTGGCGTCATAATGTTTGAAATGTTGAGTGGACGCCGAGCTGATGAACTAGGCAGATATGTCGAACCAGAAGACCAATTTGATCTATTTCAAGAATACTACCGCAACAATCAACTCCATATATTCCTTGATGATTGTATAAGAGATCAAATTGATAGCCGTTGTTTGAATATATTAATAGAAGTTGCATATCGGTGCATAAAGAGATGCCAACAAAGGCAGGATATGAGCAATAAGGGGGGGCGAAACCGTGGTAGGGGCCCAGGTGCAGCAAGAGGCATGGAACTGCGTAAACGTTATACAATGAATGATGTCGTCGACAGGATTGAGGATGCAGCAGAATTTGAAGCAAATGAAACCTAGCATGGATTATACAACATGGATATCTTTCAATTTTTTATATGCATCCAAGATAATTTTCTAAAATCAATGGTGTTATTTTTTAGATCCCTTTATTATCAACTGGTGATATTGTTATGTGTTACTTTTTTCTAACCACAAGATTTTATTGATAAAAAGCTAGCGAGGAGCTAGGATTACACGTAATTTAAGCATACCCGAGTAATCATTACACCAATCAAACCATTTGATAATATCTATTTTGTAACTCGATCTTTAATCCAAAAGAAAGCAGAAAATTTTACCTCGCTGTCTAGATTGTAGTTGTTCCTTATTTTGCTATTATATGTACGGTTGTTTTGTGTAGTTCCATAGTACCCACACAAATTTGAAGTGACAAGATTCTAGATCTTCTTAACCATCTTTTTGCAAGCTTCAATAGAGTCGACATATTAAGAAGTTTTTTATTTTGCCTGAATTTTAGTATTTGATTCCTATCCTTCTACTATAAATACATTAAGCAATAGACAAACACCACATAGTGAATTTTGTAATCCTTATATGCTATTAGGTTTCAATCTCTAAGGTGCTGTTTGTTTTTTTTGGAAAAAAACATCTTCAAACCTCTTATTACAGCGCGGCGCAGCATAAAAGCAACACGTTTCATCTTGCAGCTGTTTGTTTTTCAGAAGTCTTCAGATTAAAAAACCTATGCGCGTGTTCTTCTTGGCGCAGCACTTGTTTTGTCTCTTCCTACCTCTTCTAATTTCTTCTTTTTTTCTTGCTAAAATATTGATTATATATTGTTGAATTCTTATTTCACATTTTTTTTTGTTTTTTTTTTGTTTTTTATTGTTGAACTTTTTTTTTTTTAAATTCTGAATAATAATAATTTCTTTATAAAATATCAATATTTTATGCTAAAATATTTTTATTTTTTGTTAAAATATCATTATTTTTGCTGAAATATCATAAATTATTGCCGAAATGTCATATATTATTAAATTTTCGATATTAAAACACTATTTTCGGATTATAAAATCGGTTTATTTTAATTTTTTAATATCTGCAGCACCATGCAGATGTTAAAAAAACAAACATGCTTCTTACTACAGCCTGCAGCCGTTTGGTCCACCTCTTCTACCGCAGAGGGTTGTAGAGGTGGTCCGCAGACTTCATGGATTTTTGCTTCGGAAAAACAAACAACACTTAAGTCTCTAAATCCCCCCCCCCCCCTCAAGACAACTGGCGGCTGTTTTGTTCATACTCTTCAAATCTTCACTATATCGTGCCACCATTCTTCATATGACTACTGTGAAGCTATCTCCCATAAATAACATGCTTTAGTTGAACTAGCTTCTCCCCTTACTCGTAAATCAATAGTTTCCATGCCATGTCAATGGTTCGATTGCCACTCCTCCTTAAACCAAACAAATTTTCGATGTTTCTTCTCATTATTTAATGTCATTTAACTACCATGGCGGAAATTATAACACTCATTGTTTAGGTAAATTTCCATTTTTAACCCTAAGTGAAAAACTTATGCAAGACTGTCCTTATGACATGCTTACTAGGGGCGTACACATGGCATAACTCACTTAAAATAGACATGTGTTTTTAAGCGTACGTTGGGCGTACTCATTGGTACGCAGGGCGTATGTGGCCAGTGGTCAAACCCTGTATTTTTGGGTTTGAGCACGATTTAAGCATCCTTATCTCATCAAAACCTTTTCCGTCATCAGCCTCTATCTCCCAAATCATCCCTTGCTAACCCTAATCCGTTGTGTGAGCATTTTGAGTTTGAGAGTATGTATTTTGTGTTCTTGAAGGAAGGAAAAGATAATGGAATCATCTTGGAAGCTCAAGGCAACCTAGATCCCGAAGTATCTCACCCTCAGGCATCACTTGAAGGTATAAAGTTTGAAACTTGATGAGTTGTTTTCTTAGATCTTGCTAGCCTAGGGTTTGAGTTCATTTTTGGTCCCTTAAGAGTTGTCCTTCTAGAGGTTTTTAAGTGAATAGAACCATAAAAATATGATCTTGGTCCCTTTTCTTTCTTTATGCATGAGTTATTATTAGTCATGTATATTCTATTTATTATATATGTATAGAGTGTAGGTACTTAAGTGTAAAATATTGTGTTTAGGTAAATCTCATGGACACTATTTATATCTCACGGTTGGATCAATAAAGGAAGGGAAAATATTTTGCATTATATTGTGTGTTATAGTATGGTTTCAAAGCTCCCTTTCTGAAAACCTAACCCTACTAGTCGTCGTTCCTTCATAATCTCTTATCTCCTTCAAATTTTTTTTCTTACGTTCCTTCTTCTTATGGCAGAAAAATTACATCCTGCTCTTATGATCACTAATATACGAGATTTTATTCCGATTACTCTCGATATGGAAAGCGCTCAGTACACTTCATGGACTGAGTTGTTTAGAATCCATTTTCGTGCATTCCAGGTCACTGATCATATTAAACCCAAAGCTATAATCATCTCCTCCTCCACCACTGATAAAGTCGGGGCTGATAAACTAGCAGATCCCAAACCAATGGATACTTATTGTGGCATCCCCAAAATCACGGTCAGAAAAGACCAGTTTAATTTATGCTTTTAAAATGATTTCAGAGTAATCCTTTGATTAAAAGAGTTGCGGAATTTGTTCCCAAAACAAAATATGATAAAACTAAGATTTACCAAAGCATTTCTTAAAGAAATGTATTTTTCATTGTATTACAATACTCGGGATGTCATGTTCCGATAAACAGACCAAAAGCATAAACATTTCAATAAAAACCTGACAACAGTTATTTACAATAACAGGTCTATAATCCAAAAATAACTTGACAAGTCATCCAACTTATGCTCTTGCGCCACTACGTGTAATACAAAGAAAACTGACTGGGTCAGGCTTGGGAGCTTGGTGAGCATATAGGGTTTTCAACCCACAATAAGTAATTAAATTTATTTTCATTAACCAACAATAACCTAATTACCCATTCCCGTTATTCTCACTTTATGTCCCTAAACCAACTGACACAAGGGACCTAGTCTATGAATATTTCATCGGGGTGACAACACATGCATTCGGGGGTTTCCCAGCAATATATGTCAAATAAGGCAATCATGAGGGGGATGGAGTACAGCGAATGAACACCCAAGTTCATTAACACCTACATGTGGCGAGCCTGCTAGCGTTCCACATGACTATCTAGAAAAGTCTGTGGTCGTCATCTAAACTCCGCTAGATGACTGAATCAAAAACAACATCGAGGCCTCTCATCTGTTTATCACATATCAACTATCTACCCATGTTCTACCCAACATATTAGTAGATAAAAATATATATTTTTATACATAGTTTAAAACCTGTATAGCATTCTTATTCAATACATATTCCAAGCAACAGATGAGACACATACACATAACACGTATTTCGTAGAGAATAAATCATATCTATGAGATAGAAGAAAGTGAATATACATTCACACATATAACAACAAAATATACACATAACACGTATTTCGTATAAAATACTTCATAATTATGCATTAGAGGAAAGTGACTACACACTCACTTGATCAGAAGATGATCGAACAGTACTACGGCTCTAAGAGTAGTATTCTTCAGTGAAACCGGGATCATTTCACACACCGGGCTTCTCGCGGGCAGAGCTTCGGCTTGGAAACACTTCTCTTCTCGGGATCTTCAGGGCTTCGGGACTCGTTTCGGGTCTCGGGAATGATACAGTGGCTTCGGGGGGTTAAAATAGGGCTTAGAGAGAGTATCGGAGTGGGAGAGTAAGAGATGAGCAACCTAAATCGGCTGACCCTTGATTTCTATTTATAGGGTGAATTTTCTGGGTTCACCTCGTGGGTTTCTAATATTCACCTCGTGAGCTACATATGCTCACCTCGTGAGCCCGATACGTCATTACGTTCGTCATGGCCACTTGACCTGGAAGACGTCTATCATCTGTTCACCTCGTGAGCCACTAATGCTCACCTTGTGAGCTAGGCTCACCTCGTGAACTACATATGTTCACCTCATGAGCTCTGACACAACCTTGGGGTTCACGCCCCGAACTTCATAAATTCATAACTTTCGCATACGAGCTCTGTTTTCGACGTTCTTTATATCCACGCATAGCTGAGATTATGCTCTACAACTCCCATTTAGACTCCGTTGGCTAATTTTGACTTCATTTTTAATATATTATAAATATATTATTTTTAGTAGGCCGGGACAGGAAAACTACGTTATAAACTCATAACTTCTTCATCTGTCATCTGTTTTTGCATGTCTTTTTATCGTTTCACTACTATTAACAAGATCTTCGATTCTCGTTTAGATTGTTTCGGCTAAAAACCACTCGATCTCAAATCGAGTATTCGGGCTACATATTGCTAAGTCCAAACTTCAGAAAATTATAACTTCCTCATAGGAAGTCAGATTTGGGCGTTCTTTTTATGCACGCTCTCGGTTTAACGAACTCTACGACATTCGTTTAGATCACTAAGGCTAAATATTGCTCTAACGTAAATTTCAGTTTTTACGTCATTCAGTGTTGTCGGGTCTGTCACGAAACTTCGACGAGTGATAACTTCTTCGTTATAACTTGGATTTCGGTGTCCTTTATATCCCCGAAATCCTTGTTTCGACCACTACAACTTTACTTAAAGATATAGGGATTATTTCACACTTTAATTTTGACGCTTATTTTATCCTTTATTAATTATATCTTTATAATTAATTAATAAGCACACAAATACACATAATTCACATAATACTCAAATATTTCATCATTAATACTTCAAAAAGAGTTACAAGGGTTAACCAAGACTATTACATCAATGAAAATGCCTAGCCTGGAAACGCGGGCGTTACACTGATCTATGGAATCGATTATATGTCATTGTCATCCAATGGATCTACAGTACTATCTCGAATGATCTTCTCCAAACTATTCTAAAACCGAAAGCTAGTGCAGCACAAGCATGAGCAGCCCTCAAGAGTATTTTTCAAGACAACTAGAATGAGCGTGCTCTCTACTTGGAACACAAACTAGTCACCACCAAGCTTTCAAATTTCACAAATTGCTCTGCTTATTGTCAGGCATTGAAGATGGTCTCTGATCAACTTTCTAATGTTGGCTCCCATGTTACTAATCAACGACTCGTCTTACAACTCATTGCATGTCATACGGATGCATATGAAGGGTCGCCATGATGATCCAACAAATCAGGCCTCTTCCAGATTTCTATGAAGCACGCTCTCGTCTCATCTTGGAAGAAACACGTAAAGCCAATCATGACACCCAATCCGCTGTTGTAGATGCATCTGCCCTCAATGTTCAGAATCAGCACACTCACCCCCTTACCCTACAAATGACTACAACAGTGTCACCAGGGGACATGGACGAGGCACTAAGGGTCGTGGTCATGGCAGACGAGGTGGTAACTACACAGGTGGCAACCGTGGACAACACCAACAATTTCCCCAATGGACTCCTACTCCCTTCGGCAGAATTAACCTTAGTGGGCTCCTCAACCATCCTAGAACCCATAGCCTCCCTCATGGTTTCCTTCTCAACACACCGCCTTGTCCCTATCCTACCACTCTGCCATGCTCATCATAACCACAACCCCCTAATGCTCTAGGTTTACTTGTCCCTCGACCACCACAACCACAAGCTCATAATACCTTAGAACATTCATACACTCCTACTGATCTGGAGCATGCTTTTCACATAATGAGTCTCAACTCTCCGAACCCAAATTCATACCTTGACACTAGCGCAACATCTCACATGAAAAATAATTCAGGTACCCTCTCCTCATATAATAAGAGTGATTTCTGGAATATAATTGTAGGTAATGGTGCACCTTCCAGTCCAAGGCATCGATAATCATATTATTACTCCAGCCTATCCTCCCCTTCTTCTTAATCAAGTCCTTTATGTTCCTAATTTGATTAAAAACTTACTTTCTGTCCGTTGTCTCACAACTGATAATAATGTTTCAATCGAATTTGACCCAAATGGTTTTCTTGTGAAGGACTTGCAGAATCGGATGCCTCTTCTCCGCTGCAATAACCCCTGAGATCTTTATCCACTTACACTCAAGTCGACCACTCCACTCAAGTCTCCTTCCACTTTTGCTGCAATAAACCGAGATATCTGGCATTTTCGTTTGGGACATGGGAGTTAATGTGTTTCGTTGTTTGAATAATTCATTGTCATTTCCTTTTTGTCATAAAAACTCTACTTCTTTTTGTGAATCGTCTGTTATGGGAAAACATATTAAATTAACTTTCCATTTATCTCCTACTTTTTCTGTTTCTCCCTTTGACATTATACATTGTGATGTTTGGACCTCACCAGTTTCTTCTTCCGTTGGTCATCGATATTATGTGTTATTTTTGGATGACTATACAAACTTTCTGTGGAATTACCCTATCTCCCATAAGTCCCAAGTCTTTCCTATTTTTCAAAAATGTCACACATGGTTGAAAACACAATACCAATAAAATCTATCCAGTGTGATAATGGAAAAGAGGATGACAATCAACTCTTTCGTGATTTTTGCTCACAACATGGTGTCACCTTCAGATTCTCTTTCCCCTATACTTCTGCTCAAAATGGCAAATCAAAAAGAAAAATATGATTTATTAATAACATCATACGAACTCTTCTATGTCACTCTCACGTCCCCACAATTTTTTTGCATCACACTCTCCTCCATGCCACCTATCTTCTCAACATTCTCCCTAATAAATGAATTTCTTACGAGACCCCTGCAACACATCTCTACCGTCGTACCCCATCTTACACATATCTCCTTGTTTTTGGATCACTTTGTTACCCACTTATCCCCTCCATCACTATCCGTAAATTACAACCATGCTCGTATCCATGCGTTTTTCTTGGATACCCAAATAATCACCGCGGGTATAAGTTCTACGACATTGCCACCCAGAAAATTACCATTTCCCTACATGTTGTGTTTAATGACCATTCTTTTCCGATCAAAAATCTCAATTCACCTCCTAACTATTCCATTTTCACTGACGATACCCCTCATCCCTTATATGTCTTTTTCCTACCAAACAAACAACAACCACCCCAAATATCAACCCCTATCCAACTACAACACCATTTATGCATTCCCATCCTCCCTTTCCGTTTACTTATTCCCGAAGGCCTAAGCCAACCATTCATGTTGTTGACCCTGAACCTCCTCAACAACTGATTGCCCCCACTCGCACTATCCAAACTAGAAGTATGTCCAAACAACAACAACACATGCATAAATATCTTTGTCTCCACCTCTATATCTCCTATCCCTCGAACTCCCACCAACGTCTTAAATAATCCAGATTGGAAGGGTGCCATGCTTGATGAATTTTTTGCTCTTATGGACAATAAGACATGGGAAATTGTACCTCGTCACCCTCATATGAAAATTGTATGGAGCATGTGGATTTTCAGACACAAAACCAAATCCAAGGGTACTTCAGAGCGCTATAAAGCACGGTTGGTGTGTGATGGTTGGTCTCAGCAAGTCGGGGTTGACTGTGAGGAGACGTTTAGTCCCGTAATCAAGCTAAAAACTATTCCCACGGTTCTTACGATTGCTCTTTCACACGCTTGGCCGGTTCACCAACTAGACGCCAAGAACGCCTTTATCCACGAGAACCTACGTGAAATAGTTTACATGCATCAACCGATGGGTTTTCGAGATTCCCGATTTTCAAATGATGTTTGTCTGATGTAGTCTGTGACTACATGAAAAGACAATTTAACTAGGCGTATTGTCAAACGCAAAGAACAGGGGCACTATCGTGTGCTTGACGACCAAGAATTGAGAAACTGATCTCGACTCTTTATTGCAAAACAAAAACGAATTCAAAATATCACTATATTGCATCAACGCATCATTCTCCCCTGCTTGAAAAAGAACTCGTCCTCGAGTGATTATCAGGATACAAAGGCAGATCCGGCTGAAAAATGGTGAGGTCAGACACATTAAACGTAGGCAAAATCGACCAGCCATCCGGTAGATCAACAACATAGGCATTATCATTCACTTCCCGAATTATCTTGCAAGGGCCAATTTTCTTCATCTTGAGCTTGTTATACGTACCCACTGGGAACCGTTCTTTTCGTAAATGAACCATAACGAGATCACCCACTTCAAATACTTTCTCACGTCGATGTTTGTCACGTGCTTCTTTATACTTAGCATTAGACAATGCTAGCTTTTGTTTAACCTCTTCTTGGACTGCTTCGAGTTTTTTAGCCAAATTTTCAGCTGCTAAACTGTGCCCAGGCAACGCAGGTAACTGAATAAGATCTAGTGGATGTTTAGGCTGCCTTTGGTAAACAATCTGAAAAGGCGATTTACCAGTTGACCTGTTGACCATGTTATTAAAAGCGAATTCAGCTGGAGCGAGAAATTGGTCCCATTGTTTAGGGCGATCGCCACAAAGACACCTTATTAAATTCCCTAAGGTTTTGTTCACCACTTCAGTCTGCCCATCTGTTTGGGGATGGAAAGAGGTACTAAATTGGAGCGTGGTCTGAAATAACCTCCAAAGAGTGCGCCAAAAATGACTAAGAAACTTGGAGTCACGATCAGATGTGATTGTTGAAGGAATACCATGTAAATGAACTATTTCCCAAAAGAATAATAAGGCAATATTAGACGCATCCGCCGTTTTCTTGCAAGGGATAAAATGGGACATTTTGGAGAAATGATCAACTACCACAAACACAGAATCATTTCCTCTTGTTGTCTTGGGAAGACCTAAAACAAAATCCATAGAAATATCTTCCCAAGGGCCGTCAGGAATAGGTAATGGAGTATACAAACCAGTATTTTGGGATTGGCCTTTGGCTTTCTGACAAATAACACATTTAGCAACTAATCGACCCACATCCCGTTGTAATTGCGGCCAAAAATAACGCTCTTCAACTAACGCAATAGTCTTATCCCTTCCAAAATGGCCTCCTAATCCGCCTCCATGCAATTCTTTGATAAGTTCTTCCCGTAAAGAAGTACAGGGAATATAGAGACGATGATCATAGAACAGATAACCATCAAGCTTAAACATAGGTGGAACTATCTTGCTGCTCCATATCTTCTTAAAATCTTCATCATCAGCGTATAACTCCTTCAAATCTTCGAAACCAAGGATTTCTGTTCGTAAGGTTACTAATAACTCAGCTCGACGACTCAACGCATCAGCCACCTTGTTCTGATCACCGGATTTATGTTTTAAAACAAACGAAAAACGTTGCGGATATGAAACCCACCGCCCATGCATGCGATTTAATTTTTGTTGACTATTAAAATACTTAAGTGCTTCGTTGTCTGTATAAAGAATAAACTCACGATGGAACAGATACTGCTCCCAATGTTGTATGGATCTATAAATCGCATAAAATTCTAATTCATAAGTAGTCCACTTTTGTCGTGCCTCACTAAGTTTCTCACTAAATAATGTCATGGGTTTCCCGTCTTGGGACAAAACAGCACCGATGCCTATAATCGATGCATCACACTCTAAAGTGACAAGTTTATCGAAATTGGGCAAAACTAGTAAAGGAGCAGAAGTCAACTTTTCTTTGATAAGGGCAAAACTTCGAGTAGCTGCATCTCCCCATTGAAACTGACCCCTTTTCAGACACTGGGTGATAGGAGCCATAATAGAACTAAAATTTCGAACAAATCGCCGATAAAAAGTCGCATGTCCATGAAAACTACGGACTTCACTAACGGTTTTGGGAACTGGCCACTCGCGTATGACACGTACTTTTTCCTCATCTACTCGAATTCCATCCGCAGTAATGATAAAACCTAAAAATAGTAGCTGATTGGTCAAGAAACTACATTTCTTTAGGTTGAGATAAAGTTTATTACTGTCCAAAACAGTAAGAACCTCCGTGAGGTGTAGAAGATGCTCACTCACTGTCTTACTATACACGAGAATATCATCAAAATAAAAGACCACAAAAGATCCAAGGAAAGGTTTTAACACCTGGTTCATGAGTCGAGAGAAAGTGCTGGGAGCGTTAGACAAACCGAAAGGCATGACCAACCACTCGTATAGACCATCTTTAGTTTTAAATGCTGTCTTCCATTCCTCACCAGGGCGAATACGGATCTGATGATACCCGCTTCGTAGGTCGAGTTTAGAAAACACCTTGGACCCTTCCAACATGTCTAACATGTCATCTAATCGGGGAATTGGAAATCTATATGCCACTGTTATCTTGTTGATGGCCCTGCTATCAACACACATTCGCCAACTACCATCTTTCTTTGGAACCAACAGAGCGGGGACTGCACAAGGACTCATGCTCTCACGAATGAGACCCTTTTTCAATAAATCTTCAACCTGTTCTTGTAGTATGTGGTTCTCTTTTGGGCTCATGCGATAGTGTGCTAGGTTGGGTAACTTAGATCCCGGAATGAAATCAATTTGGTGTTGAATATCGCGCATGGGTGGAAGTGTTGCTGGTAATTCACTGGGAATAAGGGACTTAAACTTCGATAGGATAGGTGTTAATTTGGCAGGAATGTTATTTTTGCCCCCCTCCTGGATAGAACTTGTAGAAACAATAGCATAAATGACAGATTCCCCCTTTATCTCTTCTTCAAAATTTCGATGAGACAACACCACCAGGCTATTTTTCTTCACATCGTGATGAGGGGTCGTGGGTTTACTAGATTCTATCAAAGGGACTAAAATCATCTTCACCCCATTAACCTTAAAGGAGTATGTGTTTTCCTTGCCCTTGTGTATCGCATCCTTATCAAATTCCCAAGGTCACCCAAGCAGAATATGACATGCATCCATGTCCACAACATCAAACCACAATTCATCTTTATATTTTCCAATAGAAAAAGGGATTTTACATTGATCAGTGATGCAAATCTCCCCAATTGATTTGATCCATCCTATTTTGTATGGGTGCGGATGCCTTCTGGTAGGTAGTTTGAGTTGTTGCATAATTGTTCGAGAAACAATATTTTCTGTACTCCCACCATCAATAATAACATCAAATATCTTCTGATGTACTACACAACGAGTCCGAAACAGGTTATGGCGTTGCGAGGGTTCTTCAGTTACTTTAGGCGCAAGCATAATGTGGCGGATGACACATGATTTAGCAGTGTCATCCTCACAAAAAGTCTCGTCAGCTGCAAAACAAATCTCAACTTCTTCGTTGTCACCCTCCTCACTAACAACTTCATCATCAACTTCTCCTTCTTCTCTTGTGGTAAGGTTAACTTTGGCTGTTGTTCCTCTGCAATCGCTAGATCGATGACCCAAGATACCACATTTAAAATACTTCCCTGGTATGGGTCGAGCGTAAGGGTTGGTGGATTTCAGGGTGGTAGTAGCGGTTGCGGTGACGCCTTTACCCTTGTCGGGTGCTGGTGTTTTTGTAACCACTTGGCTGTTTTCTGTTGGTTGTGATGTTGAACCACTGGTGAATTTATTCCGATTAGCAGGGAATGAAAAGGTTTTACTACTCTTCGCCAATTGTGTTTCTGCCCTGATAGCTAGATTATACGCATCATCCAATGTATATACAGGTACTAGGGATATTCTGTCTTGAATCGGAGGGCATAATTCGTTAGTATAGCGCGAGACCTGTTGTGATTCGGTTTCTGTGAGGTCATTCCGAGCGGCTAATCGATGGAATTCGGTGGTGTAAACCTCCACTGATCGATCTCCTTGCGTGTAATTTTGAAACATGTTGAATAAAATTTGATCATGATTAGGGGGTAAGAACTTGCGCTTTAGTTCACGTTCCATTCGATCCCAGGAAGTAATAGGTAATTTACCTTGTCGTTCTCACGTGGTTTGCAGGTTCTTCCACCAAGCCTGAGCTCCTCCTTTGAGTTTGTAAGCCACGAGAGTGACCCGTTTATTTCTCGGGATATCATAGAATTGAAAAAAATTCTCCAGCTCATTCATCCAGTCTAGGAAGCCTTCGATGTTCATGGATCCGCTGAAAGAGGGTACATCTTTGGCTCTTTGGCGGTAATCAAAATCATGTGCATCCGTACGTAGACCCGGACGCCCTCTCTCACCTTCATCACCGTCATCTTCTTCTAGATCGGAGTCTTCGCTATTCCGTTCTTGTTCCTGCATCCGTATTCGATCATAAGCATTGATGATTGGAGGCGGTCGCTGAATGGGTTGCTGGTTGTGAATGAACTGTACGAGCGGTGGTTGGTTATTGCGATTGAGTGCTTCTTGGTTTGCTTGCTCCTTACGATTCTGATTGTTGTTGGTTGTAAGAAGTGCTAAACTTTCTGTAATTTGCTGCAAGGATTGTTGGAGGGTTTGGAGGGTTTGTTCGATCTTGACGATTCGTCCAGAATCGGTTTCTTCGCCCGCCATGGATGTTGGTCTCTGATACCACCTGATGTAGTCTGTGACTACAGGAAAAGACAATTTAACTAGGCGTATTGTCAAACGCAAAGAACAGGGGCACTATCGTGTGCCTGACGACCAAGAATTGAGAAATTGATCTCGACTCTTTATTGCAAAACAAAAACGAATTCAAAATATCACTATATTGCATCAACGCATCATTTTCTCATAAAGAAGTCGTTATATGGTTTAAAACAAGCTCCGGGGGCGTGGTATCAACGCTTCGCATATTTGCTTAGGTGCACCAAAAGGGCTCAAGTACCTTCACTCTGGTCTTGGGGAAGACAAAAGAGCCATTCACAGAGACGTGAATAGTGCAAATATACTGTTAGATGAGAATCTCGAAGCCAAAATCTGTGATTTTGGTTTGTCAAAATTTGGTGCAAGAATTTAGGAAGATATAAGCAATTATATTCAACTCTTCATGTTCCTTTAAAAAATAACAATTGGGTTGTTTGCAAAATGCAAGCACCGTTTATTATATTAATTGGGTTAATTATCATTTTTATTGCAAATTTTATGATTAAAGTTTGTCAACTTTGACTTTATGATTAATAACACGGCAATAATTTCGTTTTCACAGTTAAATAAAAAAAAGGTTAATCTCAACGGATGAAGCCAAAATTTTTTTTACAGGAACCGTTTAAAAACAATTATATTGGTTGGTTGCAAGTTTTTGACCAAAACAAGGTTATAGAAAAGAATATTTATCAATTTAGTGTAATTTCAAAAATATTTACCAAACTATTTTTTTTTCTTGTATTTTTCAGTTTTTCTTGTTGTTTTTATTTATTTTAAATATCAGTTTTTTTCTTTATTTAAGTTTTTTATAGTTTTTTTTAATTATCTAAATATCAGTTTTTATTTTTTTTTATTTCAGTTTTTTTTCTTTTTTTAATATATGTTTAACATAGTATACATATACAAAATTTCATGCATTATTGTCAATTAAAAATAAGATGATTTAAAGAATAACACTATTATATCGATTATTGTCACCCTTCACAAAAAAATGAAAAATAGAGTTTCTCGGTTTCGCTGAACATCTTTCTAACGGTGATACATTTTCTAGATAAATTTGGGTGGTGAATGTTACCTGCTCCGTTATGCTTTTATATATTGAAAGTACACGACAATACATCTTTTAAATAAATTTTTGTGTGCAAATTAAAGATCCACAATATTTTATTTGAATAAATTGTTTAATGTATTATTTTAGTTTCAATTTTTCTAGTTTGATATATATATATATATATATATATATATATATATATATATATATATATATATATTTTGAGTGTTAATGTGTTACATTATTTTATAATTTTCAATTATTTGATAGTTCATAGAAATATGGATAACTTTACGGTAAATTTTCTTATAATACCACAAAAAATGAGCAATTGCAACGATATTTACAAATGCTTATAGTACACAATGTTTCGGTATTTTTTAATATGCCATTTTATAATAGTTTAAAAAATGAGTAATTGTAGTCACTAACATAATTTATTAAAATGTTATCTTAACATTTTTAATATACGTTGAACATAAATGGTTCAACGTCAATTAAAAATAAAATATTATTTAATTATTAGAAAATATTTCTAGCGGAATAAGAAAAATTTTAGTTTTTATGGTGTTTAGTTTTGTGATCGGTAGCAATAATCAATTATAGTAATGCAAGTCATTAAAAAAATTAATTTTTAATTGACGATAAGGTGTGAAACTATATATTATTTTTGTTTTTTATCCTATGTTAAACATATATTACAAACAGAAAGAAAAAATGAACTAAAAAAATTAAAAAAACTGATATTTAAAAAAAATAAAAATACTAAAAAGTTGGGCAAAAAAACTGATATTTAAAATCAAATAAAAACAGTAAAACAACTGAAAAATACAAGAAAAATAAAAATCACACTAATTTGGTAAATAATTTTGAAACCATACTAGATTAATAAATATTTTTTCCAATAACCTATTTGGGTTAAAAACTCGTTATATTTTAAAGTAACATGAAGAGTTGAATATAATTGCTTATATCATAACCGTTACGTAATCATAGCTTAGCACTACCACTGGTGTTTCAAATTAAATTTCATATTTAATTTTATATGAAAGTTATGGTAATATTAAAACGAAACATAAAATATTAAGTTTAGCATTCAACCATAATATTTTTAAATTGTGCGATGTCCCATCTTTTTTAGAGCCAAATAGATTAAATACCGGCAAAACGTTAAAATTTTAATAGTGAAAATAGTTAAGTTAGAATTTTGCAACCAACCAATACAATTGTTTTTAAAGGTTCCTGAAAAAAATTTCTGGCCTGGTTGGGATTAATCTTTCTTTTTTTATTTAACCGTGAAAACGGAATTATTGCGGTGTTATTAATCATAAAGTCAAAGTTGACAAACTTTAATCATAAAATTTGCAATAAAAATGATAATTAACCCAATTAATATAATAAACGGTGCTTGCATTTTGCAAACAACCCAATTGTTATATTTTAAAGAAAGATGAAGAGTTGAATATAATTGCTTATATCATAACCCTTACGTAATCATAGCTTAGCACTACCACTGGTGTTTCAAATTAAATTTCATATTTAATTTTATATAAAAGTTGTGCTAATATTAAAACGAAACATAAAATATTAAGTTTAGCATTCAACCATAATATTTTTAAATTGTGCGATGTCCCATCTTTTTTAGTGCCAATTAGATTAAATACCGGCAAAATGTTAAAATTTTAATAGTGAAAATATAACAATTGGGTTGTTTGCAAAATGCAAGCACCGTTTATTATATTAATTGGGTTAATTATCATTTTTACTGCAAATTTTATGATTAAATTATGTCAATTTTGACTTTATGATTAATAACACGGCAATAATTTCGTTTTCACGGTTAAATAAATAAAAAAAAGGTTCATCTCAACCAGGGGCGAAGCCAGAAAATTTTTTCAGGAAGATCCTTATAAATTTTTTTCAAGGAGGTCGTTATAAAATAATTGATATATATATATATATATATATATATATATATATATATATATATATATATATATATATATATTATTAAAAATGAAGAAAAATCCACGTCCTTCTTTTTTTTTCAAATAATAAAGTATATAAAATTGATGAGAATGTAAGAAATATGATACAACCCTTTCTTTCTATTCCGCATTTTGGCAATACCAAGACGTATTCGTATCCTTATGAATCGGATAATTCTATGTTATTCCCAATACTTATGTAATAGAAAGTTTAAAACTTATTATTTTCCGACTGCATCTGTTCTGAAGATACGAATAAAAAATCCGAAAGTTCTTCTTTGTGTGTTAATATATATATATATATATATATATATATATATATATATATATATATATATATATATAACCAAAAAAAAAAAAGATTTTTTTGAGATTTTTTAGGGTGGGTCTGGGCCTACCCTGGCCCATAGGTAGCTCCGCCCATGATCTCAACATTTTAGGGTTATCAGCAAATTCTATAAATAGTCTAATACAAATATGATAATGATATATAAATATAATATATTACTAGGTCTTAAACTCGTGTATTACACTTGTTGATTAAAAAAATATTAAATATTAAACTGTAAAAAAGTAATTTTTTTAAAATAAAATTTTGAAATAAGAAGGAAGGAAGAAATATATTCATTACAATTTACTGTCATATTTATGTAACATCTCGAACTTCGCAGCTAAATTTCAAATCTCTCCTCTTGTTCAAGTTTCAAATTGTAGCCCTGAGATGTTTGAGTTGGGCCATGAGAAGTATAAGGACTGAAGTTGCCACTTTGAGTCAAGAGGGAGTATGCTGAGCGTACATAAGGGTACGCTAAGCATACTAGGCGCGTCCTAGTACGTTGGGCGTACACTCATATACCACGGGCGTATTAATGTCTGGAGCAAACCCTAATATTTAGGGTTTGGGGGCTATATAAACACCCTTATGGATCATTTCCCCAGATTATCCTCAGCCTCTACAACCGACATTCGTCCTTCCCTAAACCCTAGCTCTTATTTGTGGGTGTAAGCTTGATTGGTGTGTGTTTTGGAGAGTTTCAAAAGAAGATCATTCCATTCAAGTGTTGGAGAAGAAGATCAAGTTCATAGATCTGAAGTTAGTTTGTGCTCAAGAATCTCCTAAAGGTATAAAGTTCCAAACCTTATGCATATATGCTTAGATCTAATCATTTAACCTTATTAGAGGCATCTTTTGTCCCAAAAGCAATAAAATAGTGTATTTTGTGTTATGAACGTAAAGAGCTGTCCTTTCAGACTCTTGAGGGGACCTTAAGTGATAAAAATATGGTCCCATTAGCTATAAGTGTTGCATACAAGAGGAATAAGGTCTTAATCGCTTAAGACCAAGCATTTATGACCTTATGGATGTCCAAAGTGAAAAAGGTCGTGACTTTAGGGACCCTGGGCATGTTAGGTCTCTGGATCTGAGATTTAAACTTAAGTGCTTAAGCCATTAAGCACTTAATAAGAATTTGTCAAGAAATCGAGTACGCCCAGCGTACTCGATCAACCACCCCGACGGTGGTCAACCTCTGGTCGAGTATGTCCCGCGTACTAGAGGAGTACGCCCCGCGTACGACCTCTGTTGGACCATAGACATTTGGGCTTCGGGTTTTGGGATGTCTTATGGACTAGGGGAGTTTGGGCCTTTGTTGGGCTTAACAAATAAGATGACATGGGCCATTAGTGGTAGTAGATCATGGGTTTAGGCCCAATAAGGAGGTTGGGCCCAATTTGGTAAATTGGGCCAAATAGTGTATTATGACTTGGACCATCAAGTAAGGGATTTGGTGTGGGCCTTCGGCCGAACAAAAAGGAATGGACTTAATAAGTAATGAGGAAACCTAGTTAAGGAAATAATGTTGGTTATTAACCAAGTAGTTTCATTATGTAACAGTTCATGATTTCCGGTGAGTCAACAGCCAGAGATTTGCAGTATTCTAGCACTACTTACGAGGCGAGTTTCCTCAGTATACTAAGGGGTCTAAGTCACCAAGGTTGACCCATTAGATATGATATCCCAGCAGTTGGTAGCATGTTGAGTATGAGTCAATATTATATGATAGTTGCTATAACAGTTAGGTAGATATGTAGGACTACCTGTGTTATTATGTGTTTATCTGTATCCACATTAGTTGTTTTATATGTCGACATATTATGTGGGGTAGGTTGAGGATACTGCTTCGTGCGGTAACCAACAAACCCGGGAGCATTCCAGATACGAGTTGAGGGCCAGGTGGGGCATGCCAGACTCGTACTATGGGCTCGGTGGCATTCCAAATGTGAGATGTGGGCCCGGAAGGCAATCCAGAATCACACTGTAGGCCCAGGGGTAATCCAGTCTGCAAATATGTGGACCCAGTTCATGTTGTTATTTGTTATGTGTTATGTATAATGTATCAGTATTTTGGGGGACTCACTAAGCCTCAACTTACAGTTTCAGTTTATTGTTTCAGGTACATCAGGGGATCACAGCAAGGCGAAGACGTGATCGTACAACTCCTCATAATTTGTTTATGTTTCTAGGAAAACTGTGATGTTAGACAATTTTTGAAACATGTTGTATTAACTATTGATTTTAAGTGTTTTGTAAAGTTTAAAATTGGTTCGAATTTTTTTTTGGTTGTTACAATTTATTACAATAAATACTTTGCATATATAAGTATAACTATTATGTTACTTTTTAATTTTAAATTTTGAAAATATCCAGAAAATGACATGTGAATATTATTTATTCTAAAAATACTGTAAAATGACAAGTGTTAAAACTTAAAACAAATTGACATGTGGCAAAATGAATCGTCATTTATTATAGTAGATTTGTGGGATCGATGTGCAAATCATTAATCGTCTATTTTTGCTTGTGGGATGGATTCTGGTCTGTAGCGTTTGCTTAGTAGATCGTGGGAACTAAATATTATGGTTTTATCGAATTGGACTCGGTGGTTGAATTAGGCGGAAGATGTTAAGCTCTCAAGTTCAATCTGTTTGTGTTTAGTTGTTGTGGTTTGTACTTCTATATGGTTTATTTGGAGTTTCCAGAACAAACAACTTTTTTGCATTGAGGTATCGATGAATGCGGTATTATGGGATTTTACGATTTCACAATCGTTTTTTTAGTCCCTCTCTCAAATTAGAGGTCGTGGGTTCAAATCTTTTAGAAGACATAGATGATATTTAGGAGTAGGTTAACTAGTTTGCCATTTAAAAAAAAATTGTATTGGTTTGTTGCAAAATTCTAACTTAACTATTTTCACTATTAAATTTTTAACGTTTTGCCGGTATTTAGTCTAATTGGCTCTAGAAAAGATGGGGACATCGCACAATTAAAAAATATTATGGTTGAATGCTAAGCTTAATATTTTATGTTTCATTTTAATATTTAGCACAACTTGTATATAAAGTTAAATATGAAATTCAATTTGAAACACCAGTGGTAGTGCCAAGCTATGATTACGTAAGGGTCATGATATAAGCAATTATATTCAACTCTTCATGTTCCTTTAAAATATTACAATTGGGTTGCTTGCAAAATCCAAGCATACAGTTTATTATATTAACTACATATAATATGTTAATTATATATATATATATATATATATATATATATATATATATATATATATATATATATATATATATATATATATATATATTTAAGAACTTTGGATTTATAAAAAAATAAAATAATAAAAAATTCTTAAAATTGATTTTTTTAACTTTTAAATTTAAATAAGTAAACAAAATAAACTAATCACTTTAATTTGGAAATTTTAAAATAAGAAGATAAGTCCATTAATTAAATTAATATTCATTTATTACAATATTTATTGTAATTATAACATTAAAGTATTTTGTGGAATATATCAAGATAGAAAAAACCCAAAAAATTACATTTTAAAAAGAAATTAATTTAAAATAACCACAAAATGAGATTTGACAAATTAAATAAGAGTGTGACATGTGACAAAAAAAACATTCATTTATTAGAGTAGATTTGATTAATTATCTTTTTTATTGCAAATTTTATGATTAAAGTTTGTCAACTTTGACTTTATAATTAATAACACCACAATAATTTCGTTTTCACTGTTAAATAAAAAAAAGTTAATCTCAACATTTTAAGTTTTTATTTTATTTTATTTCTATCAGCAGATTGTATAAATAGTCTAATACAAATATGATAATGATGTAAATATAATACATTATTAGTTGTTAAACCCGTATATTATACGGGTTGATTAAAAAATATTAAATATTAAAGTGTAAAATAAAATTTTTTATAATAAAATTTTGAAATAATAAGGAATAAAGAAACATATTCATTACAATTTACTGTCATGTTTATTACAATAAATACTTTGCATATATAATATAAGTATAACTATAATATGACTTTTTAATTTTAAAATTTAAAAAAATCAAGAAAATGACATGTGGATATTAGTCATTCTAAAAATAGTACAAAATGACAAGTGTCAAAACTCATAAGAGATTGACATGTGGCAAAATGAATATTCCTTTAGGGAAAATACCGTAAATAGTCAAAAAATGGGGGCGTGTTTTCAAAAAATAGACATAAAAATGGACTTTTCCGGATATAGACATGCATTCCGCGGAGGTAGCTGCGCGGAATCCACTATAGCTCCGCGGAATGGCAAAATCGTAAATAAATCAATGTATATAAAAAAAACACTAAAGATCCATTCCGCGGAGCTACCTCCGAGGAATGAAGTCATTCTGTGGAGGTAGCTCCGAGGACTAGATCTCTAGTGTTGTTTTTTTTTTTTTTTTTTTTTTTTTTTTTTTTTTTTTTCACATCAATTCTTCGGGATTTATATATTCATTTCCCAAAATAATTATTTTTAAGAAAAGATTATCATACTATTATAATCTTTACTTGAAAATAATTAGTTGGAAAATTAATATAAACCCCGAAGAATCGATGTGAAGAAAAAAAAAATTCTCAAGATCCATTCCGCGGAGGTCCGCGGAGGGTCCTCCGCGGAATGTATGTCTATAGCTGGAAAAATCAAATTTTATGAGTAAATTTAGAAATTCACCCCATTTTTTTGTCTATTTGTGGTATTTTCCCATTCCTTTATTATAGTATATTAGTATTAACTAATCCATAATCTAAAAGTTAATGAAATAATTAAAATTTTGAGATTGTGTTGTATATCAACATACCAAAAGAAATGGAGTGTCTAGAGATGCAGCAAAATTAATTTCAAACTTCCCGAGTATATATGAACCGTTAATACATCTATATATAATACAATAACTAGTAATATAAGTTATTGTATTTGACACCCTCTTCATAAAACTAAAAACATTTTTAATATATTTGATACTAAGGGTTGTTTGTTAGATCTTGTTCAACTGAATGATTCCAACTCTTAGTTATCACACTCCCGAACCGCGACAACGAAAACGTCTGGGGACGGGTAACTTCATCTTATAATATCATAACAATTGAATATAAATAGAACATAGTGACCATCATCATTATACATTAACGATGTCAACATGTATTGTTTACATAATTGTGTTTGTTTACGAAATACATCCAAAATAATATAATGTATGATAATTCAAAAATACAACAATTTTCCAAATTCCTTAGCTACCAACCTGCTTATTGAGTTCCTGAGAATACAAGTCATTTTGAAAAGCCTCAACTGTAACAACCTGTTATTTCGGATCAATATAATGACTGAAAGTCAAATTTTGTAATATTTTTATGTAGTAATAAACATGGCGTCAAAAATGAAATGTTCAAAAAGCTCATTTTGAGTACACTATGTGGTAGATATTGTAATAAGGTTTCCATAAATATATAGAACACTAAAATTCGAGCTATAACGAAGAAGTTATGACCAATCGAAGATCCGTAACAATACCGATAAAACGTTGCTAAGCATAAAACGAGAAATTTCAATAAGATACTTTTTAGCCTTAGGTATCTAAACAAAAGTCGTAGATATTGTTAAACCGTAAACTTACATAAAAAGAACGCCCAAATCTGACTTCGTATGAGGAAGTTATGATTTTTCGAAGTTTCGGGATAGCAGTAGACAGCTAAACACTCAAAATAGAGATCAAGCGATTTTTAGCCAACACAACCTAAACGAAAGTTGAAGATCTCGACAACAGCAATACAACGGTAAAAAGATAGACGAAAACGGACGTCGGTGAAGAAGTTATGAATTTTTAACGAACTTTTCCGGTCCCAGCGAGTTAAACATATATTATTAAAAATAAATTCAAAACTAGCCGACGGAGTCTAAATGAAAGTTGTAGAGTTCAATCTCACCTACGCGTGGATATAAAGAACGCCAAAATCGGAGCTCGTACGAAAAAGTTACGGAATTTAGAAGTTTGGAAAAATCATTTACGCCCCGTGTAAACGGGGTACGCCCCGCGTACCAGAGGATAGGAGCCTCATCCCATCCGAGCTGCAGCCCTACCATTGGACACATGCCCGAAATACGTAAGCGATGACGACTCGGTACACCCAGCGTACCTGGGGTGAGTACGCCCAGCGTACGAGGGGGTTCCAGCCCCTATAAAAGGGAAACGAGGGTTTCAGGTTTCTTTACTCATATGCTCTCCTTGTCTCATATTTTTACCTTGTTTTGCATGCAAGAAATATCCCGAAGTCCCGATTTTCATATCCAAGTCCCGAAGGAAGTTTTACGCTCCAGAGATTCCTGAGAATCCCGACAAATCCGCTTCCTCCTGTCGAAGTTCTGCTCGATTATTGCCTTATCTTCTTCAACCGACCTCTTTAACCAAGTGAGTTCATAACCCCCCCCCCCCCATTTCCACTCTTTTAAATGTATTATAAATGTTTTTGAACACATTACGGGGGAGAATACAAGTAAACTCCCGGTTAGTCCCGAGTGAAAATATGGAAACTTTTGCTATACATTGCATGTGTTTATCTTGTCTATAAAATGGAATTGTTAAACAAGCAAAACACATTTTTCTTTGCCTTATCCTTATGGGATGAAACAATACTATACTATTAAGAACCTCATTTATACAAATGCATCATATCAAGGGTAACCACTCTTGTTAAAAAATTATATGCATTCAACAAAACACGAATTATTCCTTGGTTAACATTGTGAAAAAGGATAATCATTGCATACAAAATCATCACTTTCAATACGTGACTTAATTGAGAATCCATGAGACAATTCGCCTTCACTCCACCTTTTGTTAAAGGTACCAAAAAAAGTCCTATTTATAACCAGATTCTCCCGTTTGGAGAACGTGATAAGTGTGTATAGATCTATGCGGGACTAATGATCCCACATCCTGACTGTTAGCTACAGTCCTTTGGTTGACAAGTGTCATAACATTTCGACGCCTGAAGAACGTCGCCACAGGCAAAACTATGATAGTATGGTTATAAAAACTCACCGGATAGACAATTATTATGGTATTATGATTTCGTGCGAAAGTAACTATTAATGTTATTTTTCATTTTCAAACTCTATCTTCTTATAGTTTTATTATATAGAACTATACCTCAATCTTTTTAAGCATGTCACAGTTGCTTACATTTTTACGGTCTTGGACATTTAAGACTGCTATTCACATTTGGAAAATAAGGGATTTTCCTGGTTCAACTATTTACAATTCATACAACAATCTGTCATACTCATTTCATACATCTATAAGAAAATAAGGGATTTTCTGGAAAACATACATGAACTTTTGCAAGGCATACATTTCCTCAAAACACTACTTATGAACTCACCAACTTAATTGTTGACACTTTTTCTTGAAATAACTCGTATTCTCAGGAAACCGCTTGTCACACCCGAAAACCGGAACGGCGGAAACGTTCTGGGGTGGATGACGACATGTCAAGTATCACAACATATGCAGTATAGTAATCAAAGTACAACAACCATTGCATTAATAGTAATAATTTTACATAGGTTACATTTCATAGCAACATCAAGGTAATACAAGAAATAATATAGATGCTGCTCGGTACTAGGTTGTCTTCACAAAAGCTCCAGGGATGTACCTATCTATGGATGACCTGAGAATACAAGTTATTTTGAAAGCGAGTATCAACATTTTTATAATGCTGGTGAGTTCATAAGTATTTAATGACGTTAGTATAAATACACATTGATATTCAAAATAACTTCATGAAAATGGTAGTTTAGAATCTACAGAGTATTAGAATTCTTTCCAGAAAATCTTATATTTTCTAAATAAAATCAGTCTTCTACCAAGACCCGACAGATTTATGTTTTAAGGAGTAATTTTCCCCAAAGTACTATCATTACCAAAATACGGTATTGACTTTAAAGAAAATATGAGAATATCACAAGTAAAAATACTAGGGGAAAAATAACATATACCTCAGCAGTAATACTGTTGACTAAAGCAAAAGAAATCATAAAACAAGTTTTAAAAACCATTGGAATCCTTTGAAAATCCATTCATAAACAGCTTTGAAAATGATTTCTATAAAACAGTTTAAGTGAAGAAAACCTTTGATAAGAAATTACGAATGGATGTCTCTTTAGTAAACAAACTTTGAAAAAACTTTGGATAACCTTTAATGATCTAAAAAGGGATATTCATACTTTAACAAGATTTGAAAACATGATTTGGAAATCTTAAGCTGGATAAAACAGTTTAACATGCAAAATCTATTTTGCTATACAGTTATTAATCACATGTGATTTATCTAATAACTGTACAGTTCAACTTGTATCCCCCCCTATAAAAGCAGTTAAAATCAATTAGAAGGTTATTTCAAGGGTATGAACTCACCTGCTGCGAGTGGATCGGATGGAGGTGTCGGTTGGGTGCTCGGTGCCTAGTAAAGACTTGAGCACACTTAATGACCTCATAACACATGAAGACATATGTTTACATATAATTGGTGATTATTACACTAATTAAACACGTATAAGCATCCTAATGTGCGGAAAAACACTTTGGTCAAGTGCTAGGAGGCTATTGGGTTGCAATAAGGGGGGTGTATGGCCTAGTTAGGGAGTTTACTCTTCAAGAGTAAACTCTTTGGGGAGATTTCGGCCCAATGACCATATCCCCATGAGTTTACGGCCGTAAACTCATGGGTGGTGTGTTCTTGGATGTTTAAAGGTCTGACAACACTTGTGGAATTAGGCTAGGTTCAATTCTAGGGCATAAGAAGTGGTTAAGTCCTCAAATGGACCATTTATGGGAGTTTACGGCTTTAAACATAGATTTTACGGCTGTAAACATAGAGTTTACGGCCGTAAATTCTTACTTGTCTCATCACTTCATGATTTAAGGTCTTAAATGAAAGAATACAAGGTTCTATGCATTATTCCAAGCCATATGGGGGAGTTAGGGCATCATTTGACCTCCTTAAGGGAGTTTACGGCCCAGGGACCAATCCTTGGGGGGTTTACGGCCATAATCTCCGAAGTTCATGGTTTCCTTGATGATTACGGTTCCTTCTTCGATGGTGGTTGAATTTAGGCATTACCCCAAGCCATAGGAGGTGTTTAAAGGGCAATTTAACACCTTAAATGGTGTTCATGGCCTATGAAGAGGGGTTTACAGTCCAAAAATGTTCTTGGGCTGTAAACTCATGTTTACTCTCCATATGACAAGATTCTGGTGTCCTAAGTTCATTCATGCAAGTCCCTAAGTCAAAGCTAAGCACTAGAAGTGATATGGAAGGGTTTTAGGGGTTCAAAACCCCACTTATGGGTGTTTGCGGTCCAAGAGTGTTCTTGGGCCGTAAACAAAAGTTTTTGCTACTTTTGGATGTTTTAAACATGAATTTTCATGTTAAACAAGCTAAACAACAAGTTAGGATAGATCACTTACTAGTTTGGAGCTTGAAAGGGGCGTTTTTGGATCAAAATCGGCTTAGTAGAGAGAGAGAGGGTAGAGAGAGAGTGGAAAGGGTGTAAATAAGGTTCCCTCACCCTTATATAGGGGTTTGAGTTTGTGGCCCGGTGGAAATTTACCCGATACTGACGTTAAACGGGGCTTATGCTCATACCCGATTAAGTGGTCGTAACTCGACGTGGTCGTAATCTAAAAACTTTTCAAAGGGATACCGAGGATGTTTCACGTGTTTCTAATTCGTTTGGACACTCATGAAGTCAATATAAAAGTCCCAATTTAATTAACCTTATCCAAAAAGGTTAACGGAACAATTTAATAACACAAGTTTTATTAGCGGGAAAGGGTTTACTGTGACGGGATGAATTTCAGGTTGTCACATCATCCCCCCCGTTAGAGGGAATTTCGTCCCGAAATTATGGTTTAGGCAAGGAAGTAGGCATGAACAATCGGGTAGAGAGATGAGGATACTTCCTATTTGGTTGGTCTTTGCGCTCCCAAGTGAACTCCGGTCTTCGGTTGGCGTTCCATCGAACCTTCACTTAACGGGATGCGGATTTCGTTTCATTCGCTTGATCGATCGGCTCGCGATTACTAAAGGTTCCTCCACGAAGTTACGGTACCCAATGATTTCTATCAAGACAAGTGGGATTTAGGGAGTTACGTCAGGCAGGTACTTTTTCAAGTCTAAGACGTGGATCGATTTGGGGTGAAACTTATGGACTTCCGAAAGTAGTCGTGGTCTGACAAGGTTTGGACCCATTCTTATAAAGAATCTCGGATGGTCCTACGCTCTTGGGAAGATAGAGCTTTTCAGTACCTAGAACATAATGTACTTCTATGGTGAGATCATCACTGGCGTGATCGACATTTTGAAGTGCTAAAAGTTCTCTCTTACTGAGGGTGTAGTTCCCGGGTTGGTTCTTAGAAGGTTCAGGTTATCCTCGGATTCGTGTTTCCTGCTGATTGGCCATCGGAGGTTTTTCTGTATCATCGGATGTATTGGCTACACTCTGGCATCTATTGGTTACGGGACATCTATCTCGATTTAGTGCAAAATGAACCTGCACTCTAACTCTTGAGGTGTTTCTATCGAAAACTCTCGTAGTCGGTGAGATAGGGTTTTACCAGACGATTTTTTAGAAAGTTTTTAAACTTTTCATCATCGTCTAGTTGATGCTTTCACAATATGATTCCTAACGGGAAAGAATCATGCTCTTACTTGCTTTTTTGTTTCATGAATAGCAAGCTCTGCTCAGGGCTAACTCAGTCCTTAGAGATTTTCTAAAGTGTTGGACTATCTCGTGAGGCGGTTCTACTATTTCTGTGTGAGATAGTATTCTTGGAAGACCTAGTAGTCCAATGAATCTCTAATACATGCCCTATTCTCTAAGGCGTCGGTTTATTTTAGTTGCAGAAAGTTCGTGCTCTTGTATAACCCATCGACTAACACCTAGACTGGTGTCAAGTCTATAATCTCTTCGGGATCTGGGTTATAAGGCTTGACGCCACCTACTTTCGTACTTTATTCAAGTATTCTTGGCTGCGGAGGTTATCCTGTGGTTCTTGGCATTCTAGTGTTCATTTCGGAGAATGCAATCTATCGTCTACAGGGCGACGGTGACTTCTTCCACGTGAGGAGGCGGAGAGTCTTAGGTACTATTTGTCAGTAACAGGGTGCACGAAGTGCCTGAGTAGTGCGAGCATCTTCTGCAACTACTCTTCAGGTGGTTCTGAGTTTCCTTGATTTAGATTAAGTCTAGAAGTATAAGGTTCCGTTACTCGGAACTTCTAATTCCCTTATCCACTCTTCTCAGAGCTTATCTTATCGCGGCTTCCAGGTTTCCGAGATATTTGCTGAGATGCTTAATTTGCGGGATTAAGCGTGAATGGATGGTCGTAGTCAATGTCCTTGACTCTTACGACTGGAGTTACTTTTCCAACTGAGGGCGTTAACTACTATATTGGTTTAACCGGGACGACAACAAATTTCGGATTTGTGGTCATTTTAGTAGCTCAACCCGCAGTGGTTCTCTTGACTCTTGTTCCTATTCTATGGGATAGGATGAAGGGTTTTTCTATGAGGTTCGTGGTAGAGCTCATACTTGGCTTAACCACTAATACTTGGTGTATGCAAGCCGTATATAATTGAGATCGACGGGATGTTCAGTTGTGCGACTCCACCCCAGACCCACAACCCAACGAGGAACAGGGAGTAGGGAGGAAGCACACATCTTAAATCTTTTTTTATCTAAATTATATACCACTCTTATGCATATACTCAGTTAATAGTAGTCAGCCCCATGAGTTCTTTCCTCTTAATTCACAAACCTGATTGTGAGGTGCTAAGGGTCTTTCTGGGGGATCTACGGAGTAGGTTTCGGGTGTTCATCATCTTCTGGAATGCCTGCAGTGTCTTTCGCTTCAGGTTCTATCTATCTAAGAAAGGGTTGGTTAACAGCGCGCGATACCCTACTCAGGGGTATTTCGGAAAGTTTTAGATAAGAGAGACGACCAGCGGATCGCATTAGGTTTTATTAATAGGTTCGGAAGAACCTTTATTTTCCAAAATGGCTATAGTGAAAGTTCTTTTTACACAACACTTGGAATTTACACATGGTTGCACTAAGTCGAACCATGATTCATAGAGGCGTCGAAGTTGGCATACATCGACATGACATAGAATGAGGGTCGATAGGTCCATGTGCTGAACGGGCACACAAGTTCTTGGCGTCTCGGGTTTAGTCCCGCATATCAATGTCGCGGATACTTGGACTGATAGGGTCGACGCGGAACTATAGAGGGTCCTGAGGTTTCAGAATAATGTACTTTTCATGAATGGATTCTCACAAGGTCTTTCTATAATCGCTTAGCATACACTAGTCATGTATAATTAAGGTGGGAAGGACTGTTGATTGAGCGACTCCGCCCTAAATCCACAGCCAAACGAGGAACAGGAAATGAGGCAGCATCACTCACTCGAGGTCTATCCATCTTAATTATACATGGCTTTAATGTATATACCGAACCATTATCGCTTTACCTGATGAAAATTTTGAATTTTTACAACAGTGCTGCGACTTTCGCCTTAACGGGAGAGTAATTACATTTAGAATTAGCCTTTTAATGTTTTCAGTTAGTTGAGAGACGTACCAAAATTCTACCAGGTTCGTTGATGCTTCTTCCTAGGCATTAGAGTTAGACTCCTCCTACGCCTTTGTCGTTTCTTTCAGTTGGGCAGTCCCGTTTGAAGTGACCGATTTCACCACATAGATGGCAAACTAGATTGGTTGCCACATTGGTGGTTGATGAAATGAACTCAATCGGGGCTCAACAGGTATGGGAGGTATGCCCTTTCATGTTGCAGCTAACACAAAAGAGTTCCCAGCAGATACCATGATGATGGTAGCTGCATTTGCTGCAACGGGGCAGGTTTCCTAGGTATGGCCTTCCAGGTGTTGGGATGGAAGGGTTGATAGGGGTATTGACTGCCTCAGCTCGTTGCCCTTCAGAAGGTCCTTGAGCCGAGGTACTTCCCTCCTCGTTCTTGAACTTTCTCTTCAGTGGAGTTGGTTGAGGTTCTTAGGTGGCTGGGTACGCATGTGTTGGTTGCTACCGTCCATTGCTAGGATCGGGAATCTCGATAGGGCTCTTGCTAACATTGGCGTTGTTAGCATTCAGATGAGCCATGACAGCTGCTACGGCTACTGAGACTGCAGCTTGGAACGTAGCTTCATTGAATAGGAGAGTCGGTTTCTTGCCAGCGGATTGGTTACGTTTCTTCGGAGGCATGGTTTTCCTACATGGAAAGGAACACAAGCTGATGAGAGACGATGTTTAACTCTAGATGTATCTAACCTTAATATAATAGGCATAAATTTTCCCGTGCCTCGTATATTGGTTATCTGAGTGTCGACCTACATCCCTATGATGTAGCCCGGGTATTCAAAGTAGGAGTAAGAGTGTCGGAAAGCCATAAGATGGGGGTCGTTCCTACTAATTTATCTTTATATTGGAGAGATTCTCTCTCCAGCTTGGAATGATTTGAGGGAAGTTCGGAACGAGGATCACAAAAGGAAAGGCTCATGAAGACTTATGGCTAAACATTCTCAATCGAGGTTTTGAAATCCGATCTAATCATATTACTTGCGACGGGAAAAGGCAATTTACCTAACACATAGTGTGACTAGTGTAATCACTAACTCACTAAATTGTATTATTTTATGGGTGTATTAGCGCGACGAATACGAAGAAAAGACACCTCTCGGGTTCCATGTATTGGCTCCTTCTGTCTACCTCTTATCCTTGGCTGGGATCGGTGTTGGTTTTCTTTAGGTAGCTACCTAGGGTTCTCTTCTCGTGTAGACATATTGAATTTCTACTCCGTCTTACTTCCGATTCTGACTCTGAGTGTCATCACTTCATGATGGATGACTGGAAATCTCGGAAGTTCAGGCGAATTTCCCACCAATGTTCCTAAAAGGTATAGGCACTTGGTGGTTTCAATAGTCTCGTCCTAGTTCATTTATTTGCGAACTGGAAATCTTCTCAATGAACTTCTTCTGGGTCTGAATCAACTCTTCTGTCGAACACTGACGTGGATAAGGTTTTCTATAGGGTTCGTGCGAGAATGGAAATATCTAAAGAATCCTAAGAGATTATTAACATTTCACTGGGTGATCCATATCGAGTCCTGCTACAATTACATAGGTTACACAAATTATATATAACTTAGATCCGATAGGCCTTCGAATATGTGATACTACTCTATATCCACATCCCAACGAGGAAAAGGAAGTAGAGCGAAACCACACATTCTTAGTCTATGGGATCCTTATTATATATAACCTTGGAAGTATATCCTCTGTAATCATAGGTATATCAATAAGGATCTTTTTAGTTTTTCACACAAGGTTATCTATGGATCCTAAAATACCCCTATGGTATTTTAATTTCTTGTTTGATTCTTAACTTCTGAATATGATTCTGGGATTAATGTGAGTCTTTTAGTATTCCAAAATACTCTCATAGTATTTTAAACTTTATGTTTGGCTCTAGCATTTGTATTTGGTAAGTTTCAGATTCGTTGCAACACCACCATCACTTCCAAGCACACGTTGGTCGCATCTCGAATAAATGTAGTTGATCGGGTTACATTTATTCCAGCTTACGATTACATAACTGCCCAGGTTTGACGGTAATGGTCAACATCCAAAGACTTTTATTTGTTCTTCTTGTAATACTTTTGTTCGAGTGTTTAGATTCTGGATGTTCTTATACTTTGGTAAAATATGGTTATATTTTTAAGTATAATTCTTGGTCAGAGTGTTTTATCCCTATGTATTTATAGGCTGTATATCTTTTATGAATTGATATACTGAGCTCACTATAAACAATGCTCTGATACCAATCTGTCACACCCCAAAACCGAAACGGCGAAAATGTTCTGGGGAGGATGATGTCATGTCAAGTATCACAACATATGCAGTATAGTAATCAAAGTACAACAACCATTGCATTAATAGTAATAATTTTACATAGGTTACATTTCATAGCAACATCAAGGTAGTACAAGAAATAATATTGATGCAGCTCGGTACTAGGCTGTCTTCACAAAAGCTCCCGGGATGTACCTGTCTATCGATGACCTGAGAATACAAGTTATTTTGAAAGCGAGTATCAACATTTTTATAATGCTGGTGAGTTCATAAGTATTTAATGACGTTAGTATAAATACACATTGATATTCAAAATAACTTCATGAAAATGGTAGTTTAGAATCTATAGAGTATTAAAATTCTTTCCAGAAAATCTTATATTTTCTAAATAAAACCAGTCTTCTACCAAGACCCGATAGATTTATGTTTTAAGGAGTAATTTTCCCCAAAGTACTATCATTACCAAAATACGGTATTGACTTTAAAGAAAATATGAGAATATCACAAGTAAAAATACTAGGGGAAAAATAACATATACCTCAGCAATAATACTGCTGACTAAAGCAAAAGAAATCATAGACTCCAAGAGAGTATCGAATGAATGATACGCCTAGCTTAGTCTAACAAAAAGAAGCACAAACTCCAAACAGTATCGAATGAACGACACATCTAGCAAAGTCTAAAACAAGGAAATACAGACTCCAGACAGTATCGAATGAACGACACAGCTAGCAAAGTCTAAAACATGGAAATACAGACTCCAGACAGTATCGAATGAACGACACAGCTAGCAAAGTCTAAAACATCCGGTAATCCTAATTGGGTTGTTTCAAAAATACCATGTTAATTCTTGTTACCTTAAAGCCATGAATTATAAGGTAAACACAGAGATACTCGTAACCATATTGATTGACAATCGAATACTTGACGTCCTACAGGCGTCAGAATGAATGTGACATTTATCACCCCTTGGCTTGGTCGGCCGGGACTGTAGCTAGCAGTCAGGGTGTGGGAGTGTCTCTCCCGTATAGATCTATACACACAATTCCCGCTCTCCCTCCAGGAGACTCTGGTTACCAACTTGACAACGGTGAAATCCGTGTCCTGAAGATGCATCTCGTATTTCGAATTCTATTATAAGTATTGGAATAATGATATAGACTCATGAATGAACTGACTCCTTTGGAATTCTCCGTACTGGAAAGAATAAATAGAATCTCCTAACTATTCCTATAATAGTTACTAATGTTTCAGGTCTATGAATGGTAAATGGAAGGATGCCCTTGCTACCCAAGGGAATTGAACTAGTCGATGGAAACCTTTATGTCTATACATGTATACATGATATATAACTAATGTTTAAACGACCTTCGGACGGATAACCGATACCCACCAGACCACATCCTAATGAGGAAAAGGAAATAGGGCGAACTAGCCTTCCTAAGTCCTTTAAACATTATTTATATAACTATACAAATATAAGCATGCATTAACGAGATAAAAGCATAGAAGAAAACTTTGGTAAAACCATTAGAAAACCTTTACACATAAGAAATTTACGACTTGATGTCACTTTGTAAAACAAGTTTTGAAAACCTTTGGAATCCTTTGAAAATCCTTTCATAAACAGCTTTAAAAATGATTTCTATAAAACAGTTTAAGTGAAGAAAACCTTTGATAAGAAATTACGATCGGATGTCTCTTAAGTAAACAAACTTTGAAAAAACTTTGGATAACCTTTAATTATCTAAAAAGGGATATTCATACTTTAACAAGATTCGAAAACATGATTTGGAAATCTTAAGCTAGATAAAACAGTTTAACATGCAAAATCTATTTTGCTATACAATTATTAATCACATGTGATTTATCTAATAAATGTATAGTTCAACTTGTATTCCCCCCCTATAAAAGCAGTTAAAATCAATTAGAAGGTTATTTCAAGGGTATGAACTCACCTGCTGCGAGTGGATCGGATGGAGGTGTCGGTTGGGTGCTCGGTGCCTAGTAAAGACTTGAACACACTTAATGACCTGATAACATGTGAAGACATATGTTTATATATAATTGGTGATTATTAGACTAATTAAACACGTATAAGCATCCTAATGTGCGGAAAAACACTTTGGTCAAGTGCTAGGAGGCTATTGGGTTGCAATAAGGGGGGGGGGGTGTATGGCCTAGTTAGGGAGTTTACTCTTCAAGAGTAAACTCTTTGGGGAGACTTTGGCCCAGTGACCTTATCCCCATGTGTTTACGGCCGTAAACTCATGGGTGGTGTGTTCTTGGATTTTTAAAGGTCTGACAACACTTGTGGAATTAGGCTAGGTTCAATTCTAAGGCATAGGAAGTGGTTAAGTCCTCAAATGGACCATTTATGGGAGTTTACGGCTGTAAACATAGAGTTTACGGCCGTAAACTCTTACTTGTCTCCTCATTTCATGATTTAAGGTCTTAAATGAAAGAATACAAGGTTCTATGCATTATTCCAAACCATATGAGGGAGTTAGGACATCATTTGACCTCCTTAAGGGAGTTTATGCCCCAGGGACCAATCGTTGGGGGGTTTATGGCCTTAATATCCTAAGGTCATGGTTTCCTTGATGATTAAGGTTCCTACTTCGATGGTGGTTAATTCTAGACATTACCCCAAGCCATAGGAGGTGTTTAAGGGGAAATTTAACACATTAAATGATGTTCACGGCCTATGAAGAGGGGTTTACGGTCCAAGAATGTTCTTGGGCAGTAAACTCATGTTTACTCTCCATATGACAAGATTTTGGTGTCCTAAGTTCATTCATGCAAGTCCCTAAGTCAAAGCTAAGCACTTGAAGTGATTTGGAAGGGTTTTGGGGCTTCAAAACCCCACTTATGGGTGTTTGCAGTCCAAGAGTGTTCTTGGGCCGTAAACACAAGATTTTGCTACCTTTGGATGTTTTAAACACGAATTTGCATGTTAAATAAGCTAAACAACAAGTTAGTATAGATCACTTACTAGTTTGGAGCTTGAAAGGGGCGTTTTTGGATCACAATTGGCTTTGTAGAGAGAGAGAGAGGGTAGAGAGAGAGAGTGGAAAGGGTGTAAATGAGGTTCCCTCACCCTTATATATGATGGGTTTTGGTCCTAAGAACATCCTATGTGCTCATACAAACCCTAATGCTTGGATCTGGGTTTCTCTATTGTACATGCAAGTTATCCTAGACTATAAACCCTAATTCTAGCATACAAGTAATCATATTAACATGAGAATATGTTTAAGAGGTTACCTTGATTGTTATGTAGCAATAACAATCCAATTCCTCCTTGTATTGACTTTAGAAAGCTTAGAGTCACAAATCTCACTCCACTAATGGTTCACAAACACCATAAGCAAGAGGATGAAGAGGAGAGAGGATGGAGGCTGCCAAAAACGTGTTCTAACCCTAGAAGAATGCTTCACCACGTTTTTGGGTCATAAGGGTCTTATATATAGTGAGGCTATTAGGGTTATCTAACAAGGAAACCCTAATTTGGATGCTTAAGCCCTAAGCAACCCATAGACTCCTTTAATTAAGGCCTTGGACGATTTCCTTATGGGCTTCCCCATAGAATTCGTCCACTCCTTAATTTATGACAATCCGTAGCCCAAATTGCAATTATCTTAAAATTACAATTCCAGTCCCTTAAGTTTAATTAATCTCTTTTAGTCACAAAACTAATTATCAATTAATTCTTGACTAATATTAATTAACCAATATGATTTCTCCTTTAATATATTATTCTCATAATATACTTATAAATCATATTTAATCCTTTCTCTCCATAATTCATCCTATCAAGTTGCTTTGGTGAAGGCAACCCAAAAGTACCATGCACCATCGGGTCAAGTACATACCAAAATAGTTATGGACTTAGACACTAATCCAACAGTCTCCCACATGGATAAGTCTAATAACTATTATGCGTATAACTTCAGATCCTGATCTACAATCGTAGCTTTCCAAAGCCGCTGTCAACTCTGATCCTATAAGATACGCATGTCCTTAGATAAGGGATCATATATTCCTCCGTTCTAGATATCGTATGAGACATGATTTCTAATCATTCTCTTTGTACTATATCTCGATTCCCGATTTATGATGACTGGCTAATTGAACAAATCAAATTAGCCCTAGCCCGGTCGAGCATTTACGTTTGTCATCACTAAATCATCGAGGGGCCCAATGATATCGCTTTTATCCTACTTTAGATAAAAGGAACGGATAAACTTTGATACAATGCTTGCTTGCACTCACTTACCGAATCACACACAACAATATGTTTTATAACACCAAGTTACTAGTGCGTTTACATATTATCAATGTGCAACCGATTTGCAAGATACAACTTACACATCTCGGTTTCAAGAATATAAGATGTTATCGTCTCACCAATCACTCGTGATACAATTCATGGAGTGATCCAAGTGAGCGTGGGTTTAATCCAATGCTCAAATCATATTCATAAGCACTCATGAACGTTGCAGCAAACATATGCTTATGTCTAATACCCTTTTAGACAATCCACACACCAATTCACGACAGTCTTTATTCATATCTACTTCCAACATATGAACGACTGTGGCTCGTTCGAATAATTTAACTGTTCTTAACCAATTAAATTATTCAGGAAGTCAAAACATGCAAATGTGAAACACAAGAATAATACTAATCCCATATGGCCTCAAACCTTTGAGTATAAATAAAACTCCTTTTCATTTATCACCATATCAATTACTCATTATTTGTCGTTTCGGGTAATCAACTACTTACTTGAATTATTAAACTTGTCCCATGCTCTTAGCATGCACACAATGTTTACCTATGGTTCTTACTTTTGTGAAATAGATCAAATTGAACACATTTCCAATCATTCTCATTTCACAACTCCAAATCCTTTTTCATAAGTGTGAGAATATCAAATTCTTGTTACTTAAAAAATATGCTAGATTCTAACATTTTATGCAATTGTCCTTTTGTAAATTCACTGCACCAAAGTCACAAAGACTATTGCCAATGATATTACAAAGTCCTCTATCGGAGATTGTTACAAGACAATTCCTTAGATATGATGTCTCTCACTTAAAAGTACATTCCTTTGAACACCCTTTTGCATAAAAGTTTCTAATCTAGACATAGATTTTCAATATTCAATTCCCAATATGGACACGCTTCCATATTTTCCATATGACAACTCATTCTTAATAGAATCTTATCTATTCGTAATGATGTCGATATGGTCCATCCATTTCCATACTTCCAACTACTCACAAGCGACCAATCCTCGTCAAACTTTGGATTGTCCTTTGATAGTTGTTTAATTATTTTAGTCAAAGCCAATTCTAGTCCCTTTTCCCTCTAAATGCGCTCGACATTTGGAAAATTTTAGAGTGGTCAAACATTAAAGCATTTGCAATCGATCCTATACCCGAAGCGTATGGGACACGACGCATAATGTTTTATTTAAAGAGTTGATACTATATCAATCTTCTGCCATAATATTTTATTTGCTATGTTCTCAAAATTCGAATTGTGAAGAGGAATGCCGTAATCATAATTGAAATTTTAAGAACACACTATATACCTTTGACTAAATTTATTAACATTCCACAACCTAACCCTTTGGATTTGAAATGAAGCATAATATTCTCTCCCTTAATTATAGCAAAACAACTTTTCAACTATTGCGACTTTGCAAAGTATGACTCTTGTTTTCTATAATTAATATTGCTAACCTTGCAATACTTTCCATAATAATCATACAATCATAACTTTTATGCTCCCACTATCATGATGATTACTATAACACATAACACTTATGCTCTCACTAGCTTCGACATGTATTCATAAACATCTTAACTTTCAGAGAAACAATACCTATTGAATTTCTTAAGTCCATGTTTCTAATACTTAATGCTTTGATTACCTTTTATCAAGGCTTTTTGAACTTATACACCTTTGCCTTAGATAGTTCATATGTGTGTCTAAACAATTAAGACTAATTGCCAAACCTCACAATTCAAATCATGGAAAGGGATACCGTAACCATAATTGAATTCGAGAATGCAATTTTACAATCACTATCTTCTTAAAATCTTTCTTAGTGAAAGCATTTCCTCACAATCATTTTCATGAAGGAGGAAATCTTATGACACTTAGATTTAAATGGTGTATTTGTTTCTATCCATGTGAATTTGTCAAAACCAAAGTTTACGACAAATTCAAACTCATATGGACTGAACTTTCTTAATCTTGATTTCTTGCCTTATGGTAGCACAACTGCTCACCATGTCTTCCAAGTAGTTAAGAAGCTCATCTTTTCTTATCAATGTACTTTTCACTGATCAAGGTCCTTGCTTTTTATGCATTCAAATGAGAACTCATAGGACTCACATGCATAATTAACTCGATTGGATTGGCACAGAAACAAAATAATGTCAACACGATAGGTTGTAAACCTCAACTCGTGTGCTAGTGATGATCGATAAGGTTTATTTGATTTGTTCTTGAAACCTTTCAAGACTATTAAGACTCCCACTGACTCCTTGACATATAAGATTCTCTTGTCAAAACATTTCTTGACAAATATTCAAGAGTCAGTGTAGCTTTTATCAAAACTCTTCATAAATTGGTCCTACTTGGTCTTTGTCTTATCCAAGACATCACAACTTTCCACATTTGATGAATGTTACAAACCTTCTTAATACTTTTCACTCAATGTCACAATCTTAACTTTAAGACTTGTTATTGGAACGAAGTATGATTGACTTCTTGATTTAACCATTTCTTCAATCCTCGATTCCTCTTCTTAAACATACAATTGTACTAAGACTCACTTAGAGGATCAATTGAGATATGGTTCTTAATCATTAAGACCTATCATAAAGCATAAAAGCTACTCTCCCTTCTTCTTAGAATGGAAAAACTTTTATCTTTCTGCCTACTTGATTCTTCTTATTCGTTTTGCTATTGATTTAAACTTTTTCAATCAATTCGTAATTACACTTAATCTTGTAAGTATAATCATATTTACTAAGCTTTTAGTGAATCATGACGAATATCATTGTTACTCTTATGGTGGACTTGATCAACACGTAACTTTGTGTGCTCGATCTCCTAGTCCATCACTTGACACTTTGTCAATGAATTAGTCTAATTTCCAAATATGAAATTTCTCATTCATCGTGCAACCAAGTTGCATCATTCCATGTTTCTGTCCAATTGAAACTTGGGCGATGAGAAACTCTCCCTATTTGGTAAATTCTCGACTTTCCATAAATAACATAATAAGAACCAAATCCATTATTGCTAATATTCAAACATCAATTTTTCATATACGCCATTGCAAGGATAAATAAATAATATAAAATCATGATTTATTTTATTGCGGAAAAATTTGTCCTTACAATGCAATTCATTGAAAAAAATATGCTAATACATCTTTCTAATTGTAACTCTAAGTAGTAGCTCAAGAATCTAATCTTCGAGAAATGCGATCGAAATCCATTCCTTCATGGTTAGATTTTGCTCACTTCTTCCCTTAAGCTTCCTTTCTTTTCTTCGATCCTACAAAACATCAATTGTGATCTTATCACATTATGTATTAAGAATCTAGAATAGAAGCTTAAAAGAGTTAGTTAATGGATTTTACCTATATTAGAGCCATACGTTTCGACTCTCCCATCTCTTAGATCTCTTAGGTAAATGGGGCAGCTTCGTCTCCAATGCCCCTTCTCTTGGCAATAAAAGCAAATTGACTCTTTTGGAACATGACATGGAACTACTTTAGACATTGCCTTTCTCTTATGATCAAACCTTTCGATCATAACATGTCTTTCGTTGCCATTGTCTATATCCATAGAGGTCTTGAAGGCAGATTCACCAATCAACATTGCTTTTCTATTGCGCCAAACCATTGCTGATTAAGCAGCAATAAGCATATAGGTGAGATCTATAAGGGTCACGTTGCGGTTCATCATATAGTACTCTCTTACGAACTCACTATATGAGTTAGGAAGTGACTGAAGAATCCAATCAACAGCCATTTCCTCACAGACAACGGATCCCAACATTCTTAACCTATCAATGTGTGACTTCATCCCTAGGACGTGTACACACACCGGCTTTCCTTCTTTATGTTTACTTGCCAAAAGGTCTTGAATGATCTTAAACTTTTCAAGCCTTTGAACTTGTGGGTTAGGGAGAATAATTGGAGGAGGTGGAGGAAGTGAAACATGATTTCTTGTTCCTCGATCAAATCGTGGAATATCATCTTCATGTGGAATGCTTGTTCCACGGGATTTGGGAAGACCATAGTTGTCGAACTTTGACATCTACAAAATGGGAGAAAACAAACCCAAGTTAGTTGATTGATTGAGTCCTTAGTAAATCACCCAAATGAGATACTATGGCTAGCAACCAACACAATATCCTACAACTCGGGAGAGGGATGTCGTAACCCAAATTGCAGAACATTTGAAGGTAAGTGAATGACGATTCACTAATTTCCACCATGAAAAACGAAAAAGAAATTTAAGTTTTAGATCTATGAAAACTCCTAGATTCTTTGAGATTCATTGAACATTTCAATGACATGTTTAAATCTCGATATGCCCCTCTTGTTTGTGACTGGGATGCCGAGGATCACAAAGCGGGTGTGAATAACCATGCAAACTTACATGGTGCCCTCACATGTTACAGTTACCTATTCGATGTGCCGGTAAACCACACACGCTCCACCGAACTATGACAAACATTGAGTCACCCTTTGCTACCTTTGCTTAGAACCATTTAGTGTGCCGGTAAACCACACACGCTCCACTAACGTCTTCGCAAGGGCACAAAGTGTAATTTCATGGAATTGCATCAATTCACTTTTGCCTAAGTAACTAAGATTGGGAATTTTATGAAAACATTTAGTTACTTTAATAATTCATTATACTTATAATAGAAGGTTTCGTCCTATCCTACCCGTTCGGCTAACGACCCTCCACTGGTTAAGAGTGCGGTGGGTAAGAGTGGATACCCATTCAATCGCCATTTTATAGGCAATATCCTTAAACACCCCTTATAGACCAGCTTCGAGAATGAGGCCTACTAACGGTAAGACTGACTTTTACTCATACATATATAATGTTAGACTTTTAATGTTATATATAGTATAGGGTGTATTTTACACTTTTAAAATATTAGGTGGTCTAATTTAACAATTATACTTTTAATTCAATTAAATTGTAAACCTAAACTTTTATGGATTTATTAAACCTCTTTTAATTATACACCTTAATTAATTAATAAAACCATAAGGGTGTGTTTTGAACTTTTCAAAACAATACTAGGGTTTTAGAATTTAACATTCCTAATTAAACTTTTAATTAACTTTTAAATTCCAAAACTTGAGGGCAAGTTTTGAACCATTTCAAAACATTAGGCTTTAGAATTTAAATATACATTAAAATTAAACAATTAATCAAAATTTAAATTCCAAAACCTGAGGGCAAGTTTTGAAACCTTTTTCAAAACATTAAGGTTTTAGCTATTTAAATTTCAAAACAACAAAACTTTTGGGTTCAAATTGAAACTATAAAACCTAAAGAGGAAAATATGAAACTTTTCATAACACAAGGATCAAATAACAAATAATCTAAATTAACAAGTAATCACATAATTATCCATATTTGATTTATTTAATGATTTCTTGCAAAATAATTTACCAATTTAATCAAAATAATTGATCAATTATCACATAAGGAAACAAATATTTTATTAATTGATAAATATCTTCAATTAGATCAAGAATATAGTCAAATATATCATAAAATCGGATTTATATTGATCTAATATGATAAGGCAACTATCCTTAAGCAAAAATAGCAAGAAATCCCGAAGTTTGCTCCATCTGACGAGTTGACTCGTCGAGTCAAGCATGGACTCGTCGAGTCAGCATGGACTCGGCGAGTTCAGCTATGGACTCGGCGAGTCCAGCCTCCAGAAACACAAAAAACGAATTTTTCAGTTATATCATGCATCAATACAATAGAAACCAATCTAGGCTCTGATACCACTGATGGGTTTTGGTCCTAAGAACATCCTATGTGCTGATACAAACCCTAATGCTTGGATCTAGGTTTCTCTATTGTACATGCAACTTATCCAAGACTATAAACCCTAATTCTAGCATACAAGTAATCATATTAACATGAGAATAGGTTTAAGAGGTTACCTTGATTGTTATGTAGCAATAACAATCCAATTCCTCCTTGTATTGACTTTAGAAAGCTTAGAGTCACAAATGTCACTCCTCTAATGGTTCACAAACACCATAAGCAAGAGGATGAAGAGGAGAGAGGATGGAGGCTGCCCAAAAACGTGTTCTAACCCTAGAAGAATGCTTCACCACGTTTTTGGGTCATAAGGGTCTTATATATAGTGAGGCTATTAGGGTTATCTAACAAGGAAACCCTAATTTGGATGCTTAAGCCCTAAGCAACCCATAGACTCCTTTAATTAAGGCCTTGGATGATTTCCTTATGGGCTTCCCCATAGAATTCGTCCACTCCTTAATTTAAGGCAATCCATAGCCCAAATTGCAATTATCTTATAATTACAATTCCAGTCCCTTAAGTTTAATTAATCTCTTTTAGTCACAAAACTAATTATCAATTAATTCTTGACTAATATTAATTAAACAATATGATTTCTCCTTTAATATATTATTCTCATAATATATTAATAAATCATATTTAATCCTTTCTCTCCATAATTCATCCTATCAAGTTGCTTTGGTGAAGGCAACCCAAAAGGACTATGCACCATCGGGTCAAGTACATACCAAAATAGTTATAGACTTAGACACTAATCCAACAATATAGGGGTTTGAGTTTGTGGCCCTGTGTAAATTTACACGAGACTGACATTAAACGGGGCGTATGGTCGTCCCGATTAAGTGGTGGTAACTCAACGTGGTCGTCATCTAAAAACTTTTCAAAGGGATATCGAGGATGTTTCACGTGTTTCTAATTTTTTTGGACACTCATGAAGTCAATATAAAAGTCCCAATTTAATTAACCTTATCCAAAAAGGCTAACGGAACAATTTAATAAAACGAGTTTTATTAGCAGAAAAGGGTTTACTGTGACGGGATGAATTTCAATTTGTCACACCGCTAAGCATGGTTAGCAACTACTTTTGGAGATTTACGCTCTACCGCTTATAACCTCTTTTGAAGCATGATTTTGTAATTAACTTTTAAACATGTAATAGATTGCAATCATATAAACTTTATGATATATATATATATATATATATATATATATGGTGTGTACTTTCCTTACTATGCAATTGTTATGATATTGAATATGACATCCTCCGCCTTCGAACGTTTCTGCCATTCTGGTTTGGGGTGTGACAGAATGGTATCAGAGCATTGTTTATATTGAATTAAGTATATAAAAACCATTTTTGGTATACAACTATAAACACAACTGGGCAAAAACACTCTGGTAGAGAGTCATAGTTTTAAGAAAAAAAAATTATAAAGTATGCATGCACTTCATTTCATAACAAGTTTAGTATCATAATAGAAACAATATAGAAGTATTATAGATAAGTTGTGCAGTGCAAGTATGCCTTGGAACATGTGATCAGAACTGGGATGAATATAGCCTGATCAACTATATTTGTCCGAGATCCGGCTAACGTGTACTAGGGAGTGTCTGCAGTGGACAACAAGTCTAAAACTTACCAAACCCTTTTGAATCAAGAATAACATTTAAAATAATATAGGAGTATTTGGTAACATCAGTAATTTGACTTAATGCTAAATTTATGATCTTTAGTTTATGGCAAATTCTTAACCCTATTCTCGTATAGTCACAATGGCTGGATTCCATCACCCTAGAGATCCCCATTACCCCAATCAAGGTAACGGAGGATGGGTGGAAGACGACCCAGAAGGGGACGAGGAACCCATGGAAGAGGAAGGCTCTAACGGGACTGACTCAGAACCTGAAATAATCAACCTGTCAGTCGTCCGACCTCCTGCTATTAGGATGGGTTTTCAAGGACCAACTCCCGTCTAAGGAAGTCACATCCACCATTGGAGCCAGTAGTAAGGATTGCGTCCTCCCTACGGTATGTGTCGAGACTTCTATGAGGTCAGTGGAGGAAGTTCATGTTGGGTTTTGAGCATTATAACACTCCTAAGTGTACATGCAACCCTAAATACCTTGAATCTATGTTTGCTCTATTATACATGCAAATATGAATATTCCAAGGTATTACGCGATCTAGCATACAATCTTTTAATACTTGGGTAATATAACAAGTTAGAATACATACCTCTTGATGTGACTTGACTCCATGAAGCTTGAGAGCCTAGTGCCCCAAGTGTGACACCTCAAATGGTTCACACAACATCATCAACACTTGGAATAACCATGAGAAGAAGACACTTTATGCTCAAATCGGCTAGCCCTCATATATGTATCACTAGTGCCAATTTCTTGAGGTAAAGGGATCCTTATATAGTGTCCACATTAGGGTTACACCATGTAACCCATGACTTTACCCATTCCTTATGCTCCATGGATTTTAACCTCCATGGAGTATCCATGGGTCACCACATGGGTTAAACCCAACATAAGGAATCATGGATCATAAGCCCACATATATAAGAATGAATAATTTACACAATCAATCCCCATATATTTAATTAGTTTCTTTTGATCACTAAATTAAGTCCACATTAATTCTTGATCAATACTAATTAAATAACATGATTTCATATTAATATATTATAACTTATAATATATTAATATGTCACAAATGTCTTTTTCTCACAAACGGTCTATCCAAATGTTCCGATGCCATGCAACCCAAATGGATCATGCCGAGTCGGGTCAAGTACATACCAATTATAGTTATGGAATTAGACACTAATCCAATAGTCTCCCACTTGGATAAGTCTAAAACTATTATTAAGTATGACTTCAAGAACCAACTGGCAATCGTAGCCCTCAAAAGCCGCTGTCGAACTCTGACCTTGTCGATGAAATCTGACCTTTGTCAATAACTTGTCCATTAGATAAGGGATCATATATTCCTCCATTCTGGATATCATATAGACTGAGACATGGATTATAAATCATTCTCTCTGTCCATTTGTTATTTCCTGATTTCCAATCCATGATGACTGACTGATTGAACAGATCAAATCAGTCCTGGTTGGGCCAAGCACTCACATGTATCATCATTAAATCATCGAGGGGTCCACATATATCGCTTTTATCCCGAAGGTAAAAGGAATGGATAAAATTCGACTCATATGGCTTGTTCTACTACTTGTTGAATCATACACAAAGGCACGTTTTATAACATCGAGTTACCAATGCGTTTTCGTGCAATCAATGTATAACCAACTCATAGTAACAACACATATCTCTAGGTTTGAAGAATATATGATATTATCGAATCATGATCACTCGTGATAAAATCCATGAAGTGATTCCAATGAGCACGGGTTGAATCCAATACTCAGAACTTTTGAGTACTCATGAGTGTTGTAGCATCACTTTGTCCAACATCTTAGACCTCTACAAGCCAACCCATGACAGTCTTGATTCATATCTACTTCCAATATATGACCGAATGTGGATGGTTCGAATAACTCAGTCATTTAGGAAGAATGACCTAGTTTATTCTGGAAGTCAAAACATGCAAAATGAAACACAGGAATAATTGAATCTAGTATGGTATCAAACCTATGAATATAAATAGAACACTTTTTATTTATTACCATACTGATTCCTCATTATTCATTTTTTTGGTTTTATCAACTTTATACTTGAATTAAAAACACTAGTTGTCCCATGCTCCAAGCATGTACACTATGTTTTTCTAAACAATAGCTTTGCCATACACCAAGTATGCACTCTATGTTTGTCTATGATCCTTACTTTATGAAATAAACCAATTGAACATAATTTCAATTATTCTAGTTTCACACTCCCAAATCCTTATCGAAAATGTAAGAATTCCAAATTCCTATCATTTATCGAAATCTGTTAGATTCTAAACTTATATGCATCGATCCTCTTGTAATGATTATGCACCAAGTCACTAAGACTTGACAACAAACATTACAGAGCATTCCAAAGGAGATCAATTCCATGGGAAGCATCCTTCTCGCATTAAGTTTTCTAATCTTACATAGATTTAATAACTTCCACCTATGAAACATTCCCATTTTGACTATCACTTCTGAACAAGAGTTGCCTTTTTCCAGAATTTGTCAATATGGTCCTTCCAAAAATTAACACTATACTTCCAACTGTCCCTGAGCAACCAATCTTTGGTAAACCTTAGATTGTCCTCGACAATTGCTTAATCATTTTATTCATATCCAATTCTAGACCCTTTTCCCTCTTAATTCCCCAGGCATTTGGAAAATTTAGAAATGATAAATATTATAGCACATGCAATCGATCCTGTACCCAAAGCAAATGGACACGATTCATGATGTTTCTCATAAAGACTTGATTCTAGATCAAATTTTTGCTATAATATTTTTATTTTCCATGCTTTAAAAAATTTGACTATGAAGAGGGATGCCATAATCATAATCGAATTTTGAGAACACAATATATATGAATTTTCTTAATTTGAACTAAAACAACATAAAACTCATATATATTATTTACTAAAGATGATTAAAACTCAATCTAAGCCTTTTAGAATTGAAATGAAGTATAATTTCCTCTCCCTTAATTATAGAAAAACAACTTTTCAACCCGCTGCAACTCCACGAATTGAACCTTTTGTTTTTCTATAATTAACAATGCTAACTTGCAACCTTTATCATAATTATCATGCTCCCACTAACATGATGATTATTAGCATAACACTTAAGCTCCCACTAGCTTTGACATGTATTCAGAAATCAGTTGGACGTCTAAAAGTCAATACTTTACTGACTTTCTTACCAACGTTCAGATTTCTGAGACAAGATTGCCTTGATAAGACTCTATTAAAATCATACACCTTATATTAGATAGCTCAAAGGTGTGTCCAAAAAAATTTAGAACTATGAAAAGGGATTCCGTAATCATAGTCTCAATTATTTAGACCTTTGATATCTGCTTCAAGTCTACTTGGTGGAAGTGTTTCCTCACCATCATTTTCATGAATCGGAGAGAAACTTTATGACCCTTAGATTTTACGGTGTATGTGTGTTGGATTTTGAGCAATCTAACACTTCCTAAGTGTGCATGCAACCCTAATAAACCTTGGATCTATGTTTTCTTCTAAAATACATGCAAATAATAATTTCCAAGGTTTCTTCCTAACTAGCATAGCATAAGGATTATGAATCATAAAAGTACTAGTAGAAATACATACCTTTTGATGATGGTTGATTGTTTGGAGTTTGAGAGCCAAGAACCAATAGTGTGAATGCCTCAAATGGAATCACAAATCACCACAAACACTTGGAAAACTTTGAGAGAGTAGTATACTTTCTTGTGGAATCGGCCACCACTAAGTCTCACACTCCTAGAGTCTGCCCTTAGGCCTTATTTCTTGCATCATATGCTTCTTTATATAGTGTGCATGGTTAGGGTGAAACCCTAATAACCCATGTCTTTTCCTTTCCAAGGATCCATGGGTTAAAAGCTCCATGGATCATCCATAGACTTCCATATTAGCTTAGCCCATTAACAAATGAGTATTAGCCCACACTATATAAAATATAATAGCCCATAATTTAATCAGTCTTCTTTTTAATCTCTAAATTAATTCATAATTAATTTAAGACTAAAACTAATTAAATAACATGACTTCATATTAATATATTATAACTTATAATATATTAATAAATCGTAAGTATACAATTCTCATAAAATTATCCATAAATCGTTTGGGTGAAGTGCAACCCAAATGGACCATGCCGGGCCGGGTCAAGTATGTACCAAATAAGTTATGGACTTAGACACCTTATCCAACAGACTCCCACTTAGATAAGTCTAATAACTATATTTGCGTATGTTACTTTAGGAACCAACCAGCAATCGTAGCTCTCGAAAACTCTGTTGAACTATGAAGCGCTATTTTAGATAAGTGATCATATAATCCTCTATTCTCATGATATTAGCCGGACAAATACATGGAACAACGTCGTACTTATTGTCCAACAATTTGTTTCCCAATTTTCGATTTGTTTGACAAAGAACTTAATCGAACACATCAATTTAGTTCTGACCGGCCGGTACATAGGTCACAACAAAATCATCGAGGGGCCCAGATATCGCTTCTATTTCTAAAAGGAACAGATAAACTTTGACTCATATGCTTGTTCTACTACTTGTTGAATTGTACACAAAGGCACGTTTTATAACATCAAGTTACTTATGCGTTTACGTGCAGTCAATGCACAACCAACTCATAGGTAACAACTCATATCTCTAGGTTTGAAGATTTATATGATATTACCGTCTCACGATCACTCGAGATAAATTCCATGAAGTGATACAAGTGAGCGTGGGTTTATTCCAATACTCATAACTTATGAGAACTCATGAATGTTGTAGCAACCATTGTTATGACTAAACCCATTTAGCCATTTACAAACTCGATTCATGACAGTCTTGATTCATACCTACTTCCAACATATGAACGACTGTGGAGTGTTTAAATAACTTAGTCATTTGGAAAGAATAACCTAGCTATTTAGGAAGTCAAAACATGCAAAGTGAAACACAATAATAATTGAATCCAATATGGTCTCAGAACCCTTTTGAATATAAATAGAACCACCTTTTATTTATCACCATATTGATTACACATTATTCATTGTATAATGTTTCAAACAATCAACTTAAGACTTGAATAAAAACAATAGTCGTCCCATGCTCCTAGCATGTACACTTTGTTTTCTAAACAATAGTTATGCCATACTCCAAGTATACACACTATGTTTGTCTATGATCCTTACATTGTGATGTAGATCAATTGAACATGATTCCAATGATACTCATTTCACAATCCCAAATCCTTATTGTAAATGTGAGAATCCCCGATTCCTATCATTTACCAAAAAGTCTGTTAGATTTTAAACTTTTATGTAATGTTCCTCTTGTAATGATTATTCACAAAGTCACCAAAACCTTGTCATCAGTCATCACAGAGTATTCCAAAGAAGGTCAACTTCTATGGAACGGAAGTCTCATATTCAAAGTACATTGCTTTGAACATCCTTCTTGCATTAAGTTTTTCTAATCTTACATAGATTGAATAACTTCCACCTATGGAGACATTTCTTTAGTCCCATTTTGACTATCACTTCCGAACAAGAGTTACTACTTTTCAGAATATGTCAATATGGTCCTTTCCGACATCATACTTCCAACTTTCCCTGAGCAACCAATCTTTGGCGAACCTCAGATTGTCCTCGACAATTGCTGAATCACTTTAGTCATATCCAGTTCTAGACTTTTTCCTTCTCAATGCCTTAAGCATTTGGAAAATTTAGAAAAGATGAATATTATAGCACATGCAATCGATCCTATATCTGAAGCATATGGGACACGATTCATGATGTTTGACATAAAGACATGATACTAGACTAGTCTTTTGCTACAATATTTTTTATTTGCCATGTTTTCAAAATTTAACTATGAAGAAGGATGCCGTAATCATAATCGAATTTTGAAAACGCAATATATATAGAATTTCTTCAAGTTGAACCATTCCAACATAAAATTCATATATATATATATATATATATATATATATATATATATATATATATATATATATATTCTTGACTAAAGATGATTAAAATCTCAATCTAAGATTTAGAATTGAAACGAAGTATAATTTCCTCCCCCTTAATTATAGCAAAACAACTTTTCAACCCCTGCAACTTCACGAATTGAAACTTTGTTTTCTATAATTAACATTGTTAACTTGCAACACTAAACGTAATAATCATGCTCCCACTAACATGATAATTATTAGCATAACACTTATGCTCCCACTAGCTCTGACATATTTCCAGAAATCTGCTGGACTTCTGAATTTTAGATTCATACACCCTTTCTTAGATAGCTCACATGTGTGTCTAAACAATTTTCAGAACTATGAAAAGGGATACCGTAATCATAGTCTCAATTTCTTAGACCTTTGTCATTTCTCACAAGTCCATGTTAGTGTGCCGGTTAACCACACACGCTCTACTAACGACTTTTGAAAATGCAAATAACACAATTGATATCTACGTAAAATCTACTTAGTGAAAGCGTTTCCTCACCATGATTTTCATGAATCGGAGAGAAACCTTATGACACTTAGATTTTATAGTTTATGAGTTCCTATCCATGTGAATTTGTCAAAACCATAATCACAAGATCAGGTTAGTGACAAATTCAGCCTTACATGGATTAAACTTGTTCAATCTTAGTTTCTTGTCACCTTGGTAGCACAAGGCCCACCAATGCTTCCAAGTTGAACTCTGATAACTCACATGCAAATTCAACTTATTTGAAATAGGTACAGAAATAAGAATTATGTCAACACGATAGGTTGCAAACCTTAAGTCGTGTGCTAGTGATAAATTACAGGTTTTACTCTTGATTAAATCTTGAAACTTTTTCAGGATCTTTAAGGCTCCCACTGTCCCCTTGACATATAAGTTTCCCCAGTCAAGAACCATTCTTTGACAAAACAAATATTCAAGGGATAGTACGGATTCTTATCAAGACTAACACTTTACACAATTGGTCTTAGTTGGTCTTTGTCTCACCCAAGACATCACAACTTACCAATCTCAAATGTACAAAGGTAGAAACATTTTACACTACATTTGATAAGTGTTTTAAACCTTACTTTATGTCACTCAATGTTACAATCTTGGAGTATGACTCTAAGAATTGTTTTGGAACGAAGTATGACTCATCTTCTTGATTTTAACCAATGCAACAATTCATGACCTCTCTTCTTAGCCATAACAATGCACTAAGACGTCCTTAGAGTATGAATTTGTGATATGGTTTCATAATCATTAAGATGATCATGAAATATGATACTAAAGTACTCTCCCATCCTTTCAGATTTGAGAAACTTTTATCTTTCTGCCTAATTTGATTCTTCTCATTTGTTCTGTCATACATTGTAACCTTTCCAATGTTACAGAATTATACTTAACCTCATAAGTATAATCATATTTACTAATCTTTAGTAAATCATGACAAATCAATCTTTGTGGTGGACCTTGACCAGCGCACACCCAGTGTACCTAATTCCTTAGTCCTTCAACTGACTCACATATACATGTGATCAAAGAATTAGTCTTAATTTTCAAAGATGAAAATTCTCATTCATCATACAATACAACTTGTATGATTCCAAGTTTCTGTCCAATTGAAACTTGGGTGATGAAAAAGTTTCTACATTCGGTAAATTCAGACACTACCACAAATGAAGGAATCAAATTCACTTTCCAATATTGCTATTACTGGAAACATATAATCAACAATTTTCCACAGATGCCATTGTAAGGATAATTTTTAAAATAAATAAAATTAAAACCCTTTTTTTCTTCTATTTTAAAACTTTGCGGAAAAACTTATCCTTACAATCCACATGAAAACCTTGTTGTTATCTATTCATAAGCAATATATTATAACTCTTAAGAAACAACTCAAAATTCTGATTACCAAACCATGCGATCGAAACCCACCTTCGCAATCAGAATCAACATATACTTACTTTAAGCTTCCTATTTGATTCTTAAAACATCAGCATGTGACCCATTCACATTATGTAATAAGAATCTCCAAATAGGAACTTAATAGAGTTAGACAGTGGACTTTACCCGAAGTAGAGTCAAACCTCTTGACTTGATCAACCTTATGACCTTTCAGGCGAATAGGGCAGCTTCGCAACCAATGCCCTTTCCTTTGGCAACAAAACACATGGACCCTTTGGTAATGGCACATGGGACTATCTCTGACTTAGCCTTTCTCTTTACCATTTGGTCAACCGAGTTGACTATAGCGGATCCCTTTCCATTGGGAAGAGAAATCTTTTTCTAGATATCCAATGCTACCATTGTCAATGTCCATTTAAGACTTGGGAAGTTGTTCTTTTAATCAAATTTGCTTTACTGGTGTTCCAAATCATTGCTGATTCCACAACACCAAGCAAATAGATAACATAATTAAGGGTCACGTCATAGTCTGTCTCATAGTAGTCCCAAAAAGACTCACTATGTTACTAAGAAAGTGATTGAACATCCAACTTTCACGAGACTTTGACACCCAACTCTCCCGGCTTGTCAATATGTGACTTTATCTCCAAGATGTGAGCACACATAGACTATGCTTGCCAATAGGGATTGAGTGACTTTAAACTTTTCAAGAATTTGTGGATGAGGGAGAATAATTGGAGGAGGTGGAGGAAGTGAAGCATGATGTTGAGGGACACGATCTTCAAGAGATTTGGGAAGATCATAGTTGTCTGAACCAGACATCTATAATGGTTGAAAATCAAGTTAGTTGATTCAAAATCCTTAATATAACACCCAATATGAAATATTAAGGCTAGGACCCAACACAATATTTTATAATTTGGAAGAGGGATGCCGTAATCCAAGCTATAAAATATTTGAAGGTAGGCGAATGACGATTCACCAATTTCCACCATGAAAAACGAAATAATTTATTAGGTTTTAGTTGGATTTGAAATTCCTAGATCTTTTGAGATTCATTGAACTTTTCAATGGCATGTTTCAATCTCGAGTGTGCCCTCTCAAATTTTGTGACTGGGATGCCGAGGATCACAAAACAAGGTGTGAATAACCATACCAATTCACTTGGTACCCTTAATATTATCACCCAATCAATGTGCCGGTTAACCACACACGCTCCATTGATGTATGACAAACATTAAGTCACCCTTCGTGATCCTTACTAGTCCAAGTTAGTGTGCCGGTTAACCACACACGCTCAACCAACGACTTGGTAAGGTACAAAGTGTGAATTCCATGGGATAGCACCAAATTCACATTTTTCCTAAAGTAACTAAGATTGGGAATTAAATAAAACATTTAGTTACTTTATAATAATCATTATACTTTTAATGAGAATTTAAAGTCATCGTCCTACCCGTTCGGCTAACGACCCTCCACCGATCAAGCAAGCGGTGGGTGAGAGTGGACACCCATTAAGTTGCCATTTTATAGGCAACAACCTTATACCCACCTTATAGACCGACTTCGTGAATGAGGCCTACTAACGGTAAAACGACTTGTTCTTATACATATATATATAATAATTAACCATTAATTTTATAATAGTATAAGGGTAGAATTTTAACTTTTAAAACTTCTATGGTATGGAATTAAAGTTTGTGTGAGACTTTACAAATTCCAAAACTTGAGGGCAAGTTTTGAACAATTCATAAACTTTTGGATATTCATAACTTATGAGTTTTAATTAAGTGTTTAATACTTTTAATGAAGAGTCTCTTGGAAATCCATAACTTGAGGACAAGTTATGAAGTCCATAAAAGCATTTATTAGAAAAACTCTTCAAAAGTGTAACTTATGACTTCTTAAAAAAACATTTAAAAGAAAAAACTTTTGGAATTACATAACTTGAGGACAAATTATGAATTCCATTGAAACACATTAAGATCAAGAATTAACTAACAAACAATTTGCAAATAATTCCTATGATCTAACAAAACTCATATGAACATGAACATCCACATCAACAATTTCAAGAATCATATGAACACATATAAACTTGAAATTTTGATTATAACTTTGAAATTAGTCCACCATCATCATTACCACATCAAAAACAGGTTTTATAAGATCAAAACAGTTTAAGGTAATGATTCTAGACCAATTCCAGCACCAAAACTCGAAAATCTGCACTCAGGCCTGCCAACTCGTCGAGTGCATGAACTGAATCGGCGAGTTGGTTGAATATACACATGGACTCGGCGAGTCTGTTGTGCAGAATGCAGTTTTTCGACATTTTTCAGCAATTTGCATCAAGTATTCAAGAAAACAAGCCTAGGCTCTGATACCACTGTTGGATTTTGAGCAATCTAACACTTCCTAAGTGTGCATGGAACCCTAATAAACCTTGGATCTGTGTTTTCTTCTAAAATACATGCAAATAATAATTTCCAAGGTTTCTTCCTAACTAGCATAGCATAAGGATTATGAATCATAAAAGTACTAGTAGAAATACATACCTTTTGATGATGGTTGATTGTTTGGAGTTTGAGAGCCAAGCACCAATAGTGTGAATGCCTCAAATGGAATCACAAATCACCACAAACACTTGGAAAACTTTGAGAGAGTAGTATACTTTCTTGTGGAATCGGCCACCACTAAGTCTCACTCTCCTAGAGTCTACCCTTAGGCCCTATTTCTTGCATCATATGCTTCTTTATATAGTGTGCATGGTTAGGGTGAAACCCTAATAACCCATGTCTTTTCCTTTCCAAGGATCCATGGGTTAAAAGCTCCATGGATCATCCATGGACTTCCATATTAGCTTAGCCCATTAACAAATGAGTATTAGCCCACACTATATAAAATATAATAGCCCATAATTTAATCAGTCTTCTTTTTAATCTCTAAATTAATTCATAATTAATTTAAGACTAAAACTAATTAAATAACATGAATTCATATTAATATATTATAACTTATAATATATTAATAAATCGTAAGTATACAATTCTCATAAAATTATCCATAAATCATTTGGGTGAAGTGCAACCCAAATGGACCATGCCAGGCCGGGTCAAGTATGTACCAAATAAGTTATGGACTTAGACACCTTATCCAACAATGTGTTCTTATCCATGTAAATTTGTCAAAACCATAATCACAAGACACGGTTAATGACAGATCCAAACCCATATGGATTGAACTAGTGCAGTCTTAACTTCTTGCCACCTGGCAGCGCAAGGGCCTGCCATTGCTTCCAAGTTGTTATGCAACCAATTGAGAACTATATGAACTCATATGAAAAGCCAACTTTAACTAGAATGGGCACAGAAATAGAAATATATCAACACAATAGGTTATAAAACTAACGTCGTGTGCTAGTGTTAAACTACAGTTTTTTATTCTTGATTAGATCTTGAAATTCTTTTCAGGATCTTTAAGACTCTCACTGTCCTCTTGACATATAAGACTATCTTGCTAAATATTCAAGAGATAGTTTGGATTCTTTATCAAGACAAACACTTCACACAATTGGTCATAGTTGGTCTTTGTTTTATCCAAAATATCACAACTTACCAATTTCAAATGTATAAGAGTAGGATAATTTTACTCTTACATTTGAATAGTGTTAAGAAACCTTCCTTTAAGATATGTCACTCAAGTTACAATCTTGGAGTATGACTCTAATAATTGTTTTTGGAACGAGATATGAATCATCTTCTTGATTTGACCACTTCAACAATTCATAGCTCCTCTTCTTTGCTATTAGAATGCACTTAGAGGATGAATAGTGATAAGGCCTCTTAATCATTAAGAAGATCATATTACATGATACTAAAGTACTCTCCCATCTTTTCAGATTTTAGAAACTTTTATCCTTATGCCTAATTTGATTCTTCTTATTCGTTATGCTTTACATTGAAACTTTTCCAATGTTTCAGAATTATACTTAAACTTGTAAGTATAACCATATTTACTAAACTTTTGTAAAACATGATGAATAGTCTTATTGATCTTTTTTGGTGAACTTTGACCAGTGCACAAGGATGTGTACATGATCCCTTAGTCCTTCACTTGACTCACACATCCATGTGAACAAGTAATTAGTCTTAATTTTCTAATGCTTAAAAGTTCTCATTCATCATAATGTGCAACTTGTATGATTCCAAGTTTCTATCCAACTGAAACCTTGGGTGATGAGAATCCTTCCTTATTTGGTAAATTTAGACACTTCCACAAATGAAAGAATCAAATCCATATGTCCATTATTGCTAGAAACATACAACCAACGAGTTTTTCATAGATGTCATTGCAAGGAGATATAAAATAAAGTAAAACAAACTTTTATTTATTTATAAAATGCGGAAAAAAACTTTTCCTTACAATACAACTTTAAATGAAAACTATGCTATTACATGTTTCCTAGCAATCTATCATAACTCCTAAGAGTAGCTCAAGAATCCGATCTTCAATCAAGCGATAGAAATCCATCTTTGCGATCAGATTCAACATACTCTTTCTTTAAGTTTCCTTTACTTTTCCTTTGATTCTTAAAACATCAACATGTGACCCAGTCACATCATGTAACAGGAATCTCAGAATAGAAACTTAACAGAGTTAGATAATGGACTTTACCTGAAGTAGAGTCAACCTTATCATCTTTCATGTAAATTTGTCAGCTTCGCAACCAATGCCCTTTCCGTTTGGCAATAGAACCATATGGACTCTTTAGGAATGGTACACGGGACAATCTCAGTCTTAGCCTTTCTTTTTACCATTTGGTCAACCGAGTTGACTATGACTAATCCTTTTCCATTAGGAAGAGAAAGCTTTTACTAGGTATCCAATGCAACCATTGTCAATGTCCATTGAAGGTTTGGAAAGTTGATCTACTAATCGAATTTGCTTTACTAAAGCTCCAAATCATTGCTGATTCAGCAGTACCAAGCAAATAGATAAGATCATTAAGGGTCATGTCATAGTCTATTTCATAGTAGTCCCAAAGGTAACTCACTATGTGACTTAGAAAGTGAATGAACATCCAACTTTCTTAAGACTTTGACAACCAACTCTCCCGACTTGTCAATATGTGACTTCATCTCCAAGATGAAACCACACATAGACTTTGCTTGCCAATAGGGCTTGAGTGACCTTGAACTTGTGGGTTAGGGGAATAATTGGAGGAGGTGGAGGAAGTGAAGTTCCAATAGATTTAGGAAGATCATAGATGTCTGAACTAGACATATTTTGGAAGATATTCAAGATAGTTGATTTAAAGTCCTTAATATAACACCCAATATGAAATATTAAGGCTAGGACCCAACACAATATTTTATAACTTGGAAGAGGGATGCCTTAATCCAAGCTATAGAATATTTGAAGGTAAGTGAATGACGATTCTCTAATTTCCACCATGTAAAAGAAATAATTTAATTAGGTTTTAATTGGATTTTAAACTCCTAGTGTTGGAATAGTGTCTAAGGCTGCAACTATATTAGGCAAGTATTTGACCCGGTTGTGCATGGTCCGTTTGGGTTGCCTTCACCATAGCAACTTGACAGGATGATTTATTAAGAGAGAATAAATATTATTAATAAATTATGAGAATAATATAAAGAATAATAATATTGTTATTTGATTAATATAAGTCATAGAATTAATTAGAATTAATTTGGTGACTTAAAGAGATTAATTAAATAAGAGGGTATAAACTGTCAATTGTTTGATAGTTACACTTTAGACTGTAAATCCTTAAGAGATAAGGATTAGACGAATTCTAGAGCTAAGGATAGCTCAAAATCGTCCAAGGCTTATCTAAGGAAAGGATTTGGATTGCTTTAAGGAAAGATTATCCAACTAGGGTTTAAGTTGAAACCCTTAAGGAGTCTACAAGTATAAATAGACCCCATAGCTTAGGGAAATCGGCACCTCATTAAGAATAGAGAACCCCTGGCCGATTTCCTCTTAGCCTCTCTCTCACAAATCATCTTCTTTGCTATTTGGTGTTTGTAAGCCATTAGAGGAGTGACAATTGTGACTCTAGAGTTCCAAGACAACAAGATCAAACAAGAGATTCAAAGGTATGCTTCTAGATCTGATTTTGTATTGTTCTTATACCTAATTAGTCATTAGAAGTCTTGGATTCAAAGCATGTTTAATTAGAAAGCCTAGATCCAAGCATTAGGGTTTTGCATGCGCACATAGGAAAGTTCTTATGGCTAAAACCCATCAGTGGTATCAGAGCCTAGCTTGGTTTCTATTAAATTGTTGCTTGTTTATTTGATTCTTAACTACAAAATTCGATTTTCATGTTTCTGAGTCATGGACTCGGCGAGTCCCACTGTGGACTCGGCGAGTTGGCTTGACTCGACGAGTCCCTTGGTGCACTCGGCGAGTCCAAGCGTCAGGAAAGGCCAGATTCAGGATTTTTTGATGATTATCTTATGGAAACTTAGCTTAATCATATTAGATCAACCCTAATTCGATTTTTTGATATATATGACTATAATCTTGATCTAATTAAAGATATTTATCAACGAATAAAATGTTTAATTTCCTTATATGATAATTAATTAATTATTTTGATTAAATTGGTAATTATCTTGCAAGAAATCTTGAATAAATAAAATATAGATAATTAGTAAATTAATTGTTAATTAGAATTATTTGTTATTTGATCCTCCATGTTTTAAATGTTTAAAACTTGTCCTCAAGTTTTGAAATTTATTTTTGTGATTAAAAGTTTTAATTTAGACAATTTAAATTTCAAACCCTAAGTTTTTAAAAGTTTAAAATACAACCTTATACTAATATAATATTACAAGATTAATATATATACACACACACACACACATATATATATATATATATATATATATATATATATATATATGTATATCTAAAATGTTAGTCTTACCGTTAGTAGGCCTCATTCACGAAGCCGATCTATAAATTGGGTATAAGGTTGCGGCCTATAAAATGGTGCTTAATGGGTGTACACTCACACCCACCGCTTGCTTGATCGGTGGAGGGTCGTTAGCCGAACGGGTAGGATAGAGAAACCTCATCCTCTCATTAAAAGTATAATATGAAATACAAAGTAACTACACATTTTTAAAATTTCCCAATCTTAGTTACTTTAGGAAAAGTGAATTGATGCAATCCCATGAAATTACACTTTGCACCCTTGCTAAGAAGTTAGTGGAGCGTGTGTGGTTTACCGGCACACTAATTGGTTCTAAGCAAAGGTGGCAAATGGTGATTCATTGTTTATCATAGTTCGATGGAGCGTGTGTGGTTTACCGGCACATCGAATAGGTGATCGTTACAATGAAGGCACCATGTGAATTTGCATGGTAATTCACACCCGCTTTGTGATCCTCGGTATCCCAGTCACAAACAAGAGGGGCATATCGATATTTAAACATGCCATTGAATAGTTTCAATGAATCTCATCCGAACCTAGGAATTCTCAATACATTTAGGACTTATAGTTAGGTTTTTATGGTGGAGAATTAGTGAATCGTCATTCACTTACCTTCAAATTGTTTGCATATTAGATTACGACATCCCTTTTCTAATATGTAAATATTGTTGTTGGATCCTAGCCCTAATTTTTCTTATTGGGTGATAATTAAGGATTCATATTCTAATCTATCTTTGTCCTTTCTATTTGTAGATGTTGAACGCAAAAAACGCTGCTGCTAGTTCTTTCACATTGATGAGCATTTGTCAAAAGGTCACTTTCGATGGGACGAACTTTAGCGAATGGATAAGATACATTCGCACCATTGCTCGCTATGAGGATAAGGAGTATGTCCTCGATGATAAGCTCGAGAAAATTAACCCTGAAATCGCTACTCCGGCTGAAATGACCGCTTTTGAAACTCATGAGCGCGATGCAACGAAGGTACATTGCATCATGATAGCCACCATGAACTCCGAATTCCAAAAGTCCTATGAGGACATGTACCCGTATGAGATGCATCAAGACTTATTGGAGAGATACCACCAAAATGCGAGACAAGAGCGTTATGAGATTTTCACTAACATGATTTCCGCTAAGATGGGTCATGGAGAATCTCTTACCGTGCACCTGAAAAGGATGCAAATGTATGTCAACCGTCTTCGCAAGTTGAATGTTGACTTTGGGGAAGACTTGGCGATCGACATGGTGCTTCACTCTTTGCCTCCGAGCTACAATCAATTTAGGATGACCTACCACATGAACAAAGAGGAGGTCACACTAAGCAAACTCCAAGGTCTCTTGAGGGTCGCTGAGAGCAACTTCAAAGACAAGTCTGTTGCACCAACTCCCAATCCACCCGCTGCTCCTGTCTTGGCTATTGGTCAAGGGAAGGGAAAGAAGAGGAAGGCTTCGTCGAAGAACTATCGCAAGGTTAAAGCCCGAGATGGTGCCTCTTCTAGTGGGACCAAAGTTGATCCCGCTAAGCCATCAAGGAAGGAAAGATCAAGCCGTCTTTCGCAGGTATATACATAATTAAATCTAACGATTCTAATCATGCTATTTCTTGGGTTCTTGATATCGGTTGTGGTTACCACATTTGTTCTAATGTGCAGGGACTAAGAAGAAGTAGGGATGTGGAGCAAGGAAGGATCAATCTAATCATGGGGAACAGAAGATCGTCGTCTGTGACCAAGATTGGAGTGTATTCTTTAGTGCTTAGGAATAATTTATGTTTAGATTTGAACAATTGTTGCTATTCGCCAGAAATGGCTAGAAACATCATTTCATTTCATGGTTTATTTAGACAAGGTTTTAGATTTTCTTTTAATAATGAGTATGGTTCTATTTTGGCTTATCTAAATGGTGTCTTTTAGTTTGAAGCTATACCATGTAATGGAATTTATGAAACTGTTATGATCGTTGATAACTTAGGAAATGATGTTTTAAACATAGATTCTTCCAATAGTATGGATAGAGCATCCTTGTGGGTTTGTCGTCTTGGACATGTCAACAAGAAACGCATAGCCCAACTCCAAAAGGATGGAGTGTTGGAGTCATTCGACCTTAGGGAAGATGACACGTGCGAGTCTTGTTTGCTTGGAAAGAAGACTAAGTCACCCTTCACGAGTACGTGTGAAAGGGGTGAGGGTCTATTGGACCTAATACATACCGATGTATGTGGACCGTTTAGATCAACCACGAAGGATGGGAACCGCTTCTACGTGACTTTTACCGATGATTATAGTAGATATGGGTATATCTATTTAATCAAGCAAAAGTCAGAAACCTTTGAAAAGTTCAAAGAGTTCAAGAATGAAGTAAAGAATCAATTGGGCAGGAAAATCAAGATGCTTCGATCCGATCGAGGAGCAGAGTACCTAAGTCTTGAATTCCACGATTATCTCAAGGAGTGTGGAATAGTTTCACAATTGACGCCTCCTAGGACACCACACTTGAATGGTGTGGCAGAAAGGCGTAATCGAACCTTGTTGGACATGGTTCGCTCTATGATGAGTCGTGCTTCACTACCTATCTCTTTTTGGGGGTATGCCTTAGAGACTGCCGCCCATATCCTTGACCGAGTCCCTACTAAGAAGGTTGCCAAAACACCTCACGAGATGTGGACGGGGAAAGATCCCTCGTTAGCATATATCAAGGTTTGGGGTTGCGAGGCTTTCGTAAGACGAGATACTCACGACAAGCTCGAACCTCGAAGTGAGCGATGTATTTTCATCGGCTACCCGCAGAAATCGTTTGGATATCTCTTCTATAGACCGAAGGACAATGTTGTCTGTGTTGTGAGGAGAGGAGTTTTCCGAGAACGAGAACTCATAGGCCAAGGAGACAGTGGGAGGCAAATCGAGCTTGAAGAGATTCAAGAGTCGATAGATGAAGGAACCTCTACCGCTGGCACACAACCCGAGGAGGAAACTCCGGTTGAACCGATTGACGAGTCCTTACCTGTTAGACATTCCGATAGAGTTAGAGTTCAACCCCAGTTTTATGGTTTTCATATTACTACCGAAGGGGACATGTATATTAGTGATGGTACACTAATAAATCTTGATGAACCTAATAGCTATAAGGAAGCCATGGCAGGCCCGGAGTCTGCAAAATGGAAAGAGGCAATGGATAGCGAGATCCAATCCATGTATGATAACCAAGTTTGGAATTTGGTTGATAATGTGCCCGGACGTAAGACCGTTGGGTGCAAATGGATCTTCAAGAAGAAGACTGACGTGGATGGAAACATACACACATATAAAGCGCGATTGGTCGCGAAGGGCTTTACTCAAACTCCTGGAGTTGACTATGAAGAGACCTTCTCACCAGTTGCGAAGATAAAATCTATTAGAGTGATGCTAGCGATTGCCGCATTTCATGATTATGAGATTTGGAAAATGGATGTCAAGACCGCTTTCCTTAATGGAAAGTTGGCTGAGGATGTTTACATGGCTCAGCCAGAGGGGTTTGTGGATCCGAAGCATCCGAATAGAGTGTGTAAGCTTGAGAAGTCCATTTATGGACTTAGGCAAGCGTCTCACAGATGGAATCTTTGCTTCGATGAGAAAGTCAAAGAGTTTGGATTTGTACGAAGCGAAGATGAATCATGTGTATATGTCAAAGCCAGTGGGAGCATAGTTAGCTTCCTCGTTCTATATGTCGATGACATATTACTCATAGGAAACGACATCCGGACTCTGCAGGAAGTTAAGTCCTGGCTCGGGAAGTGCTTCGCTATGAAGGACCTCAGAGAGGCTTCTTATATTTTGGGAATAAGGATAGTAAGAGACTAATTGCACTTAGTCAGAACACTTACTTAGAGAAGGTACTAAAACGTTTTAGTATGGAAAACTCGAAGAAGGGAGAATTACCGATACAAAGTAATGCCAAGTTGAGTAAGACTCAAAGTCCGAGTACCGAAGCTGAAATAGAAGAAATGAGCCGAGTACCATACGCTTCCGCAGTTGGCTCAGTCATGTATGCTATGACTTGTACTCGCCCTGATGTAGTTTTTGCTTTGAGCATGGTTAGCAGATATCAAGGGAACCCTGGCAGAGCTCATTGGATTGCGGTGAAGAATATCCTTAAGTACCTTCGGAGGACGAAGGAATGGTTCTTAGTCCTCTGAGGGAGTGATAACTTGAAGGTGCGAGGGTATAGTGACGCCAGTTTTCAGACCGACAGGGACAACTACCGTTCGCAGTCGGGCTGGGTCTTTACCCTGAATGGAGGAGCAGTGACTTGGAAAAGTTCCAAGCAGGAAACCGTAGCCGATTCAATGTGTTAATCAGAGTACATTGCAGCGAGCGAAGCGTCGAAGGAGGCAATATGGCTGAAGAATTTCATCGGTGATCTTGGAGTCGTACCTTCCATAAAGGAGCCAATGGAGATTTTCTGTGATAATGAAGGAGCGGTTGCCTTGACCAAGGAACCGAGGGATCATGGTAGATCACGACATATCGACAGAAAATATCATTTTATTAGACATCGTGTAGAAGAAGGACAACTCGTACTGAAGAGGATATCATCAGAAGATAACCCAGCAGATCCGCTTACGAAGGGACTGAGTAGGGTTAAGCACTTGTAGCATGCTAGGAGTATTGGGCTGAAGGATGATATTAGCATAGATTAGATAGATAGTATTAGAAACGTGTAATAGATAAATGTAATTAACATTTGATGATTAAATAAAGGAGTTTATTTATGAGTAATGTTACTGTCTTATGTTAATTGTTTAACTATTGTTTCATTTTTGCATGTTTTGACTTCCAGAATAATTGAATTTATTAAGAATAATCGAATTATTCAAATTGTCCACAATCGTTCATATGTTGGAAGTAGATATGAATGAAGATTGTCGTGAATTGGTGTGTAGATTGTCTAAATGGTATTAGACATAGCAAAGGGTTGCTACAACGTTCATGAGTACTTATGAACTAATTTTGAGCATTGGAACAAACTCGTGCTTGCTGGAATCACCTTATGGAATATGATATAAAAGGGTGATTGCAAGACGATAATATCATATAGTCTTAAAACCTAGATATATGGTTTGTTATTTGTTAATTGATTGTATATTGATAATGCGAAAACGCATCAGTAACTCGGTGTTATAAAACGCATTGGTGTGTATAGTTGATTAATGAATAAGTAAATGCATATAAGTCGAAGTTTATCTGTAACTTTTATCCCAAGAGGGTAAAAGCGATATCTCGGCTGCTCGATGATTTGATTTGACTTATGTGCCGGGCCCGGTCAGAACTGAATTGATGTGTTCGATTAAGTTCTATGTCAAATAAATCAGAGATCGAGAAACCTAAATGCTTGACTAATTATTCCATAGAATTGTCAGCATGATATCTAACAGAGGACTGTACGATCCGTTATCTAAAGGACAAGATTGATTAGATCAGAGTTTGACAGCGTCTTTGAGAGCTACGATTGCAAATCGAATTGTACTTGTGCATATAGTTACTAGACTTATTCAAGTGGGAGACTGTTGGAATAGTGTCTAAGGCTGCAACTATATTAGGCAAGTATTTGACCCGGTTGTGCATGGTCCTTTTGGGTTGCCTTCACCATAGCAACTTGATAGGATGATTTATTAAGAGAGAATAAATATTATTAATATATTATGAGAATAATATAAAGAATAATAATATTGTTATTTGATTAATATAAGTCATATAATTAATTAGAATTAATTTGGTGACTTAAAGAGATTAATTAAATAAGAGGGTATAAACTGTCAATTGTTTGATAGTTATAGTTTAGACTGTAAATCCTTAAGAGATAAGGATTGGACGAACTCCAGAGCTAAGGATAGCTCAAAATCGTCCAAGGCTTATCTAAGGAAAGGATTTGGATTGCTTTAAGGAAAGATTATCCAACTAGGGTTTAAGTTGAAACCCTTAAGGAGTCTACAAGTATAAATAGACCCCATGGCTTAGGGAAATCGGCACCTCATTAAGAATAGAGAACCCCTGGCCGATTTCCTCTTAGCCTCTCTCTCACAAATCATCTTCGTTGCTATTTGGTGTTTGTAAGCCATTAGAGGAGTGACAATTGTGACTCTAGAGCTCCAAGACAACAAGATCAAACAAGAGATTCAAAGGTATGCTTCTAGATCTGATTTTGTATTGTTCTTATACCTAATTAGTCATTAGAAGTCTTGGATTCAAAGCATGTTTAATTAGAAAGCCTAGATCCAAGCATTAGGGTTTTGCATGCGCACATAGGAAAGTTCTTATGGCTAAAACCCATCACCTAGATCTTTTGAGATTCATTGAACTGTTCAATGACATGTTTCAATCTCGAGTGTGCCCTTCAAGTTTTGTGACTGGGATGCCGAGGATCACAAAACTAGGTGTGAAGTAACCATGCAAATTACTTGATACCCTTAAGTGTTTACCCCTCAATCGATGTGTCGGTTAACCACACACGCTCCATCGATACTATGATAAACACTAAGTTACCCTTTGCCTACCTTGTTAAATACGAGTTAGTGTGTCGGTTAACCACACACGCTCCACTAACCGACTTAAACAAAGTGCAAAGTGTAATTTCATTGATTAGCACCTTATTCATATTTTCCTAAAGTAACTAAGATTAGGAATTATAAAAACATTTAGTTACTTTATATTTATCGTTAATACGTTTAATGATGGGAGAATTATAGTCCTTGTCCTACCTGTTCAGCTAACGACCCTCCACCAGTCAAGGAAACGGTAGGTGAGAGTGGACACCCATTAAACTGTCATTTTATAGGCAGTAACCTTATACCCCCCTTATAGACCGACTTCGTGAATGAGACCTACTAATGGTAAGACGACTTGCTCTTATACATATATATAAATATTATCAACTTGTAATATTATAAAGTATAAGGGCTTAACTTGGAATTAAAGTATTCCTAAGAAAACTTTACAAATTCCAAAACTTGAGGTCAAGTTTTGAAACTATTCAAAACTCTTGGATTTTCATAACTTATGGGTTTAATTAAAGATTTAAAAAAAAAACTTGAGGTGACTTGAGCACTAATAGATTATTTATTATAAGTATGTATGTTCAACGAGTTTATCTTTGAGCCTTTTTCATGTCACCTTCAAATTGGTATTGTTTAGATTAATATTTTTACTACTAACACATATAATACTTTAGTTAAGGAAGAAATACTGAATTTGATCTTTTGGCTAAAAGTTTTGTAATGGAACCTTGAGTTTTGAAGCTATTTCTTGGGTTCTTATTATGATTGCTACTAACACATATAATATTATAATTAAGGCTTTCATCTCATTTGGGGGTTTCTTTTACGTGTATATATGGCTTAAAAACAATCTTGATTTGGTATAAGGTGATAAAGATTTGATAGAATTTGGCATGGTATGGTATTTGATAGATCTTATATAATACACATTTCTTTTTAGGGGACATAAGAATTTCGATGCTTTGTCATGGTTTGGATGCACTAAGGTAAAACGAATAGATTTAAGATCTAAAATCTTACTTCTTTTCTCTGATTTTTTTCCATCGCCTTATTTTGCAAATGTTCGTCCAGAAAATGCATTGAACTCATGGTAGATATTGGTTTCATGAATCTTTGTAACCATTTTTTTTTCTGGGTCATCTATGAGCCACTTCAATTTATAGCTCTTCATATCTAAATTTTTGTTTGTCATACTATATTTTTTCAAGAGAAAGGTAATTTCACTTTTGTTTAGCTTCCATAGGGGTATTTGATGAGCTTGGAAAGAACTTAGCATGTGAATGGGGAAAAACAATCTTTAATGGTGTGGAATGCCAAGCATATAAGTGTAAACAATTGGCGAGGATGGGTCAACACTCTTTAACCATTATTTATTAGTTTTTATAGACTATCATCATTTGCTCCAATGACTATGTTTCACTTGGACTCTTAATTTTATTTCAGTTTTTCATTGCATTCTAAAAGATTGGTTTTCTGTTTTATACGTATTTCACTTGGAATCTTAATGGATTTTATTTTCAGTTTCACATATAGATAGTAAAACATACATGTTAGAAGGTTAACGAGTTTGACTGTAAGTTGTTAAATAAAGAGCCTTTTTAGTGTAATTGTTTTTTTAATACATAGTTTTATTTAGCACATGGTGTCGTTTCTAAAAAAAAATGATCATTTTGTCTTCTATTTGTATCTCTTTCATTTCAACTAGAATGGAACAAAATTTGTATTCAAATTTCATTTTGTCTTCTGTTTGTATCTCTTTTAACTCAACTAGAATGGAAGAAAATTTGTATTCAAATTTTATATAATCAATATAAAAGTCTAAACAAACCTTATATTATTAATTTAATAAAATTTTATAAATATTTTACCCATAGTTTACACGGGTTGTAAACTAGTGTATTGTAATATATTCAATGACTAGTTGTGAGACCCGTGTATTACACGGGTTTATTAAAAATAAAAATGTAATATTAATATTTAAATATTAAATATTTTATAAAATAATAATTTTACATATCATAATATAATCTTTTAAAACATTTATAAAAGAAAATCAATTTAGAGCATTTATGAGACTTTATTATCAAATTAATAGAATAATTCTCTTTACTTATATGAAATTTTATTTTAAAAAATGAAAATTCTAAAAAATAACAAGTGGAAAATAATAATTCTAAAATTCTCACAAAATTACATGTGGCAAAACTCTTGAAAATTTGACAAGTGGCAAAAAAAACCTTGGATTACAAGATATATATGGAATAGATATTTACATTTTGTTTCCTTCTAATACTAAATTATACTACGTTATAAACTGTAATGTATTATAATTGTGCCCAAAAGATAATTCTCCTGCAAACATTTTACTATAATAATTTAAACACGAAGCGGCATCTAAATTACAACAAGTATCAGATTGACTATTCCCACTCTTTGCTGTCTTGCGTATAATTAATGTCTTGCTCAGATAAAATAAAGGAGAAACTGCATTGGCCATCATGTGATGCAGTGTGAGTCTAAATTATGGAGGGACTTAATTATACTCAACGGTTATAAGGTTATTTATGCCAAGTATTATAGGTACCCGTTTCTAAGCAAACTGGCCGAGTTCTGTCTATATAAACAGGAACGACGAATCTCTATCTCTGCCACTTTGCCACACATAATCACCACATTTTAGTGCTTTCTTTTTTAGTTTCCTTGTCGTTTAAAAAAGTCATCAGTATTAAGAAAACCATGTCTTCATCAGGAGTAAACGTAGAAAAATATCGAATTCCACTGGATGAGATCCTTGAGATCACAAGTAAATTCAGTCCAAAATCTCTGATCGGAAAGGGTGGATTTGGTATGGTCCACAAAGGAGAACTCTCTAAAGACGGGCAAACACGCACAGTAGCCATCAAACGCCTCAAACCGGATGGTGCTGAAGGAAACAACGAGTTCCGTAATGAACTCGAGATGGTTTCCAGTTTCCTTCATCAAAACATCATTACTTTCATTGGCTACTGTGATGAGGCCAACGAGATGATCATAGTTTACGACCATGCTAAGAACGAAAGCCTTGATCATCATCTCCAAAACCCAGATAAGATGCGTAGCTTAACATGGGCACAACGCTTGAAGATTTGCTTAGGTGCAGCAAAAGGGCTCAAGTACCTTCACTCAGGTCTTGGGGAGCACAATAGTGTAATTCATAGAGACATGAAGAGTGCAAATATACTCTTAGATGTCAATCTTGAAGCTAAAATATGTGATTTTGGTTTGTCAAAATTTGGTGCAAGAAATCAGGAAGATAGCCAAGTTCATACAAAGGTCGCGGGCACAAGGTTTTACATGGATCCGGTTTACAACGAAAGAAGCAGGCTCACCAAAGAGTCGGACGTGTACTCCTTTGGAGTACTCCTTTGGAGTGGTTATGTTTGAAATGTCGAGTGGGACATTGGCATATCATGAAAAGTGTTTTGGAGATGATGATAGGCCACAATATCTCATTGATGTGGTCCGAAGCGTCTATGACGATGACAAAAAGGCTGCGGGGCCAGACAAGTTAATTGATCCTTTTATTAAAGATCATGCTGATATGAACTCTTTTCATACATTTAACAAAATTGCACATGAATGTGTTAACCTGAAGCTAGAGAATCGTCCAACGTTGGAGAGGGTCATCAGGAAAATTGAGCAGTCATTGACAATTCAATTGGTAAGTCTTTTAATTTAATCATTTTAAAAAAAAATCTTTCTGATATATATTATATAGGATAAACTGTTCCATAAATTTTCCGTGATGTGATATTGTTTGCGGGTACCACAATTAACACCGAGATTTCTTTTTAAATTGTAATTCTCACATTATTTATTATTTATATTTATATTAAAATTAGGTCAAATACCCTCCTATTTTTTTTTAACTTACCATCTTCCTATTTTTATATAAGATTGTCACACTTGTCATATTTAATAAAATTAATAAGTATGATGGATAAAAAGAATCAGTAGAAGGATATTTAATTTCTCATTAATTAATTAGAATAATATTTATGTAGCCTTATTATTATTGATGTTTTAAAATCAAGATTTTAAAGGTAACAACTAACAAATCATCTGTACACTATCTTTTTGTGTATAAAAGAACAAATACATTCTTATTCATGGCACTTTTTGGATTTCCTATACTATAATATAAAATATAGAAAACACACCACCATTATTTTCTAGGTCTTTGTTTACAAATGATGTGGTGTGATTAAATCATACTCTGTTATGTTTTTATTCACAGAAGCACCAGGAATCTACCTCTACTACCACCACACGACGCCTAGACAATTTTCTAATTCCACCGAAGGAAATAAACTTGGCAACCCAAAACTTCAATCAGGAAACACGTATCGGATCCTATGAATATGGTGTTGTCCATAGAGGACAGCTCTATGAACGGTGGCAAAACCGCACCATGGCTATCACCCGCTTGAATTCAAAAACCTACCTAAGCGCATGGGGTCAAGATTTTAAAAAGGAGCTCCGTATAACAACTCTGTGAATGATTTTGTATCTGATTATATTGATTACAGAGGAGAATTAAACAATATATATACAAAGATTTCACTCAACTGATTCCTAAATATTAGGTAAAGCTATCGACTAACATGTGAGACTTATGTACATGTGTGTTTGACAAAGTAATGTACACGTGTGTTTGACAAAGTAAGAGTACCGTTATCACCCCCTGCAAGCTCATGGGCAGAACGCACCTGAAGCTTGTGTCGAATGGATGTGAATCGATCCTTGTGCAGAGGTTTCGTAAAGATGTCAGCAACTTGATCAACAGAGGACACATGTGAGATCTGTAATTGTTTGGATTCAACTTGTTCACGGATGAAATGGAAATCGAGTGCGATGTGCTTAGATCGAGTGTTGATTACAGGGTTCTTTTTCATGAAGATGGCACCCACATTGTCGCAGAGAATTAACGGACAATTGAGTTTTGGAGCGTGTAATTCGTGAAGTAACTGTTTGATCCAAATCAATTCTGCTGAGGTATATGCTAAAGAACGATACTCTGCTTCCGTGCTTGAACGAGCCACGACGCGTTGCTTGCGAGAGGTCCAACTAATGAGGTTGGAACCATGGTAAATTGCAAACCCATATTGGGATCGACAATCATCTTTATCAGAAACCCAACCTGCATCTGAGAAAGCTAACAGTTGAGTCTTGGTGGTGGGTGAAAAGTGTAAGCAATGATCATTGGTGCCATTTAGATATCATAAAATTCTTTTGACAGCTTGCCAATGTTGAATTGTTGGTGAATGCATGTACTGACACACACGATTGACCGCATAGGTGATATCAGGTCTTGTGATTGTGGTATATTGAAGGGCACCTACCACTTGTCGATATAGTTTAGGATCAGAAAACGGATCACCAGTCGACGTGAGCTTTGAGTGAGCATCAGCAGGAGTCGAAAGCGGTGTGGAGTCGGACATGTAGGTTCGTTCAAGAATGTCACGTATATAGCCTTGTTGATTTAAGGTGAGAGAATTGTTGGAGCGATTGATTTGAATCCCCAGGAAGTAATGTAAGTCTCCCAAATCTTTGAGAGCAAAGACTCGATCAAGTTGTTGGATGAATTTCTGAATGAGAGTGGGATTGGTACCTGTGATAATCAAGTCATCTACGTAAACAAGGATATAAATGACAGTGGATGAGGAGTGATGCACGAAAAGAGATGTATCAGATTGACATGCACGGAACCCTTGTTGGAATAAATATGTTTTCAGCTTAGCGAACCAGGCCCTGGGGGCCTGTTTGAGCCCATAAATAGCCTTGTTCAGTCGGCATACATGACGTGGTTTATGAGCATCTTCAAAACCACGTGGTTGTCTCATATAAACGGTTTCAAGCAAGTCCCCATTTAAAAAGGCATTATTGATATCCAGTTGTCGTATGCACCAGTGGCTTGAGATGGCTATTGAGAAGACTAAACGAATGGTAGTTGGTTTGATAACCGGACTGAAAGTCTCAAAATAGTCTACCTCTGCTTCTTGACTGAAACCTTGAGCGACGAGCCTTGCCTTGTGACGTTCAATCGACCCATCAGATTTGCGTTTTACCCTATATATCCACTTGCAACCTACAAGATTGACATTAGAGGGACACGGAATAAGAGACCAAGTATTATTTCTCATTAGTGCATTGTATTCATTTTGCATTACATCTTGCCAACATGTATGAAGGCTGGCTTGTTTATAGGTGTGTGGTTCATTGTTGGGGGAAGGGATGAGAGTAGTAGAGAAAGCTTTTGGTTTTAAATAATTTGTACGAGCTCGAGTCACCATAGGATGCGTGTTGCGATTGGCTGGGCGATAATGAGTAGTGGATGGCATGGTGCTTTTGGCTCGTGAGCTTACAGTGGAGCCTTGAAACCGAGGGCTGGAAGAAGGAACAGGAGGGTCGTGAGGAGAGAGAGGAGTGGGGGGGGTGTGAAGGGATAATTGGTGTTGGAGGGGGGGAAGGTGGAGAGGCAGTCAAATTGGCTGCCTGTTCTAGTAGGGAGGAAGAGACTGTAGAGTGAGTTGGTAGGGATGATGTGGAAGTAGGTGGTGCAAGATTAGCATATGGAAAAATATCCTCGTTGAAGAGTACATGTCTAGCAATATATATGCGAGAGGAGGGTATGTGATAACAAAGATATCCCTTGTGAGTAGTATTATACCCGAGAAATACACAAGGTAAGGAACGAAAATCAATTTTGTGGTGATTGTATGGACGCAAAAATGGGTAATAAAGGCAACCAAAGGTTTTTAGAAAACCATAGTCAGGAATTTTAGAGTAGAGTTTTTGATATGGGGACAAAAAATCTAGAACAGTTGTAATTGTCCGATTGTGTAGATAGGTGGCTGTCTTGAAAGCATGCTCCCAAAATGTATGTGGGAGAGTTGAGTGAGCCAAGAGAGTTAAGCCTTTTTCAACAATGATGCAGTTGCGGCATTCAACTGCACCGTTTTGCTCATGAGTGTAGGGACAAGAGATGCGGTGATTAATACCGTGGGAGTGAAGAAATTGTGAGACATTTCGGTACTCACCACCCCAATCACTTTGGAGATTTTTGATGGTGGTGTGAAACTGTGTTTGAACCATTTTGTGAAAGTGTAAGAATGTGGAAAAAACTTGCGATTTATGAGATAAGAAATAGATCCATACATACTTTGTGCAATCATCAATAAAGTGCAAAAAATAACGATTTCCATTAAGAGAAAATAGGGGAGAAGGACCCCAAACATCCGAGTATATCAAGTCAAAAGGCGAAATAGAAGTAGTATGAGCATGCGTAAGAGGTAAACGATGGCTTTTAGCCATTTTACATGATTCACAAATGTTGGGAAAATTATTTGATGAAACAGGTAACTTGAATAAAGAAAGCTGGCGCCGAAGGAGAGGAGCATGGGGATGAGCCAACCGCTTGTGCCAACCGTGGAGTGTTGTTCTGACACCAGAGAGAGCAAGTTTTGTGGACGATGTGTTTGTGGTGAGCGGTAGGCGATACAGACCATGATTAACGTCCCCTTGGAGTATGGTTTGTCCCTGAAAAGACTTAACATAGCAATGCTTAGGCCAAAATTCAAGATAAACATTATTGTCATGTGTTACTTTAGAGACACTTATGACACGTTTTGTGATTTGAGGCACAACAAGAACTGTGGGCAATTTAAGATGATGCAATGAAGATGAAGCAACATGAGAAATAATGAGATTGTTACCATCACCAACTTGTAGTTTGTCTGGTCCCTTATAGGCATCTGCGATGTGAAGATTTTGGATGTCTGGTGCAACGTGGTCAGTGGCCCCGGTATCAAAATACCAAGACGGATTTATCACTGTTGAAGGGTTGTTATGATGGGTTAAGTGAGCTTGTCGTGGAGCAGGTCGGGTCTGATCACGAGGACGACGGGAAGGATAGTCCTGCTGGTTGTTTTGTTGCCAACAATCAATGGCTTCATGACCGGGCTTGGAGCAAAGTTGGCATTGGAGACGGCGACGCTGATTGTCTCCGGTGCGGGGACCAATGGTAGAGGTGGGGCTAGAAGAGGAAGATGAAAAACGTGAAGAAGGACGGTTCACAGTTAACGCCAAGGGAGTAGAGGAATTGGGGGACGGAGTTTGTGGGTTAACAACAGACTGACGGATGAGCTCAGTCTCAAGGCGTGCTTCTTCTTGTAGAAGGAGACCAACGAGGTCGTCTATGGAGGTAATGTCACCCTTAATCATAAAGGCAGTGAGAAAAGGCCCATAGGAGGAGTCAAGGCTGGATAGGATATGACCGATGAGATCTTCAGGGGATATCGTGTAGAGGCTGGCTGCAAGAGAGTCAGCAATAGTGCGTTTCTTTTCAATGTACTCCAACATAGATAAAGAGCCTTTGGAGAGGGTTTGTAGTTCAACTTTCATCTGCATACGCCGGGCCATAGTTTATAGTTTGGGCCTGATACGTTTTTTCAAGAGCAATCCAGGCCTGTTGAGATGAGGTGGCCCATGCAACTATTGCAAGGGTACGATCAGTGAGGGTGGATTTGATCCACAGAAGGAGAAATCGGTCCTTCTTCTTCCAAGTTTGGAATTCAGGATTTGGGGCTGTGGATGGCGGCTCGTCTGCAGCTTCAGGAGTTAGGAGAATAGTTTCACATGGCGGATTTGGATTGAGAACAAAGCTTTCTAGGTCAAATGTTTCCAAGGCGGAGATAATGGTGGTACACCACAGAGGGTAATTGTCCCGATCTAGCTTTACGCTACGTGAGGGAATTTGGAAATTGACTGGAGAAGAAGTTGCAGCTAGGCCAAGGAGAAGTGGAGGAGTCGCCATGGAGTGAATCAAGAGAAAAAAACAAACAGAGAAAAATATTAGGTGGCTCTGATACCATATAACAACTCTGTGAATGATTTTGTATCTGATTATATTGATTACAGAGGAGAATTAAACAATATATATACAAAGATTTCACTCAACTGATTCCTAAAGATTAGGTAAAGCTATCGACTAACATGTGGGACTTATGTACACGTGTGTTTGACAAAGTAATGTACACGTGTGTTTGACAAAGTAAGAGTACCGTTATCACTCCGTATGATTTCCAGTCTTCAACATCAAAACATCTCGCCTTTCATCGGTTATTGTGACCAAGGCAAAAAGAGAATTATAGTTCATGAATATGATGTCAATGGAAACGTTGCCAATTATCTCGAAAACAAGAGGAATAACTTGCCTAAACTAACATGGGCACAACGCCTGAAGATTTGCCTAGGGGTTGCAAGAGGACTCCAGTGCCTTCATTTGGCTTTTGGGGAAGACAACCAAGCAACACGCGGGAACATTAACTGTGAAAACATATTGTTAGATGAAACTATGGATGCCAAAATTTCGTTTTTTGGTTTGTCAAGACAATGTCACACAAACCCCAAACCCGACGAATACATATCAGACATGTACTCATTTGGCGTAATAATGTTTGAACTATTGAGTGGACGTCGGGCGCATGATCTAAACGAATATGCTAAACCAGAAGAGCAATTTTATCTATTTCAAGAGTACTATCGCAACAATGATCTCCACATATTCATTGATGAGTATATAAGAGATCAAATTGATAGCCGTTGTTTGAATATATTAATAGCAGTTGCATATCGGTGCATAAAGAAGAGCCATCAGCTTTGCCCTTAAGTCGGTTGCTTGATTCAATTTGGTGTTGCTGGTTGACTTTAATAGTTCATTGTTGTTGAGTTGTTGATCGAAGTTTAGTAGTACCTTGCTGTTGTTGAAGTTCTTTTTTTGCTGCTTGTTCATTTGTTTTTCCTCTGTTTGTTTGGTGTGGTTTTTATGGTCTCTTTTCTTTTGTAGGTTGTTGTTGTTTTCTTCTTGGTTTTTGTACCTTATTCAGCTCCAAAAAGAAAAAAAAAATGAAGTCTTTTCCTTTAAAAAATTCGGGTTGCTTGTAAGCACGGTTTATTATATTCGATCAATTATATGTTTATTGTATTTTTTATTATTAAAACTTGTCTACTTTGCCTTCGTAATCAATAAATTAAAGGACCATAATTTCGTTTTCTCGGTTAAATAAAAAACATATTCTCATCCACCATCTTGTACTGTAATGCGATTAATTTATTCGAGGGACTTGGTCATAGTCAACGGTTATATGTAATAATCTTTAAGCAAAGGGCAAAATAGGCACAGGCTTTAAAACTAATAAGTTCCGTCTAAATAAACATCTATATAAACAGGAACCACAAAGCTCCGTCTACCATACATAATCACCGCTCGTAGGTGCCTTGTTATTCACTTTCTTTGTTCAAACGAATCACCAACATATAATAAAACAATGTCTTCTTCAGGGCGAAGCTTAGATAAGTATCGAATTCCACTGGGCGAGATTATGAGGGCCACAAAAAACTTCAGCTCCGAAACTCTGATCGGAGATGGTGGATTCGGTTTCGTCCACATAGGACAACTCTCTGAAGAATGGAACAGACGCACAGTAGCCATCAAATGCCTCAATCAGGATGGTTATCAAGGAAACAACGAGTTCCATAATGAACTCGATATGGTTTCCAGTTTCCATCATCCAAACATCGTCACTTTCATAGGTTACTGCGATGAGTCCGATCATATGATCATAGTTTATGAGTATGCTATCAACAAAAGCCTGGATCGTCATCTCCAAGACCCGGATAAGATGCGTAGCTTAACATGGACACATCGCTTGAACATTTGCTTAGGTGCAGCAAAAGGTCTCAAGTACCTACACTCTGGTCTAGGGGAAGACAAAAGAGTAATTCATAGAGACGTGAAGAGTGCAAATATACTGTTAGATGAGAATCTGGAAGCCAAAATCTGTGATTTTGGTTTGTCAAAATTTGGTACAAGAAATCAGAAAGATAGCCAAGTTCATACAAAGGTCGCGGGCACAAAATTTTACATGGATCCGGTTTACAACGAAAGAAGCAGCCTCACCAAAGAGTCAGACGTGTACTCGTTTGGAGTGGTTATGTTTGAAATGTCAAGTGGCACACTCGTTTATAATCCAAAGTGCTTTGGAGATGATGATAACCCACAATATCTCATTAATGTGGTCCGGAGAGTCTATGATGATGTAAAAAAGGCAGCCGATCCAGACAACTTAATCGATCCTATTATTAGAGATGGTATTAATTTGAAGTCTTTTCATACATTTAACAAAATTGCACATGAGTGCCTTAGCCTGGACTTACACAAACGTCCACCGCTAGCTAGGATCATCCGGAAGATTGAGCATGCACGTAACATTCAATTAGTAAGTCTTCATCTAATCATATATATATATATATATATATATATATATATATATATATATATATATATATATATATATATATATATATATATATATATATTCAAATGTTTTCGCTATCTATTGTGTAAATGTATGATTGATTCTGGACCAATCATTTTAGTTAGTTTAAGAAAGTAATTAATATATATTAAATGTTGAAGATGTAATCAATACCAATTATATATTCAACATATAGTATGTATTAATTACTTTCTAAAATAACTAAAATGATTGGTTCAGAATCAAATAATACATGCACACAATAGATAGTAAAAACAAAATAACCTAACTCTCTCTCTCTCTCTCTATATATATATATATATATATATATATATATATATATATACACACACACACACACTACTTTATGACCCGTGAAAACCATGTTCGGTATATTTAAAATTTTTATTCAAATAAAAAATAATAAATGTTAAAAAAAACAAATATATGTCGGTTGTAAGTAATTATGAATTAATTTATTAACCAAATAAACATAATAATGTTATTAGGATATAATTTTGTATTTTTAAATTTTGAATTTAAATTGAATTTGATTTGTTACCATAAAAAAAAAATAATAATAAAATTAATAGAAAAATGTCACATGTCAAAGAGACATTCTAAAAAATTAACACATGTCATTTTTGAGTTTCTATATATATATATATATATATATATATATATATATATATATATATATATATATATATATATATATATATATAGGTAGGTAGGTTCAAATGTGGATTGACATCTATTGTGTGATCGTGTCGACAATGTTACTCTGTGAGAATGATAAAGAAAATAAGTTGTTTGGTAATATAAATACGTATAATTTACATAACTATTGTCATTAACACATATTCTCACTAATTAAATCGTCTATAAAGTTATTATAAAGTTTATTATTATTCTCATTCTGTCAGAATGTTTATTAAGTCGTATTCTGTCAAAATGAAAATGAGTGACAAACGATGTTTGATAACAAAAATAAATAAGAATTAGTGAGAATGCATAAAAATGACGATATTTTTGTAAGATTTTGCCGTATTCGTATTAATAAACAACTTATTCACTTAGTAATTCTCATAGAATAACATTGTCTATACGTCCAGACAATAATTGTTCATCCACATTATAACCTAGCCCTATATATATAAACCCTTTGATAGATGTATGACTTAATTTCTAATAGTAACTGATCTTTAAGAGACACCTCTATATAAGCAATGTGGTTATGTTTTTATTCACAGAACCACCATGAATCACCTTCCTCCATTACCACACAAAGCCTAGACAGTTATATAATTCCACTTGAGCAAATAAACTTGGCTACCGATAACTTCAGTAGGGAAACATATATCCGAGGCTATGGACGTGGAGTAGGAGATAGTGGACCACTCTATGCACGGTGGCAAAACCACACCAATGTGATCAACCGCTTAAATCCGAAAAGCTACCCAGGAGAGAACGAATTCAATAAGGCGCTCCAGATAGTGTCCAGTTTTCACCATCAAAACATATCTCGTTTCGTTGGTTACTGTGTAGAAGGCGATGAGAGGATTATAGTTCATGAATATTGTGTCAACGGGAGCCTTTCTAGTTACCTCAATGACTCGAAAAAGAGGAGGCTTCTGACATGGGCACAACGTCTAAAGATTTGCTTAGGGGTAGCACGAGGACTCCAGTACCTTCATTTGGCTCTTGGGGAGGACAATGTAGAAATAACTGGAAACATTATGTGCAATAACATATTGTTAGATGAAAGTATGGAAGCCAAAATTTGTTTTTTTGGTTTGTCAAGTCAAGGATATTCCACAAGAATGGGACCACGCGAACACATATCAAACATGTTCTCATTTGGCATGATTATGTTTGAAATTTTGAGTGGAGGCGAACGTTATGCACTAGCAGGAGATCTTGAGCCAGGAAATGAAATAGATATACTTCTAGAGTACTATGATAACAATGAACTCGATCAATTCATTGATAAATATATAAGAGATCAGATTGATGGCCGTTGTTTGAAGATATTTAAAGAAACCGCATATCGGTGTGTAATGAGGGGCAGGTGGTTACTCAGGAGCCTTCAGCCAGGAGGCCGTGGGATGTACCGTGTTGCAGCCCGCAGGGATCGTGGAGCACGTATTACCATGGATGAAGTCGTTCAGAAGCTTGAGGATGCAGCGGATTTTGAATGAAATGGAAACTAGGAATACCATGGACTATACAACTTTCTTTATCATTTTTTTTTTTAATTTTCAAAAAATAATGGTGTTGTTTTTTAGTTAGTCTTAAAAAATCAATGATATATTTTTTTCATGTGTGATCAATATATGTGATTCTATTACTCTATTAAAATTTTAGAATATGTTTTATCTATTTATTTTTGTGTATTGTATTATCATTGTTCTACTTTTTTTTTTTGAACAGTCACATATTATAAAAAGAAAACTAGCAAAAACTAGTGAAAAGAAACCAATTATAAAGAGTCATATAAAGGGGGATTTCGCAACCACTGGTCCAAGATATACTACTTTTGTTATTTGTAATAGAGAACCAATTAAAATAATGAATGACAATGCGTTAAAAAATATGACTTTTCCGCATGTTCTATTTCTTGAACACATCACAATTCCTATAGGCCCAAATAACCCAGATCGTGGTATTGAAAATAACTTCAAGCTTTTGCTTTTTTGACAGACCAGAAGGAATTGCATCCATCCAATCCAATAACTCTGCAACATTTGCAAACAAAGGAAAACGGAGATCAAGCCACTTAAGCACTTTATTCCAAATTTCCTTTTCCACATCACAACTGACAAACACATGACTACATACTTAAATCTGAGTAGAGCATAAAGGACAAACCACCAAGAACATGTCAACACCCCTTCAAGCCAAATTATAACGAGTGGGAAGTCTATCAAGAATAGTTCTCCAAAGATGAATATTAACTTTGATAGGCACCATCTCGTTTGAATCATACATTCTTGCAATAAAATCGAATCAATATATTTTGTAGTGTTATTAACAATAAAGCCTTCATGTGGATCAACACCCCGCCCCCAACGATCTTCCTGACACACGTAACATGAGAAAGAACTCTGGTCAAGGCGGAGAACTGAGAGGCCGTGCTTCCGCTACCACATAATTGACAACTCCATCTCCAAAGATGAATATTATAATTGTTGTACTAAGATTGATTTTCATTTTTATTAAGTAGTTTGTAAATATCCATAAAATAAGAAAATAATTACAATGTATTTTGTTATTATGTACAAATCTAAAATATTTATTTTATACATGAAGATCCATAAAATAAGAACATATTAGTATTTTATTAATGTATTTTTAGTAGTTCTTATAATTCTTATACACCTTTATCCATAGAATCATATAAACAAAATGATTTATTAAATTCAGAGGGTTATTTGGTAGTCTCTTAATTGACAAATTAAGAGGCAACCTCTTAATTATTTAGATTAAGAGTGTTTGGTAGCCTATAAATTAAAGTCACTTAAACTTTCAGATTTCAGCTTATATCTGAATAAAAAAGAAACGCGCTCTTCCCTCTTTTGCCCTCAAACACATTCATCCATCAAACACACACAGATTCTACGATTAATCGTCCCTTTGTTCTCTTCCCACATCCGAACAACTCCAGCGCCGATCATCTCCTCCCATCGCCGGCTAAAAATCCGCCAACCTCTTCCCGTTGTTGACCTCGGACAGCGTAGCTGCCCCCATCTTCGACCACACACACACGAGTCTTCAATAACGCCATCGTCGCCAGTGATGGTATCCGCCCTCGACAGCGCCGACGATAGCCACTAAACCGCCTTCATGCACCGGGTTTGTTTATCTCTAATTTTCTAAAATCGATTTATGTGAAATCTATTCTTCTAATCTACACATGAAACCATTCCCCCCTAACTTGTTATTAGCTATGATACATGATTTTGAAGTCTGATCGGCTACTAGGGTTGTTTGACCACTTTCAATTTTGCTGCACAGGAATGGAATTTAGGTGAAAATTGGTTTTTTCTTTTTTTGAAATCTGATTTGGTGAAATTTCAAGAAATTCAGAAATATGTTGGATGTATCATTTAGCTGATGATTGTCTCCCTAGACTACTAGTATAATTAGGCATTTAAAATGAAGGTTATGGTGTTTCCGTGGAAGAGGATCAATATTAGTTATTGAGGAGTTTTTTTTTTCAAAAAAATGATTAACAATTTGATGTGTTGTGCCTGCAAAGAATCTTACATGTGACTGTTAGATGTGGAAGATGAACAGAAAAACCATATGAGAATTAACGTAATCGAGTCACTATAATTTTGCATATATATTGTCAAGTTTTCCCGTGTTCCTTTTTAACTTGCCTTGTTCTTAACTTTTTTAAACAAATAATCATTTTTTCTACCTTCACACACCTACTACAGGTACTTTCTTTAATCTCCTAAAAGTTTGCATTTATACTTTCTTATGTATTTGGGTTTTAGTGATTTTACATAAATATTGTTTATCTTTTGTAAATTTGTTATTTGTATTAGTTAAAAAGGTTCAACAACTCAACAAGATCTGTTAGATGAGAATCTCGAAGCCAAAATCTGTGATTTTGGTTTGTCAAAATTTCGAGCAAGAAACCAGGAAGATAGCCAAGTTCATACAAAGGTCGCGGGCACAAAATTTTACATGGATCCGGTTTACAACGAAAGAAGCAGCCTCACGAAAGAGTCAGACGTTTACTCCTTTGGAGTTGTTATGTTCGAAATGTCAAGTGGCACACTCGTTTATAATCCAAAGTGCTTTGGAGATGATGATAACCCACAATATCTCATTAATGTGGTCCGGAGCGTCTATGATGATGTAAAAATGGCAGCCGATCCAGACAAGTTAATCGATCCTATTATTAGAGATGGTATTAATTTGAAGTCTTTTCATACATTTAATAAAATTGCACATGAGTGCGTTAGCCTGGACTTACAGAAACGTCCACCGCTAGCTAGGATCATCCGGAAGATTGAGCTTGCACTAAAGATTCAATTAGTAAGTCTTCATCTAATCATCTCTAAGAAAATCATTATACAAGCCCTGTGATAGACGTGTGACTTAATTTCTTATTGTGACTGATCTCTAAGCTAGACACTGTATTATCAAATGCGGTTATGTTTTTATTCACAAAACCACCATGAATCACCTTCCACCACTACCACACGAAGCCTAGACACTTATCTAATTCCACTTGAGGATATAAACTTGGCAACCAATAACTTCAGTAGGGAAACAAATATTGAAGACTATGGATATGGAGTAGGTCATAGAGGACAACTCTATGGACGGTGGCAAAACCGCACCATGGCGATCAACCGATTAACTCGGAAAAGCTACCCAGGAGAGAAGGAATTCAATAAGGCGCTCCAGATAGTGTCTAGTTTTCACCATCAGAACATATCCCCTTTCATTGGTTACTGTGTAGAAGGCGATGAGAGGATTATAGTTCATGAATATTCTGTCAACGGGAGCCTTTCTAGTTACCTCAATGACTCCAAAAAGAGAAGGCTTCTGACATGGGCACAACGCTTGAAGATTTGCATAGGGGTAGCAAGAGCACTTCAGTACCTTCATTTGACTCTTGGGGAGGACAACGAAGCAATAACCGGAAACATTATGTGCAATAATATATTGTTGGATGAAAGTATGGAAGCGAAAATTTGTTTTTTTAGTTTGTCAAGTCAAGGATATTCCACAAGACTGGGACCACGTGAACACATATCAAACATGTTCTCATTTGGCAAGATAATGTTTGAAATGTTGAGTGGAGGCAGACCTTATGCACTAGAGGGAGATGTTGAGCCAGGAAATGAAATAGATCTACTTCTAGATTACTATGACAACAATGAACTCGACCAATTCATTGATAAATATATAAGAGATCAGATTGATGGCCGATGTTTGAAGATATTTAAAGAAACTGCATATCGGTGCATAATGAGGGGCAGGTGGTTAGTAAGGAGCTTTCAGCCAGGAGGTCGTGGGATGAACCGAATTGCAGCCCGCAGGGATCGGGGTGCTCGCATTACCATGGATGAAGTCGTTGAGAAGCTTGAGGATGCGGCGGATTTTGAATGAAATGGAAACTAGCGACAGCATGGACAAAACAACTTTCAGTGTTTTTTTTTTTTTTTTTTTCTTAACGATAATTTTCAAAATATAATGGTACTGTTTTTTAGTTGGTCTTTAAAAATTGGTGATAATCTTTTATGTGTGATCAATATATATGTGATTCTATTACTTTATCCAAAATTTTAGATTACATTTTCTATGTTTTATCTATTTATTATTCCGTATCATTGTTGTATTAAGATTAATTTTCATTTTTAATAAGTATTAAACATAAGTATTTTTAAAGTATTTTGTAAATATCCATAAAATAAGAAAATAATTACAATGTATTTTGTTGTTTTGTACAAATCCAAAATATTTATTTTGTATATGAAGATAAATAAAATAACAATTTATTAGAATTTTATTAATCTACTAGATTAAAATCTTTAGAGCCCATGGATGTTAATTTTAAATAAAATTAAAATTTTAATTATGTAATCAAATAAAATATCATTAATTTAGAAAACTTATGAATTGTAAGATTGTATTTTTTTTAATAATTTTGTGATTTGTAAGTATTTTATTTACACAGTAATTTGGTGAGACTAATAGAAATTGTTGTTTTTAGTCAGTTTTTTTCAAAACTTTACATTGATTTACTGCATCATGTGTTTCTTTTTTAAACTTTCTGACCATAATCTTGAAATTCGTGTAATGGTAGTGTTTTTCTTAAGATATGTTCCCTATTTTTAGTAACGTTGTAAATGCTAATTAGTTAATTACAAATAGATATTTTTAAAACCTTTACTTTTGGTGCATTATTTTTGTTGAATATATTGAGATGATGACGCAACCACAAGGGAGCACGGGGGATGAAAAAAACATTTGTTGGCTTAAACGTCACTTTTGCCATTGTAACTTACAACCCCAATAAATTTTCTAACTCCACTGTCTTGATGATTCTCATTGTCATTGTAGGATTTTTACTCCTTCATCGTTCTTAGGATATGTTCCCTACATTTAGTAACTTTGGAAATTGTAAGTATTTAATTACAGATGTAAATCCACCTATTTTATAAAAGTCATGACTTTATATAATGCAACATACGTTTGTGTAATGACAGAAAAAAACCCAAAAAATATTGAAATTAATTTGATATAAAACAAAATAAAACATGCCAGTAACGAAATTAACATAAAAAAGACAATACATAATTATAAATAAATAAATTAATATGATGGATGAAGTGTGATTTGCTAAAAATTACTAAAAGATGCTACAAAAAAGTTGGTTATAAATTGCAAAAAACTTCCTTATAAACAACATTGGAAGTTTTATTTATGAGTCTACAATCTTCGTCTAAAATTAATAATTTTAATCCATCTTTGTTTTAAACTCTAGATAAGGCAAATATAATTACCCATGTGAAAAAACTGGATCTTTGAGAAACAAATCAACTTTCGATAACGATTGTCCTTCACTCTTATTAATAGTCATTGCAAAAGATACGATCAAAGGAAACTGTCTTCTTGTGAATTTGAAGGGAAATTTTTTTTCTGATGACTAAAACATATTCTAGGAATAAAAGTCTGGTTTCCAATATTAGTTCTGGATATTATACGTGCCTCAATAACACGTTTTCCCAATAATATCACACGTAGTCATGTGCCATTGAATAAGCCGTTTTTCTGATCAATATTTCTTAATAAAATTACTAGAACACCAATTTTTAAAACTAACTTATGATTTGATAGAACGTATACTTTGAGACCATTTAATACATCTGGGGAGTATAAATTTGGATCAAGCTGATCCTGGACAAATTCAGACTTACATATGCTATCTAAACTTAAATATTCAACCTCATCTCCTAGAAAATCAACAAACACAAAACCATTCACCGGACCTGAAAAATCTTCACATTTTTTTAGAATACTTTTCCAATTCAAATTTATGGCCAGTTTGTGATTTGTAGTATTAAAACCATTATTTATAGCTGCCATGGTGGGATTTATAATGATACAAGTTTTACATTTTTTTAAAAGATCACCAAATCTGGAAAAATTATGATTGAAAACACGAGAATAGTATTTGGTACGTTGTTAAATCAAATAAATAACAATTATTTTATTTCTTGAAACATATATACTATTGAGTGGGATATTAAAAAAATACTACAACAAACCTTCTCATCCATTACTATAATGCTTGGAATTGGATATGTTCCTAGTTGCCCTTTGTAGTAAATAATTTAATTATTGACCCTTGTAAGTAGTACGCGAGGCGTACACCACGTTAAGCTTGGTGTACCAGCTGAGAAGCAAGTACGCGGGGGGTACCTCAGGTGTACACTTAGTGTACTAGTATATGATGGTCGCGGGCCCGAAGCCTCGAATGTTGGGCGTCGATGAGTATGCATGGCGTACGAGGGGGAGATAAGAAAACCCTATTTTTCAAGTTGTACCCTATATAAGTTGTATGTTAGGCTCTTTTGATCATTTCCTAGTCAACCTCCATATCCTAAAAACCCTAATTCGTTCCTTAGCCTATGTTTGGTGATTTAAAGCTCTTGTGAAGCTTTTGTGGAGGATTTTTGTGCATCTAGCAGTGGAACGTGAAGCTTGAAGACTCATTCTTTAGAGGAGGTTTTTGAGATCCAACTTAAGCATCTTATTTTGGTGGCTTGTGTGGTATAAAGTTCGAACCTTGCCATATCATTCCTTAGATCTTCTGCTTGGCATGTTTTTGGTCATTTTGCTCCTTTTGGTTGGTGATTGGGAGTTAAGACCATTTTTAGAGCTTAACCTTATAGATCTTGACATATTGAGAGTTCTTTGGGCATAAAGGTGCAAACTTTATAGTGGTTTTGTTCGCATACATGTATTAAGTAATTACTTAAGCTCTTTTCAGCTCTAGAGCCGCATTTAGCCATGCATGCACATAAAGTTGGCAACTTTATGTGATTAACCACCTTGGGGAAGTCAAATCTGAGTTTGGATCGAAGTCTTATTGGGTTAATAGCTTAATTGGGGAAGTTAGCCAAGATGGTGAGTACGTGGGGCGTACAAGCATGTACGTTGTACATACTAGCCTTTTAAGTTGTACGATGCACGTACAGGCTGAGTACGCCCAACGTACTCATTAGCTTAGACTTCTTTTGGTGTTGGTTATGGGCTTGAGTGGGCTTGGTTGTCTTGGGCTATTTTGGGCCATCATAATTTGTGTGATAGACTATTGAGATTTTGATGCACTTTTTCGAAGAAGGCCCATGAAAGGGATTGGGCCCAATTTTGGAAAATTGGGCCATATTTGTGCCTTAGATGCTTATTTTAAATTTTGTGCTTTTGGACATTTGGATTGGGCCTTGGACTTGGGCCAAGTTAGAGAAAGGGTAAAAATGTCATTTACCCAAATTTGGACTCTGAGTCTGAGTCAGGACTCGGTTTTTAATTGGTGGTCATTATGCTATTCAATAGCGCGGGGATTTTATGGATCTACAGTCAGAGTTTTATCTGTGGGTTCCAGCTATCTGAGATGAGTCTCCTTACTGTACTATGGGTCGAAGGCACCAATACCGGACCATTTAGGTTATGTTATTAGAAGACCAGGGGTGGCCCTTAGCATTTGTAAGAAAGATGCAAAGGTGGATCCTTGCAAATTTGTATGCAAGACCAGGGTTTGGACTCTGGCATTTAAGTAGATAGTTAGTTATAGATTGTATAACTAGTTGTCTTTGTGATGCTTGCATGGAAGACTAGGAGGTGGCTCCTGGCATTTGCCTATAAGACGCAGTGTTTTGGCCCCCAGCCTAGCAAGAAAAGACCATGATACGGCTTATGGCATAATAACAAGAATATGGTTGGCATATAACACCTTCTTCTGCTTGTATGATAAGTATGATAAGTATGATGTTATGGTATGCAGTATTTTAAGGAACACACTAAGCTTTGCACTTACAGAGTTTGTTTATGGTTTCACGTACTTCCAGTTCGAAAGGGAAGGGCTCGTCTTGATCGCAACGCACACACCCAAATTTTCCGCAACCTTGAGAATTTTGGGATTGTACTCTGATAATTGTTTTTTTATTATAAAATACATTTAAGTGTTTGAGTAAATGATAAACAAGTGTTTTGGTTGTTTTAAAAATTAAAATTTTACCTTCATATTTTGGGGTAGTGTTACAATTATGATCATTTCAATTAATAAAACCACATTATTCTTTATAAAGTTCCACACCTTTACCACCCATACTTTGATATGTGAATCATCATCAATTTGTTCAATGTTTTTGAGGTATACTTTACTACCGATATTCATTTCCTGCAAATAATTGAAAGCAGATTGAAATTGAAACTTAAGTATATATTCCATTGATATTATTTATCATATACTAAACATAATCAATGAATTTAATAAAAAATAAAATTAAAATTTTTAGTGAAAGAATGATAAATGAAAAAAGATGTCCAGTTTCAGTTTAATAGTTTGGAAAATAGGATCCTACTTAAAGATTAAACGAAAAAAATGGTATGCCTAAATTGCCCCTGTTCAGGTAAATGTATGAGAACGAAAAAATATGTTAATTTATATTTAAGGGTCCCTGTGGGAAAGTGTATTACAGAACATGTCCATCTATACATTTAATAAATAATAAATAAATGGTAGAAATTCACAATAAGATTTGAACACAACAAATGATAGAAATAACAATATACTTTCATTATATGATGAATAAGAAATAACAACATCATTTTTAGTTTCTAATAAAAAAACAGAAGTATATATTGGTAAATAACTACTATTCACAATATTTAAAGTTAAAAATAAAAGAAGTGGTTGGAAAAAAGAATATTGTTATTTCTGGATTTCTATTAGTAATTGAATCTTGATTGTCATTTCTAGCATATGACAATAAGATTTGACCACAACAAATGGTAGAAATAACAATACACTTTCATTACAAGATGAATAAGAAATAACAACATCATTTTTTGTTCCGAATCAAAAAAAAGTATACATTGGTCAATAACTAAGTTTCATAATATTTAAAGTTACACATAAAAGAAGTGGCTGGAAAAAAGAATAACAAATATGTAAAGAACTAATATCTTAATACATTAAGCTAGTCAATATATCTTATTTAAATATGTAAAGAACTAGATCTAAAAGTATGGTCGCATTTAATGGTACTCACCTAAAACTCAAGTAACCCTAGGATTTAGGGGAGAGGGAAAACCAGGTAACCCTAGGATTTAGGGGAAAGGGAAAACCGGGGGGGGGGGGGGATAATTTTGTTCTCTACCTTTTAGGTAGAGAGAGCCATGAAATCTTGGTGCCCAATGGTCCTATTTATATTTGTTAGGTAACTTGCAGACGAATCAAGATTTGAATAATTAAATAATAGATTTAATCAAAATTCAAATCCTTATCTTATCTACTACCATGAGGCTTCCAGAAACCCTAGAAACTCCTCCAAAACCGTCCATGCCATAGAGGGTTCTAGAATTGCTTCTTTTGTTCGACTATTGAATAATTAAAAATCACCCCTTGTACCTCTAATGAATTCCAACTAATCCCAAATTCATTTCAGATTATTTTTGATTAATAATTAATCAATTTCAACTATCTTTAATTCCTTCATAATTAATTATTAACTTTTTCTAATTAATTTATTAATCGCAAAATAAATTAATAAATCATTTTTCTCTCTCTCGTTTGATCAAACCAAGCCATTTCCGTGTTATGGTTATCAGGGCAACTCCAAAATGACTTTACTTTTATTCATTAACATTATACTAATTTAGTTAGGACCTTAGACTGTAAAATCCCAAGTTCAGAAGCAAGAATTTGAAGGTTGTTAGGTGAAAATAAAGGAAGGGACTCGGCGAGTAGGTCTCTTGACTCGTCGAGTCGAAGCAGGTGCCGAGCACGTAATTAAGTGGCCTGACTTGCCGAGTCGGCGGCTGGACTCGACGAGTCAGTGCTGGACGAGGAAAACCCTAATCTTCGGGTTTGCACCCTATTTAAAGGACTTAATATCCACCCCTCAGCCCTCTTGCTACCCTTCGAGATCCAGAAACCCTAAATCCATTTGTGAGAGCCCTTGGAAGCAAATTAGAGCTTAGATAAATACTTTGTGAAGAGATTTTGAAGATTAAGAAGCTTGGATCAAGGAGATTTATAGAGATTCGGATTACTCTTGAGTAGGAGGTCATTTTGGAGGTAATAAATCGTTATCCTTGGCTTTCTCCTTTCCAGACCCAACTTTCATGGAGTTTTAGGGTTTGTTTGGAGATAATATGATGAGATCTTGGTGCATGAGTTAGATCTGGAGTTGAAACTCCAGATCTGATTTCTTTTTGGGTCAAAGATGCAGAAATCCCTTTTAGTTGCTATGCCAAGGTCGTTCCCCATGAGCTAAGTTCCTTTCTAGCTTGGTTTTCGGTACTATGGGACATGAAGCACGTAACGGTAGCAACTTTATGTTGCTAATGGACTCTAGAGACCCAGGTCTATCGTTTGGAGCAAAGGGGTAGCTCTTTGACTCGAGATTATGAGTATGCACGTAAGAACTCGGCGAGTTGGGCTAGGGATCAGACTTTGAGTCGCATGGTGACTCGGCGAGTCGTATGATGATGAGCTTGGACTCGAAGAGTTGAAGAACAACTCGGCGAGTCTGATGAAGACTGTAGTGGACTCGACGAGTCTGTTCTTGGACTCAGTGAGTCATGACGCAGAACCCCCAACCTCATCTGGTTAAGACTCAGAGCAATGAGTGGAGTGGTGATTTAGTGAGTTGGCAGATTAGGAGTTAGAGATTGTTGGACTCGACGAGTCATGGGGTGACTCGGCGAGTCGAGTCAATCGGAAGGTTGACTTTGACTATGGACTTTGACTTTGACCTTCAAGGGTATTATGGATCATTGATGGCTTTAGGTGTTGGAGTTGGAGGCAGTGCTTCGGGATCTAGCTTTTGCGATTTGGTTAGGCATATTTCAGATGAGTTATCGTCACCATATCGACAGGGTCTACGGCACCAAGGCCGGTGTGACAATAGTCAACTTTGGTTCAAGTCAATGTCAAACAAAGTCAACGAGTCAAACCGGTCGAATTTTATATATATATATATATATATATATATATATATATATATTATTAACTTATAATATTATAAAGTATAAGGGTTGAATTTTAACTTTTAAAATTCTAGAGGTTGGAACTAAAGTTTATTAAGTTAACTTTACATGTTCCAAAACTTGAGGGCAAGTTTTGTAACTTTACAAAACTCTTCAATTCATAACTTATGAGTTATTAAAATGAAGACTCTTCATTTTATAACTTATGTGTTCTTCTAATGGTTTTTAACACAAAAAGACTTTTGGTTATCCATAACTTGAGGTCAAGTTATGGACTCCATTAAAACACATAAAGATCATGATTAAGCATTAAACAAATAATTCCTATGATCTAACACAAAACTCATAAGAACATGAATATGAATATCAAAATTTCAAGAACAAATGAACACATATAATCATGTAATTTTGATATTGGCCATTGTAAATGGATTAGAACACACATTACACCATCCAAAACAAGTTTAAAACACCAAAACAGTTTAGGGTAATGTTTCTAGTCCATTTCCAGCAGCAAAAATCGAAAAACTGCACTCTGCATGACCAACTCGTCGAGTGCATGAACTGACTCGTCGAGTTGGTTACAGATTCGCTTGGACTCGTCGAGTCCCCCATGGGCTCGGCGAGTCCCCTATGCAGACAGCTTAAAAAATTCGATTTTTACACTATTTTGCATCAAGTATTAATCAACATGCCTAGGCTCTGATACCACTGATGGGTTTTAAGCATTCTAACACTTCCTAAGTGTACATGCAACTCTAGAAAACCTTGGATCTATGTTTGTCTAAAATACATGCAAAATTGATTTCCAAGGTTCATATTCCTATCTAGCATACATGGGGAACTTTTAACATATTAAGATGGCTAGAATTACATACCTTGTAGTTGATTTGATTCCTTGAAAACCTTGTGAGCCTAGCACCCCAAGTGTGATGCCTCAAATGTCTCACACAACACCAAGTGCTTTGGAATAACTTTGAGAGAATGTAGAACACTTCAAAATTGGCTTTGCCCTCCACTTATATTAGTGTAGCCGATTTTTTTGAGTATGATGCTCTTTATATAATGTGTTGCATTAATGTTACACCATGTAAACCCTAATGTAACATGACTCTTCATTTCCATGACCCATGGGTTCGTAACTCCTATGGAGCATCCTATGGACCTTATCCCAACTTGATAATCCATGGAGCATTTAGTCCACTATACAAGTTATAGATGATTTACATAATCAACCCATATATTTAATTAGTCATCTTTTGATCACTTAATTAATTCTAAATTAATTTTTGATCAATACTAATTAAATAATATTATTAATATATTAGAACTTATAATATATTAATAAACCATCAGTGTTATTTCTCTCATTTTAGTTAATCCAAATGCATGATGTCATGCAACCCAAATGGACCGTGCCGAGTCGGGTCAAGTACATACCAAATATAGTTATGGACATAGACACCTTATCCAATATAAACATCTCAGGCTAAACAAATGGTGTGTGCACTGCAATCTTCCCGAGATCATCTTTTGAAAACTGAGTACCTGAAACCAAAACTGAAAACTATAAGCACGAAGCTTAGTGAGTCTCCCCAAACTACCACATACCATAAAATAACATATAAAGCAAATACTAGGCCTTTCCTACTGCATCGGACCGAGGTCCGGAATAACTAGGGCCTCGGCCACTACATCAGACCAAAGTCCGGACTAACTAGGGCCTCGCCCACTGCATCGGACCAAAGTCTAGAATAACTAGGGCCTCGCCCACTGCCTCGGACAGAAGTCCGAGCTAACTAGGGCCTCGCGCACAGCATCAGACCAATGTCCGGAATAACTAGGGCCTCACCCACTGCATCAGACCGAAGTCCGGACTAACTAGGGCCCCGCCCACTACATCGGACCGAATTCCAGACTAACTAGGGTCTTGCCCACTACATCGGACCGAAGTTCAGACTAACTAGGGTCTTGCCTACTGCATTAGACTGTAGTCCGGACTAACTAGGGCCTTGCCCGCTGCATCGAATCGAAGGCCGAAATAAACTGAACATAGCATAAACATGATCATAAACATATAACATAATCATATATACATGCATGAATCACAAAGACATCAAGCATACAAAATTACTTCTCGGGACTACCCCGACATCGCACCACAGTCCGGACCTACTATCATCTAAACGGGTCGGCATTATGGTCATAGACCCATTCCTACTGGAACGAAACTCACCTCACATGCTGAAGTCCCGCTGACAAAACCATAGCCGCTAGATGACAGATTCCCGATCTGTCAATATCAAAATAACACCCAGTTAATAATTGGGTTCCAACTTATAGTCATAATTCCATGCTTTGGTAAGAGACTACCTTACCCCTATCTTAGCTTGACTCAAGCTCAAGGCCCAATCCAAAGGCCCAAAGGTCTAATAATGGACCAAAGCCCAACTATGGCCCATTTATGGCCCAATTTTCCAAATTGGGCCCAAACCCTCACATGGGTCTTACTCTAGGCCCATTAAACTATTTTATACCTATTTGCTTGTTCTTGGATGGCCCATTGTCATCGAAATCATCAAAGCCCAATAGAAAGGCCCAACTCAAAGTCCAAGTGAAATTAGGGTTTCACGTAAAATGACAATTAGGGTTAAGTGTTTTTCACTTAACCCATTAAGGACTTAATTTATTAAATCCTTTACTCTACTAGATAAATGATATGAAATAATTTAGACTTAATACACAATCTAATCCCAATGGCTCAAAAGTGCGTCCAAATCAGTCCATGGCCCAAATACTCACAATTAGGGTTTTCCACCCAAACATGGCCCAATAGGCCCAAAATTAATATTTAAGCCCATTAGGGTATTGGCTAGGTCCATTAGGGTTTTTGTTGTGGTGCACAACCTACTACCACCTAGGGTAGTGATGGTCAATGGCGACTCACGGCGGCGGCCACCACCTTACGGTGGTAGTTATTATTATTTCCATTATTCAGTGCTAATTACAGTTACAAGGCTTTTATCCAAAATAATACACACACTCTGATGCTAAATATACACACACACATAACCACCTAATGGTGGCTGGCAGTGGCTCATGGCGGCAGCCACCACATCATGGTGGTGGCGGTGGATTTTCCAGAGGATTCTGACTAAACAAGGCACACACAACACACACTTCCACAGAAAGCACACCCACGCATAAGTCTTGCACAGAGCAAGAGCACCTCCACCCTCTTGGTGGCGTTTGGTGGCGGTAGTAAGGTTCTCTAATGGCAGTGGCAGCGGAGACACTTGCTTCACGAAGGCAGCCACCACCTCACGGTGGTGGCGGTGGTTTCCTTTTTGCTTCCAACATGCAGCAACACAAAACACGAGCATACAACTCTCGAGCCGATAACATTTCATCTTCAACGGAACTACAACAGCAGGGTCATCGGATGGTGGTGGTGGCAGATCACAATTGACGGCAGAACAGGATGGAAGCCGAAGAGGATGGCGATGCCAAGGCATGACGGCAACAGCAACGGCGGACGTCGGGACAGCGGGATGAATTCCTAGGTGGGCGTTGGTCACATGCAATCTCCGGCCATACACAACATAATAGGCGGCATCAGGTGGTGAAATGGTGACCTTCACAGATGAGGCAGCAAGCGGAAATGAGAGCTGTCGAACTCGGTGATGCCATTGGCGGTGGAGGGGCTTCAATGGTGATAACGAAGATCGGAGGTGGAGGATGAGGGTGGGAAAATGGCGACCGATGCTTGGGGGGTTGGCGGATACAACACATGCCTTAGGTATAGGGTTTCACGAGCTATATACCCCGACCAAATAGAAACTTTCCCATAATTATAGTTTTGGTCCCTCCCCAAGGGATCTTTTAAATTTAAACCCAATATTTATCCTTTTGCACCTTCTTCCATAATTTTATTTCATCATAAGTCTTAATAATTACTGAATGTACCCCCGCTTCTAAAATTCTTCTCAAATCAACTCCGTAATTTACTAAACAGCCCTCCACTATCAAAATTCTTCACAAATAATTTGGGAATTACACTTGTTAATTTATTTAAATAAATGAGGTGTTACAACTGCGAGCAGCAGCTAGTGCGAGTTCAGACCCCATGTGGGGGATGGTTGGTCATTTAGAGTGAGAGGTCGCAGTGTGGACTGGCTTTGTGTTCGGCAGCGAGGGCGAGATGCTACCTTCAGCAGGTTGTGCAAGGTACGTCGCCTATGTTATGGATACCCGTGATAAGGGTAAGGCAACTTGTAACGACCCAATTTTCACGCCCAAAAATTTCATTTAAATTAAGTAGTTTGTAAAACATTTTAGTAAAACATCATCCGATCATATCATTTCATAAAACATAACTCGTATCTGAAAACCCCAAAACATGAAAATAATAATAATGATGTTAAAGTACAATCCCAGAACATCTCATAATGTGGAAAACCAAAGTGTGTGTGTATGATGTGCTGCTACCGCGCCAGCTCCTTCCCCTTCGCCGAAGAGGTACCTGAAACCAAATCTGAAAACCGTAAGCACGAAGCTTAGTGAGTTCCCCCATAGTACCACATACCATACTACCACATAACATACAAACTGCCAGGCTATTTTGGGGTGCTTGACTACCCGGTACGGCCATTCTGGGGTGTCGACCAACCCATGCGGCCATTCTGGGGTGCCGTCCTACCCATGTCAAGCCATTTTGGGGTGCTGACTACCCGTCGGTCCTAACAACCGATCCTCGGGGACTATTTCACCCCTATTGCTGCCATCACATAGATCATAACATAACATATTATCAGACATTTCTGGGGGTCTGAACTACCCTTCGGTCCTAACAACCGAACTCGGGGACTGGTCCCCTCCTACTACCTCTATCGCAATATAACATAACAGGCCATCATGTAAACATATCCTCACATACTGTCAGACGTTTCTGGGGTGTCTGACTATCCTTCGGTCCTAACAACCGATCTCTACTTCTATCACATACAACCTATCATGCTGGCATATAACATATCAAGTACTAGCAAACCTAGATGATATCACAAAGACAACCATCTAACATACAACTCCTACCAATGGGCCAACATTGTGGCCGTAGACCCACCACTACTGGAAGGTAACTCACCTCAAAGTAGTTGCTGATCCGTGCAGGAACTGGATGACTTCTGTTGTTGGTGCTCCGGAAATCCTCCGGCTATAATTGCCACAAAACACTCAGTTTAGGCACTCATAGATACCCTTAGGTCAAATGATTGACCCACGCTGGTCCAAGGTCAACTCCTTGGTCAAAGTCAACTTCTAGTTGACTAAACTCGCCGAGTCATAGCACAGACTCGCCGAGTCCCTCTCCTACTAACCCGGTCCTACTCGCCTTGTCCTCCTTCCCACTCACTGAGTCACCCACGACTCACTACTCGGGACGATTGGTCCGACTCGCGATCAGAATTGCCGAGTCCAAGAACAACTCGCCGAGTCCCTATGAGCAGATCTCCTACTCGCTTCCAAATCCTCTCCAGAGCATCCTTTAAGTGCATTTGGGTTTCTGGGACTATTGCTATACGTTAAATTTCTAATTTTGCATGCAGTTACGAAGGGTTGGACTTCCAACACTTAAGCCCCTCTTACTCAGTAACAGTTCATATGACTCACCGAGTTTGAAGAACAACTCGTCAAGTTCCAGGCAATCATCATAGGACTCTTGCAGGGTAGATGTCGGATCTACTTCCTTTGCTTGCACTCTTCCACTTTCTTCTTCTTCTCTTAAGCTTCAAACTACCTTCATAAGGCCAAAATCACTCACAAGAACAATAAGGGGGGCTAGGGTTCGTCTTTCAACTTCTCTGGGAGTGTTAGGGGCAAGGGATGTCGAGTTAGTGTGCTTAAATAGTGTGCAAATACCCGGGTTAGGGTTTTGTCCAGACAGGGCCTACTTGCCGAGTTCAGGGGGGTCAACTCGCCAAGTTCAATGCTTAGACCTCGTGCCTTATCCCGCTTCTACTCGGCGAGTTCGTTCTCCAACTCGTCGAGTCCAAGGCAAAAATGCATTAATTAAGGAATATTAATTACAAGAGATAAATACCAGGATCCAGGTGCTACACAGTTGTTCATGATGTACCATTCGTGTGGGAGTACCCGGACGTGTTCTTAGAGGATTTGCCTAGTGTACCTCTAGGGAGGCATATAATATTCAGGATTGACCTAGTTCCAGGTGCTGCACTGATGGCTAAGGCACCATATCGGTTGGCTCCTCCTGAGACGTAGGAGTTGTGTACATAGCTGCAGGAGCTGTTAGACAAGGGATTTATCAAGACGAGCAGTTCACCATGGGGAGCCCCGATTCTATTTATGAAGAAGAAAGACGGGTCAAATCGAATGTATATAGATTATCGGGAGCTGAATAAGGTAACGGTGAAGAATCATTACCCATTTGAAGGATTGACGATTTGTTCGTAACGACCCGTTATTTCCGGGCATTATAAATCGAGTCTTGTAACCTCTTTGGAATGTAATAGGAATATCATCGATAAATGAATTATTCAAAAGCTCTGATTGGAGTACACTATGTAGTAGATATCGTCTTAAGGTTTCCAAATATATAAAGAACACTAAAATCCGAGTTATGACGAAGAAGTTATGACCATTCTAAGATTTCCGACAAAACCGACAACAACGATTAAACGGAAAACGCAAAGTTTCAATATGATAGCATTTAGCCTTAGGTATCTAAATGAAAGTTATAGATAACATTAAACCGTGAGCGTACACAAAAAGAACGTCCAAATCTGACTTCGTATGAGGAAGTTATGATTTTTCCAAGATCCGAATATAACAGTAGACAGCTAAAAACTCGAATCGGAGATCGAGCGACTTTTGGCCGGAATGACCTAAACGAGAATCGAAGATCTCGACAATGGTATTTCAGCGGTAAAAAGTCTGTCAAAAACCGACATCAGATAAAGAAGTTATGAATTTTCAAAGAAATTCCTTAAACACGTTGAGTTATAAAATAAATAATAAAAATAATTTCGGAATTTGCCAACGGAGTCTAAACGAAAGTTGTAGAGCGTAGTCTCACCTACGCGTGGATATAAGGACCATCGAAAACGGAGTTCGTATGAAGAAGATATGAATTTTAGAAGTTTGTTAAATAAATTATATATTTATTTAAATCAAAATTTCGGACCTTATCCGAAGAGGAGTCAGCGTCCTCATCCGGGTACGCGCTGCGTACCCCTATACGCCCCGCGTACCCGAGAGACTTGGCCTCTGATCGTCCACGTCACCCTATCCGAGCCATCTGACCCGTCCGACCCGTCCGAAGTACCTGACTCGTCCGACCCGCTGTCCCATCCGACCCGCCGTCCCATCCGACCCGTCTCCCCAGCAACCCGTCCCATCCGACCCGCGTACCCAGCAACCCGTCCCATCCGAAGCCGAGGCAGTCGAGGCTTCGGTCATGCATGACGTACGCGTACGCGCTGCGTACGGGCGTACGCCCCGCGTTCGGAGGCGGTTCAGCCTTCCTATAAATAGGATGCGAGGGCTTCCGAGAAAAATGCTCATTTCTCTCCTCTCTCTCACAATCTTGCCTCGTTTTCCGTGCCCGTTCAAACCCAAAGCTCTGGTCTTTTTGCTCAAGTCCCGAGGGTCGATTTTACTCCCGAGATTCCCGAGAATCCCGAGGAAAATCCGTTTCCCGAGACGAAACTCTGTCCGGTTTTCCATCTCGCTATCTTCAAACTATCAGGTGAGTTCATACCCCTGCAAGCACACTTCAAATGCGTTTTTAAATGCTTTTTATACTCTTTTAGGGGGGGGGGGAATACAAGTAAACACACGACTAAAATCGTGTGAAACATCGATCTTTTTATATACTTTTCATACTGTTGTCTTAACTGTCTTATGAGGTCATTATCATGCAAAACACCTCACAACACAACTTTACCCTCTTGGGATACAATATGCTTATAAATAGAAATATGTTTTATTTATACGGTTGCATACAAATACATCATATCAAGGGTAACATTCTTTACTAAATCATTTTATGCATTCAAAGAACTTATGATTTATGCTTTGTCAAACATTGTGAAAAAGGATAAACTTTGCATACAAACTACTACTTTAATACAGACTTAGTTGAGAATCCATGAGACGTGTACATCTTCAAACACTGCCTTTTTGATAAAAGGTATCGCTACAAGTCCTGTCTATAACCAGAGTCTCCCGTTCGGAGAACGTGTCAAATGTGTATAGATCTATACGGGAAGTCATGATCCCGCGCCCTGACTGTTAGCTACAGTCCATCTTTTGGGGTGACAGTTGTCATAACGCTACGACGCCTGAAGAACGTCGCTACAGGCATATTATGTTTAGTATGGTTATAAAACTCATCGGATATACAACTATTATGGTATTATGCTTTTATGAACGAGTAGCTATTAAAACTATTCTTCATCTAACAAGTGCGAATCTTCGTATAGCTTTACTATGTAAAACTATGACACAACTTACAAGCACGTCGTTTGCTTGCGATTTTCGGTCTTAGAGACTGCCAGTTATGTCAGGAAAATAAGGGTTTTTCCTGTATACAAACCAAACAACTAATAGGAAAATAAGGGATTTTCTCGGTACAATTAGTTGCAACTTATATCACGATCATTCATATGCATTTCATACTTTTATAAGAAAATAAGGGTTTTTCTTGGAAAACACAACAAATCATATCTCAACTATTAGGGAAAATATGGGATTTTCTGGATCTAATACATTCATTTTCAACACACGAATCATAACTCGTTACAATTGAAATGCTACATCTTTTGGAAAACATACAAACACTTTCGAATGGCATACATCTTCTCAAAACACCACTTATGAACTCACCAACTTAAATGTTGACACTTTTTCTTTGAAAAAACTTGTATTCTCAGGAAACCGCTAGACCAGGTAGCAACTACTTCTGAAGACTAACGCGCTGGCGTTAGTAACATATTTTGGATCACCATTTTGTATTTGATTCCTTTTGCAAACATGTAACATATACAATCATGTAAACTTTTCAAATATATTTATATTATGGTGGTGTGTACTTTCCTTTCTATGAACTGTTATGATACTGAATATGACGTCCTCCGCCCCCGAACGTTTCCGCCGTTCTGGTTTGGGGGTGTGACAGATTGGTATCAGAGCTTCGTTTATAGTGAATTAAGTATATCAAAACCATTTTTGGTATACAACTATAAACTCAACTGGGCAAAAACACTCTGAGAAGAGTCATACTTTTGAAATTAAATTTATTTAGTTTTTGTAAAGTAAGCATGCATTCATTTCGTACTAATAACAGTTTCACATCGGACTATCTTAGAAGTATTATAAATAAGTTGTGCAGTGCAGGTACGCCTTGGGACATGTAATCGGAACTGGGAAGGATATAGCCTGATCAACTATATTTGTCCGAGAGCCGACTAACGTGTGCCGAGGGGTGTCTGCAGTGGACAACAAATTTTAAAACTTACGAAACCGTTACTAGAATCAAACACAAGAATTTAAATACTATAGGAGTATTTGCTATCTAAACTAATTTAACTTACATGTTTTGCATGTTTCGGCTTTATTCAATTCTTATAACCCTATTTGTCGTACTTTCAAATGGCTGGATTTCACCACCCCAATGACGCCTACTTTCCCAACCAAGGCAACGGAGGATGGATCGAAGATGATCCCGAAGAGGATGAGGAACCCATAGAAGTGGGTGATGACTCCGGTACTGACTCAGAGCCGGAAGTGATCGATCCACCACCCATTCAACCTCCTGTCCATGTGAGGAACTTCCAAGGACCCACTCCCGTCTGGGGGAGTCACCTCCATCATTGGAGCCAACAACAAGGCATACGCCCTCCCTACGGCATGTGTCGGGATTTCTATGATGTCCGCGGTGGAAGCTCGGCTGATCGAGCACTCCCAGTAATGGTGGGTAAGTTAGCCAATCAGTCCTATCAATCCGGAGTTCAAGCAAGCCGACTCCGGGATGTCAACGTGGAAGTGCAGGTTCACACTTCTGACATCCGTAGGCTGGACAAGATACAAGATTATGCTCAACTCCAGTCCGAGGCATTTCAGGCACAGATGATTGCAGCCCTAGCCGAATTAAGGGAGCAACAAGCCGCTTTTGATCGGCGCCTAATGGAATCGAAGCAATCAGATGAGGAGTCAAGCTCCAAGCGCAACCTACGTCGCAAATAGTGCCTGCCAGGATTTCAAATTTTGTTATAAATTAGGACTTCGGATAAGAGTATTCTTTTCATTAAAACTTTCTGTAATCGGAGACCTTTAGAAAGGTCAAAAAGTTTTGTCTAAACTCGGATGTAACACAACTATATGTTTAATATATATATATATATATATATATATATATATATATATATATATATATATATATATAGGGCATATCTCTTTCTTGTATTAATTATGTGTAGTCCGTTCAATTCATAAGTGCATCCATTCAAACGTTATTAATGAATCAAGCTCAAAACCCAGTGTTGGTCAAACCAAATTCTTAATCTATTTAAGGTAGTTAACTCAATAACATTCAACTCGCAACCACCGAAACTTATAATATCTCATTTTTTTTCTTTTGGCAGCGCAATGCCTCCTTGTAGATCAGCACGTACCAATGCAACCCCACCACCACCTCCACCACTAACTTATGATCCGGCAATGGTCCAGGCCGCTATCACAGCAGCAGTAGCAGCAACTCTCTCTCAAATAAACTCCAATGCAAATGGAGGTACAGGAAGCAGCACGAATCATCCCAATCGTGGCCCCGGCCAGGGTCACGTAAGGGAGTGTACTTACAAGGAGTTCTCCAACTCGAAGCCAAAGACTTTTAATGGCAGTGGCGGAGTCATTGCACTAATGCAATGGTTCAAAAAGACCGAAACGGTCTTCGAGATCTGCTCGTGCCAAGAAACAAGCAAGGTTAAGTTCGCTTCTTGCACCTTCATAGATCGAGCCCTCACTTGGTGGAAAAGCCATGTGAACTCAGTAATGCTCACTGTCGCTAACGCCATGAGTTGGGAAGAACTGAAGGTACTACTACTGGAAGAATACTGCCCGAGGGGTGAAGTGCAAAAGCTTGAGCAGGAGCTCTGGAATTTGAAAATGACTGGGTCTGATCTAGTCGCCTACACAGCTAGGTTCAACGATCTCGCTGCTTTGTGCCCTACCATGGTCAACCTAGAATCAAAGAAGGTCGAAAGGTACATTTGGGGGTTGTCACCCCAGATTCAAGGGCATGTCCTAGCTTCCAACCCTATCACCTATAACAGCGCTAAACGCCTGGCACAACGACTCATCGACCACGGAGCGAAACAGAGTACCATCACAGCAGCCGCAATTCCACCTAGGGAGGCTCAGGGCCAGAGTAAGCCTTGGAACAAGAGGAGGGGACAAACCCTCCAGGAGAACCCCAAGAAACAACAAGAGATAGCGACCCACTCTATTAATGTACCTACCAATTCTGCCCCCACAAGCTCATACAATGGAAAGCTACCGAAATGTAACCAGTGCAACTTCCACCACCACGGTCCCTGCTATGACCTTCAATGCACCAGGTGCAATAAGAAGGGTCATACAACCCGCTATTGCAAGGAGCAAACCCAACAATTCACCCCCACTGCTAATACCGGAGTGAGCCGCGCTTGCTTTGAGTGCGGGGGCACAGGGCACTACCGCAAGGACTGCCCGAAGGCAAACAACAGGAATACCGGCGGAAGAGGCCGAGTTTTCGCAATGGGACAAGATGAAGCCATTGCGGACCCTACTGTTGTTACGGGTACGTTTCTTCTCGATAACTCGTATGCATGCATTTTGTTTGATAGTGGAGCGGAAAGGAGTTTTGTGAGTCACGACTTTAAAAGCATGCTAAAACCAATACCACAATCATTAAGTGAACCGTTCATAGTAGAAATGGCCAACGGGAAAACCGAAGGCACTAAGGAGATATATTTAAACTGCACCCTAACTCTAAACGATAATCTTTTTCAAATCAACCTCATGCCAGTCTCGATTAGGAGTTTCGATGTCATCATTGGCATGGATTGGCTGAGTTCACATCGTGCGGACATCCTATGTTACGATAAGGCCGTTCGCCTTAATCTGCCAACCGGCGAAACCTTCCTTGTCTTGGGCGACAAACCTTGTACCACTCTTAGTATCATCTCAAGTATCCAAGCTCAGAAGTACCTACGCAAGGAGTGTCACGCATTTTTAGCGCATGTTGTAGACGTGAAACGCGAAGTCCGGGACATCAAGGATGTGCCCGACGTATGCGATTTTCCCGACGTGTTTCCCGAGGACCTTCCAGGGATACCACCCCTAAGACAAGTCGAATTCAGAATCGATCTGATTCCCGGAGCTACCCCAGTAGCCAAAGCGCCCTATCGATTAGCCCCGGCAGAGATGCAGGAGCTGTCCAGCCAACTGAATGAACTACTTGGAAAAGGATTCATCAGGCCGAGCTTCTCACCTTGGGGAGCACCCGTGTTGTTTGTGAAAAAGAAAGATGGATCGTTCAGGATGTGCATCGACTACCTAGAACTCAACAAACTTACCATCAAGAACCGATACCCCCTACCCCGAATCGAAGACTTATTCGATCAACTCCAAGGAGCCAACTACTTTTCCAAGATCGATCTAAGGTCGGGATATCACCAACTGCGAGTCCTAGAGAGTGATGTTCCCAAGACGGCCTTCCGGACGAGGTACGGACATTACGAGTTCGTAGTGATGCCGTTCGGACTAACCAATGCCCCAGCCGTATTCATGGATCTAATGAATCGGGTATGTCGTCCATTCTTGGATAAATTTGTGATAGTATTCATAGACGACATACTCATTTATTCAAGGAATAAAGAAGAACATAGTCAACACCTGAGACAAGTCTTAAAGACGTTACGGACTGAGAGACTTTATGCAAAATTCTCAAAATGTGAGTTTTGGATTAGAAAGGTGGACTTCCTTGGTCACGTGGTCAGCAAGGAAGGAATCCACGTGGACCCCTCGAAAATCAAGGCTATCGAAAACTGGTCTGCACCAACTACACCAACAGAAATTCGCCAATTTCTAGGTCTTGCTGGTTATTACCGAAGGTTCATCCAAAATTTCTCCAGCATCGCAAAGCCTCTTACCGCTTTAACCCAAAAAGGTGTGACCTACAACTGGGGAGAAAAGCAAGATGTCGCATTTCAAACCTTGAAACAAGCCCTTTGCAGTGCACCTATCCTTTCTCTTCCGGAAGGGACCGAAGATTTTGTGGTGTATTGCGACGCTTCAAAGCAAGGGCTGGGTTGTGTACTAATGCATAGGGGAAAGGTGATTGCATATGCCTCACGACAACTGAAAACGCATGAGGTCAATTACACCACTCATGACTTAGAACTTGGAGCAGTGGTCTTCGCTCTTAAAATCTGGAGGCACTACCTTTACGGTACCAAGTGCACAGTCTTTACGGACCACAAGAGCCTCCAACACATCTTCGACCAGAAGGAATTAAACATGAGACAACGACGTTGGGTCGAATTGCTCAACGACTACGAATGTGAGATTCGCTATCATCCGGGAAAGGCAAACGTCGTAGCCGATGCCCTTAGTCGAAAGGAGTACTCAGGCCGGAGAGTGAAGTCATTAGCTATGTCGATCCATTCGCACCTGTCAATGCAAGTCAAGGAAGCTCAAATAGAGGCCTTGAAACCCGAAAACGTGGCAGGTGAGGCCCTTAGGGGAATGGACAAGAACTTAGAAATCAAGAGTGATGGAGCACGCTACCTCATGAACCGGATCTGGACACCCAAGTTTGGTGGATTGAGAGAGGTAGTTATGAGTGAGGCACACAGGACCCCATACTCCGTACACCCAGGGTCAAACAAGATGTATCTAGATCTCAAGCAACTCTACTGGTGGCCAAACATGAAAGCGGAGATCGCTACGTATGTGAGCAAGTGTTTAACTTGCGCAAAAATAAAAATAGAACACCAAAAACCCTCAGGTCTACTCCAACAACCTGAAATACCTGAGTGGAAATGGGAGCAGATTTCCATGGACTTCATAACCAAACTGCCCAAAACTCAGAGTGGCCAAGATACTATTTGGGTAATCGTCGACAGATTAACCAAGTCAGCCCATTTCTTACCGATCAAGGAAACCGATAGGATGGAAAAACTATCAAGAACCTACATCCGGGAGATCGTACGACTTCATGGAGTACCGATGTCCATCATCTCAGATAGAGACAGCAGGTTTACTTCCAGATTTTGGCAATCATTGCAAAAAGCCATGGGAACAAGGTTGGACATGAGTACAACATACCACCCTCAAACTGACAGACAGAGTGAGAGGACGATCCAAACCTTGGAAGACATGTTGCGAGCATGTGTAATCGACTTTGGCAAGGCATGGGATATTCACTTGCCTTTGGTCGAGTTCTCTTATAACAATAGTTACCATACTAGTATCAAGACCGCTCCATTCGAAGCCCTTTACGGCCGTAAGTGCAGATCACCCCTGTGCTGGATGGAAGTGGGCGACACACAATTGGCAAAAGGTCTAGTCCCTAATAGCACCCTCACTGGTCCGGAGATCATCAGAGAAACTACCGAAAAGATCGTGCAAATACGAGAACGACTGAAGTCCTCAAGGGATAGACAAAAGAGCTATGCCGACAGGAGACGTAAACCCTTGGAATTCCAGATTGGCGACCGTGTACTACTGAAGGTCTCACCCTGGAAGGGCATGATACGCTTTGGGAAGCGTGGAAAGCTAAATCCCAGGTACATTGGACCCTTTGAAATCATTTCGAGAGTTGGTCCAGTGGCTTACAAACTCCAACTTCCAATCGAGCTTAACAAAGTGCATCCAGTATTCCACATATCGAACCTGAAAAAGTGTTTGTCCGACGAAACACTTGTAATTCCACTCGATGAAATCGAGTTAAACGAAAATCTTAACTTTGTGGAAGAACCCGTCGAGATCATGGATAGGGAAGTTAAACGGACTAAGCAGAGTCGCATTCCAATAGTAAAAGTTCGATGGAATGCTAAGAGAGGACCCGAATTCACATGGGAACGGGAAGACCAAATGCTTCAGAAGTATCTGCATCTCTTCCTCAGCCCCTAAAACTTTTATCTTGTATTTAATTTCGGGACGAAATTCCCTCTAACGGGGGGATGATGTAACGACCCGTTATTTCCGGGCATTATAAATCGAGTCTTGTAACCTCTTTGGAATGTAATAGGAATATCATCGATAAATGAATTATTCAAAATCTTTGATTGGAGTACACTATGTAGTAGATATCGTCTTAAGGTTTCCAAATATATAAAGAACACTAAAATCCGAGTTATGAAGAAGAAGTTATGACCATTCTAAGATTTCCGACAAAACCGACAACACCGATTAAACGGAAAATGCAAAGTTTCAATATGATAGCATTTAGCCTTAGGTATCTAAATGAAAGTTATAGATAACATTAAACCGTGAGCATACACAAAAAGAACGTCCAAATCTGACTTCGTATGAGGAAGTTATGATTTTTCCAAGATCTGAATATAACAGTAGACAGCTAAAAACTCGAATCGGAGATCGAGCGACTTTTGGCCGGAATAACCTAAACGAGAATCGAAGGTCTCGACAATGGTATTTCAGCGGTAAAAAGTCTGGCAAAAACCGACATCAGATAAAGAAGTTATGAATTTTCAAAGAAATTCCTTAAACACGTTGAGTTATAAAATAAATAATAAAAATAATTTCGGAATTTGCCAACGGAGTCTAAACGAAAGTTGTAGAGCGTAGTCTCACCTATGCGTGGATACAAGGACCATCGAAAACGGAGTTCGTATGAAGAAGATATGAATTTTAGAAGTTTGTTAAATAAATTATATATTTATTTAAATCAAAATTTCGGACCTTATCCGAAGAGGAGTCAGCGTCCTCATCCGGGTACGCGCTGCGTACCCCTGTACGCCCCGCGTACCCGAGAGACTTGGCCTCTGATCGTCCACGTCGCCCTATCCGAGCCATCCGACCCGTCCGACCCGTCCGAAGTACCTGACCCGTCCGACCCGCTGTCCCGTCCGACCCGCCGTCCCATCCGACCCGTCTCCCCAGCAACCCGTCCCATTCGACCCGCGTACCCAGCAACCCGTCCCATCCGAAGCCGAGGCAGTCGAGGCTTCGGTCATGCATGACGTACGCGTACGCGCTGCGTACGGGCGTACGCTCCGCGTTCGGAGGCGGTTCAGCCTTCCTATAAATAGGATGCGAGGGCTTCCGAGAAAAATGCTCATTTCTCTCCTCTCTCTCACAATCTTGCCTCGTTTTCCGTGCCCGTTCAAACCCGAAGCTCTGGTCTTTTTGCTCAAGTCCCGAGGGTCGATTTTACTCCCGAGATTCCCGAGAATCCCGAGGAAAATCCGTTTCCCGAGACGAAACTCTGTCCGGTTTTCCATCTCGCTATCTTCAAACTATCAGGTGAGTTCATACCCCTGCAAGCACACTTTAAATGCGTTTTTAAATGCTTTTTATACTCTTTTAGGGGGGGGGGGGAATACAAGTAAACACACGACTAAAATCGTGTGAAACATCGATCTTTTTATATACTTTTCATACTGTTGTCTTAACTGTCTTATGAGGTCATTATCATGCAAAACACCTCACAACACAACTTTACCCTCTTGGGATACAATATGCTTATAAATAAAAATATGTTTTATTTATACGGTTGCATACAAATACATCATATCAAGGGTAACATTCTTTACTAAATCATTTTATGCATTCAAAGAAGTTATGATTTATGCTTTGTCAAACATTGTGAAAAAGGATAAACTTTGCATACAAACTACTACTTTAATACAGACTTAGTTGAGAATCCATGAGACGTGTACATCTTCAAACACTGCCTTTTTGATAAAAGGTATCGCTACAAGTCCTGTCTATAACCAGAGTCTCCCGTTCGGAGAACGTGTCAAATGTGTATAGATCTATACGGGAAGTCATGATCCCGCGCCCTGACTGTTAGCTACAGTCCGTCTTTTGGGGTGACAGTTGTCATAACGCTACGACGCCTGAAGAACGTCGCTACAGGCATATTATGTTTAGTATGGTTATAAAACGCATCGGATATACAATTATTATGGTATTATGCTTTTATGAACGAGTAGCTATTAAAACTATTCTTCATCTAACAAGTGTGAATCTTCGTATAGCTTTACTATGTAAAACTATGACACAACTTACAAGCACGTCGTTTGCTTGCGATTTTCGGTCTTAGAGACTGCCAGTTATGTCAGGAAAATAAGGGTTTTTCCTGTATACAAACCAAACAACTAATAGGAAAATAAGGGATTTTCTCGGTACAATTAGTTGCAACTTATATCACGATCATTCATATGCATTTCATACTTTTATAAGAAAATAAGGGTTTTTCTTGGAAAACACAACAAATCATATCTCAACTATTAGGGAAAATATGGGATTTTCTGGATCTAATACATTCATTTTCAACACACGAATCATAACTCGTTACAATTGAAATGCTACATCTTTTGGAAAACATACAAACACTTTCGAATGGCATACATCTTCTCAAAACACCACTTATGAACTCACCAACTTAAATGTTGACACTTTTTCTTTGAAAAAACTTGTATTCTCAGGAAACCGCTAGACCAGGTAGCAACTACTTCTGAAGACTAACGCGCTGGCGTTAGTAACATATTTTGGATCACCATTTTGTATTTGATTCCTTTTGCAAACATGTAACATATACAATCATGTAAACTTTTCAAATATATTTATATTATGGTGGTGTGTACTTTCTTTTCTATGAACTGTTATGATACTGAATATGACGTCCTCCGCCCCCGAACGTTTCAGCCATTCTGGTTTGGGGGTGTGACATTGTTTGATCAGCTTCAGAGTGCATCTTTGTTCTCCAAGATTGATCTGCGATCAGGTTATCACCAGATGCAATTCAGGGACGACGATGTGCAGAAGACAACCTTTTGGATTCGCTATGGTCATTACGAGTTCGTGGTGATACCATTTGGGCTCACCAATGGTCCTGCCGCGTTCATGGATCTCATGAACCGCGTGTGCAAACTGATGTTGGATCGCTCTGTGATAGTTTTTATCGTTAACATCTTGGTTTATCCAAGACTCAGGAGCAGCATGAGGTGCACCTGAGGGAGGTGCTGGAGACACTGGGGAGGGAGAGAATTTTCGCAAAGTTCTCCAAGTGTGAGTTCTGGTTGCATGAGGTGCAGTTTTTGGGGCACCATGGCAACTAGAAGGTTATTCTAGTTGACTTGGCGAAGGTAAAGGCCATGATGCATTGTGAAGTTCCGAGCTCTCCATCTTAGATTCAGAGTTTTCCTAGTCTGGTGGGTTATTATTGGAGATTCATCCAGGATTTCTCCAAGATTTTTGTTCTATTGACCCGATTGACCAAGAAGTCAGTGATATTTTGTTGGGGGCCTGAGCAGCAGGCAACTTTCGAGACTCTAAGACAACGGTTATGCGAGGCACTAATTCTGACTTTGTCGGAGGGTGTCGGTAATTTTGTGGTTACTATGATGCTTCGATCACTGGTATGGGTTCAGTGCTGATGCGGCAGGGTCGAGTGATAGTGTACACTTTGAGGCAATTGAAGCCTCATGAGGCGAATTACCCGACGCACGATTTGGAGCTGGGGGCTATGGTTTTTTCCTTCAAGGTTTGGAGACACTACCTCTATGGGGTTCGTTGTACATTTTCCACGGACCACAAGAGCTTGCGGTACTTGATGGATCAACCGAATCTGAACATGAGGAGGTGTCATTGGTTGGATGTGGTGAAGGATTATGATTGCAAGATCCTTTATCACCCGGGGAAGGTCAGCGTGGTGGCTGATGCTCTCAGCCGTAAGGCGGTCGCGACTTCGATTTGGGAGATATGCTTGAGGATGACAGTGATTACTTCATTGCTGGAACAAATTCGGGAGGCTCATGTCGAGGGTATGAAGAACGAGCACCGAAAATGTGAACGGATCATAGGTCAGGTGGCTTCATTCGATTATGATAGCAGTGGGTTGTTGACCCTGCATCGGAGGGTTTGGATTCCTTACTGGGGTGGTGTATGCCAGGTTTTGATGGAGGAAGCTCATAATTCAAGATTCTCCATTCATCTAAGGGCGACGAAGTTGTATCAGGATCTTCACCCTAATTATTGGTTTCCCTGCATGAAGCGGGACATATCTTGGTATATGGAACGATGCTTAACTTGTAGGAAATTCAAGGCCGAGCACCAGTGACCACACGGCAAGATGCAGCCATTGCAGATTCCCATGTGCAAATGGGAAGACATCAACATGAATTACATTATAAAGTGTCCCAGTACTGCACATGGAGTAGATTCAATTTGGGTCATCGTGGATCGTTTGACCAAGAGTGCACATTTTATCCCTATCTAGGAGAGTATATTGGCTGAGAAGCTAGCCGAGATTTACGTCCAAGAGGTGGTGACACGTCATGGGGTGACGGTTTTGGTTGTGTCTGACCGAGATGTTCGCTTCACTTCTAGATTCTAGAAGCGGTTTCACACCGATATGGGTACTCATCTTCACTTCAGTACAAATTTTGGTGGGAGTTGGGATACGTATCTTCCGTTAGTTGAATTTTCATATAACAACAATTATCACGCCAATGTAGACCAACCTCACTTTGAGATGCTCTATGGGAGGAAATGTAGTCCCCCAATATGTTAGGGCGAGGTCGGCCAAAGAGTCATGGGGAGTACTAAGGTGGTACTCAAGACTACTGAGAAAATCCAACAGGTCTGGAGCATACTTCAGATAACTCAGAGTCGCCATAAGAGCTATGCTGATAGGCACCGATCGGACCTAGACTTTCAGGTAGGAGATATGGTTCTCCTGAAGGTGTCACCCTGGAGGGGTGTCATCCGATTTAGGAAGCGGGACAAGTTGGGTCCTAGGTACATCTAATCGTTCAGGGTTTTGGCTCAGGTGGGCTGGGTTGCGTATCGATTAGACTTCTCCGCCAAGCTTAGTCAGATCCACAGTACTTTTCATGTCTCCCAGCTGCAGAAGTTCTTATTTGATGATTTCGTAGTTATGCCTTTAGAGGATATTCAGGTGGACGAACGCCTGAACTACGTTTAGAGGCCAGTAGTGATTCTAGATCGGAAGAAGAAGACCTTGACGAACAAGGTTGTTTAGCTAGTGAAGGTATAGTGGCTACACCGCAAGGGGTCAGAATGGACATAGGAGCCAGAAGAGGAGATGATGGAGCATTACCCAGAATTAGTTGAGTTAGCAGACTACGAGGACGTATTCTGAGACAAGTGGGGGAGAATTGTAATGTTTGGTTCCTGGTATGTAATTAACTTATAATTTATTCTATTTTATAGAGCAAATCGACATGTTGGGAGCCCTAAACTCGTCGAGTAGAGAGCATAAGGGCCCTGTATTTTAAACACCTTAACCCCAAGGTGTTGGCCTCATTTCCAGCCTCCAAGTCCCTAACACTAGATCTCGAAACCCTAAAGCTATTATGAGTGTTTGTGAGCCATTTTTAATGTTGTTAGTGTGTGTTTGAATCCATTGGAAGAAGGAAAAGCTTGAGGACGCAAGAAGGAGCTTATAGATCCATAATCCTTGCCTCATCGACGACATTTTACTGGTAAAAAGCTTCAACATTGCCTTGTGGTCATTTAGATCTGCATTTTCGAGTTCCTTGCTTGTTTTTGGTCCAAATGATATGAATCTTGGGATTTGGACGTCCCAAGTGGAGAACACTTCAGATCTAGAGTCTTGAGGGGTTTTATGGCTTAAAGTTGCCAACTTTATGGCCATGGGAGTCCCATGCAACCTTTAGCGCATCATTTTAGTCTTTTGGAGCATCTAATGGCCATTCATGTTGAGAAAGCTGAGACTTTATGTGATCTTTTTGTCCCTAGATCCATAGATCTATGACCTCATGGTCTATCTTGTAGTTTTGGTGGTGTTTTTATTAAGACTTTGGCCTTTTTAGGTGAGGGTTTGAGCTTAATCCCTTTAGGAAAGGTATTAATGGGTAAAGTTGGAAACTTTACCCTTCTAGAGGCTTTTCCAGTCTAGATCTGGAGTATAGGGTTTAGATTTGAAGAATAAGGGCTTAATGCATTAAGAAGGGTTAGCAGAATAAAGAACTCGACGAGTTCATAGAGGAACTCGACGAGTTGGGTCGAAGTGACCTGATTCTATTAAAGGAAGAACTCGACGAGTTGGAGGAAAAATCGACGAGTTGGATCGTGACTTCACGATTCTTTGATTTATGGGAACTCGGTGAGTTGAAGGGTAAACTCGACGAGTTGAGTCAACTCGTAGCGTTGACTTTGACTTTGACCTTAACTTTGAATTTGACCATAGTTGAACCTAAAGGGCTATGAGTATGAAATGGTATCTAAGGGGTTGTTTTGGTTCAAGGAGTGAGTAGAGTTGATTCTGGGGTAGAGATGTTTCAACTATCATCCAACATTGGAGGTGAGTTTTCCACCTATTTGAACGGGTTGAAGGCACTAATGTTGGCACATATTTATGACTGTATATATATATATATATATATATATATATATATATATATATATATATATATATATATATATATATATATATATTCCAGACTAAGGTCTGATGCGGGGTGGTGCCTGATGTATGTTTATATGCTTTCCGAATTACGATGCAATGTCGGGCGGTGTCCGGGGAATGTTTGTATGCTTGATGTCTTCATGATTCTTGCATGTGTCTGTATTGGTATGTTTCTGGATTACGGTCTGATGTCGAGCAATGCCTGAGGAATGTTTGTATGTTTTCTGGATTACGGTCCTGTGTCGTGCGGGGCCCGAGGAAAAATTATATGCTTATGTTATGTTATGTGATTATTATATATGTATTTGTTGATATGTTTATATGTATATCGAGCTTTGCTCGATGTTGACCACTATCTGATGCCAGCCAAGGCCCGATGAAGGGGATGGGCGCACGATATGTTTACATGTGATTATGTGATTATATGTATGGTATGTGAAACTCACTAAGCTTTGTGCTTAAAGTTTTTAGTTTTGGTTTTAGGTACTTCTAGTAGCAAAGGGAAGAGCTTGGTATGACTGCATTGCACACACCATAATGTTTAGCCTGAGATATTTACTCTGATATATTTGACATATGTTTTGATATCGATGTACCGTTTATGATGTTTTGAGATACTATGACTTATGATTTGATAAGACGGTTTTAATAGGTATGGTTTTATTTAATATTTAAAAATGAAATTTTTGGTCATGGATTTTAGGATGTTACAATAAGATTTAGCTCATCGAACGGTGTGTTTTTTTTATATTATTGGTCTCCGATTTTGATACTTTTAATCTTTATAGTAAATTAAAATTTTTATATGAAATATTTTAAACACTAAAATTCTATAAAACGACGACGTGTTTGTTTCCATGTCAAATCTAGAGTTTTTCATTTTCCAAAGTCTGTGTATTTTAAAAATATATTTACCAAAATGGTGTGGTTTTAAAAAGATTTACCATTTAGGTTAAATTTTATACCAAATCAAATTAGAAGGTAAAATAGAAAAAGAAAAGAAATTGACTTATCTTGGTAATTAAATTTTCTTTTTGTTCACATCTTGGTAACTATTTTTTTATACACATATAGGTAACAAAATTTTTGGAAGTGTTCACATATGACCATTATGAGTGGATGTAACGTATTACAGCCGGTAATAATGGTCATACGCGAACACTTCCAAAAAGTTTGTTGCCTAGATGTATACTGAATGTTTTTATCAGTCGGATACGTTTCAAGTATACATATATAATAATTAATTTTATTCATGACTAACCCATAAGTAACGAATTTTATTCATTACTAACCCATAGGTAGAATACGATTGAGAATATATAGTTTTAGAAAATATATATATTATTGTATAATCCAAAATAATTAATGTTTTATATTAACTTAATATAAAAATTATTATATGAAAGTAAACGTCATTATTATATTTCAAAAGCATATATTTGCAAAAATTTTAATTATATATTTGTATTATGTAGAATTCGTCTAACCAAATATTAATTTCGGTCAACATACACTACAAGGAAAACGATCATTAGCGGCGACAAAAGTCGCCGCTAATAATTGGGGTTGTCGCCGGTAATAGCAATATCGGCGACGCGTCGTCGGTAATAACTCGTCGCTACTATTTCGTCGCTATTGATGAAATTGTCGCCGCTAATAATGCCTGTCGCCGCTAATGATCAAGTCGCCAATATTGTTGTGTGTCACCGCTAATAACATTGTCGCCGGTAATAACGTTGTCGCCAGTAATAGTGTCGCCGATAATAACAATTTTCATTTTTTTATTTTTTTAATTAAATATTTTGGTTGCCGGTAATAATGTCGTCGGTAATTACATAACAACATTCGATTAAATATCAAAAATAATATTGTGGACGCTAATTACGTAACAAACATCCGATTATAATTAATTGAATATCAAACGTCATAATATCCGATTAAATATAAAAGTAATAATGTTGCCCGGTAATTATATAACATCCGATTAAATATAAAAAATAATAATGTCGCCCGGTATTAGTGTCATCGGTAATTACAAAAAACAACCAAAGTTTTACAATCTACGAAGTAGCAAAGCGTGACAACGTATGCAAATAAAACTCATCCCTACATACCATCATCTTCGTTCCCATCATTTCCTTGATTATTTTAGGATTGAAAAAACGATTAAAGCTCATCCCTACATGCCGGGTCGTTGAGCATCGCATAAAGATTTTCAAACTACATATTTAATAACAACATTTATAAACTTTTAAGTTAAATTATCAAACTTAAACAAAAACTACCAAAATACATTGTTATTTTTAAACTAAGACAAAAAACCAAAGTACGTTGTTAGTTTTTGCACTTGGGACAATAGCCTAATTACCAAACTTTTTAGCAAATAATCACCACAAAACCAATATTACCAAATCAACATGCATTTTACGATGCTAAAGTAGATTGTTATTTTTAAACTAAGACAAAAAACCAAAGTACGTTGTTATTTTTTGCACTTGGGACAATAACCTAATTACCAAACTTTTTAGCAAATAATCACCACAAAACCAAAGTAGATTGTTTTACCTGTAATGGTTGTGATGGTTGTGGTGGTGGTTGCGAAGGCTGTGGAATCGGTGGGAAAGCACCATGTTTACGGCCAATGCCTCTAATATGGTCACGTCACTCTCCTAATACTTTTTTCAAACGCAACTCTTTCTTGAGTGGGTGTTAACTGACTTTCACATTGAGTTTGTTCTAACAGCTCTTTAACTAACCGATTCTGTAACTCCTAAAAGTGAGTAACAATTAAGTATAAATAAATATTTAATTATATGATAAAATTATAATTAAATACTTACATATTGTTGTTCCGCATCAGCAGTAACAAATAGATCATTCTTATTAGTATGAGCTTTGCGAAACGTTTCCACTCTCTTAAAGTTCTGTTAACTTTGAAAATTAGATTATATTTTAAATAAATAATTACATGTATCGTACATTACCTTCTTATAGCAAGTACTGCTATACCAGCTCGACCCCCCACGATTCACATTTGTTTGCAATTGACGGATTTTTTTATTTCTTTCTGAAGAAATTCTGTGTTCGTTTGTTTGGAAATATTCAACTGCTTTCTTCCGATTATCAACGTCCATACCCTCTAGAGGGTTGTTTAATGCTCCCGGGATATCTTCATACCCTCCGACTAACATAAAATATTCTTTTGCTTCAGCTTTACGTTCTCGATAACCTTTTAACAAAGCTGCTTGAAAACTCTCTGTCAACATATTAGCTTGTGGATCCTGTTACATCTGATCCAAATCAAACTTTGTGTACAAAAAAAAAGGTTAACCAAGTAAAAAAATTATAGTTAACAATATAAACTTTATTTAAATAAATAATTACCGCTAAATGTTGTAATATAGTGTCATGTATTGTAGGGGAAAATTTTTTCCAAATCCATTTATTAAAAGGGACCATCTGCCACATTGGTTTTCCAACTTCTCGGGAAAACATGTATTTTGGCTCTCATACGGGATCAAATGTGATATCCCTATCATATTCCATGCTACTGGGTTTGCCCTGGTTCCGTAAGATCGCTTTTTCAAGCTTTATGTTTTTCGCTTTGCCTCGAACTTTCCTTCGTGCAGGTTGCTCGACTGCAAATGTAATTAAAAATTATTAGAAACAATATTTAATTTATAATAACTGAACAAAAATAATAAATAAAAATTCATTATAAGACTTACCGTCCTGCTCGTGATGACCATCACCTCTACCACTTGGGAAAGGGGGGTCCTCAGCTCCATCACCCCCGTGCCCACGACCCATAATAGCAACCATGGTATACATAAAGAAAAGCCATATTGTCATTATTTCCTGAAAAATTATAAGATATACAAATATAATTTTTATTACAATAATTTTTTTTTATTTTTTTATTTTTTCAGTTATAGCATCCTTTAACCTATTTTTATGGTAACCGATTATTATTGGCTGTAGAAATTTAACCTTATAAATTAATTTGAAGATTATAAGTTAACTATATAATTTATTGGTTAATTAATTTGGAGTTAGCTTGGGTAAAAACTAGAAACTTTCTAGTTTTTGTATATAAGTTCTTAAACAATTTTATAATTTTCTTTTGTGTTTTTTTTTTTTCAAATTATAACTATAATTTATTTTTTTTATTTTTTTTTCAATTATAGCATCCTACTTATACCAAAACCACATACTTTTACATAATACATAAGAGTATGAAATTCACATACTTTTACATACATATACCACATATACACCAAATATAAATACATACACATACACAATAAAATAACATCCTACTTAAACCAAATACACATAATTTCACATATATACATAATAATTGCCATTCAATCACCACAACAAGAAATTGAACAATTTACTTCTAATCCAAAACAACACCACCAAAATCAAGAATATGAACAATTTATTATCATTCAATAACTAGATGAAGCTACAAATCGAAATTAACATACAAATTAAAAATGAAAGTACCAAATCAACTTACCTTTCTTCAAGAAATGGAGTTAGAAATTGGTCTCAAAAGCTTCAACCACACCTAGAGAAATTTGCTTGGAACAATGTGGGGAGAAATTTGCTTGGAACAACCAAATTGAAGAGAAAATCGGCGAGAGTAGCAAATGGCAAAGGTCTAGGGCAGCAAACAGAAGGAAGAATGAAGAATGGAGGGTTTCTGCGTGAGTTTTTTTTTTTTTTTTTTTTTTTTATCTACGAGAGGCAAAAGCGACGACTCCTTTAGCGGCGACAGGGAACCCTTTACCGGTGACAATCACTAATAGCGACGACAAACTGGAGGGAAGGGTACCGCGTCATTATATTTTTAGTGAACTATTAGCTGCGACTTTTTTTTAACTTTTAGCGGCGACACATATGTCGCCGGTATTAGGTTAGACAGGATAAGACACCGCACCCGTTGGATTGGATATCTAATCAAACGGTTCAGTTGTAACAGAGGGAGAAAGCACGGATTCGGGTGGCAACCCTTTAGCGGCGACACTATTACCAGCGACATTGGTTTTTAGCGGCGACAATATCTAGAGTCGTTTTCAGGGTATATTTCTTGTAGTGATAGGTTACGCAGAGGGCGTAGCAGTATGTAGATAGTTAAATATTTATTTCAGACATTATGGGCTGTGCACTTAGCGCTATGAATAGATAAAGTTCAAGGTTATAAGCAATTATATTCAACTCTTCAGATTCCTTTAAAATATTAGGTTGCTCCCAAGCACCGTTTTTTATATTTGGTTAATTACATTTTTATTGCATTTTTTATGATTATAGTTTTGTCAACTTTGCCTTAATGACCAACAGAAGGTCCATAATTTCGTTTTCAGTGTTAAATAAAATATCAAATCCTAATAATTAGGGATGATTATCAAAGAATTATTATGTTCTTTTGGCTAGCAGAAATAAATTAAAGCAAAAGCAAAAAAACTAACGAGAAGTTGGAAGGTATATGTCAACCAAGTATTGCTGAACGGATTCAGAAATCAATTTCACCAAATCAATGGTTTGTCTATAGACTACTACTATTAATAAAAAAAAAAATTAATAATAACTTGCACTTAATATTTAATGAACCTGGACACCGTAGTAGCATGACTAAAAATCTGGAGATCGATTTATGAATTGCTAGAGCATCCACAACTTTGAAGGTATATATGACAACGTCTAAGTAAATGACAAGGTAACTGAAAGACGAAGATTACCTGCGTGAATATTCCAGTACTCTTGCACATAGTTTATGTGTTGTTGTCATGGTTGATATAAAACAAAGAAAAAACTTCATCATCCATCATGTGCAGTAGTGCGATTTAATTTTCGAGGGACCTGATCATAGTCAACGGTTATACATGTTACAAATAATAATTTAAGCCAAGGGCAAAACTGTCTAGATAAACATCTATATAATCAGGAGCCACAAAACTCCGTCTGCCATACATACTCACCAATTGAGT